>NC_052508.1:30261403-30584141 GCF_014356525.2 Nilaparvata lugens | reverse complement strand
AATACTCATAGACTGAGACTTTTCAAGAATTGAAATTAATATTTAATGTATTGCCATTTGTAATATGATAAAAAGAAATAAACCATCATTGGCTGATCCACTGTCTAAAACTTCTGTTCAAGAAAGTCAAATAATATTGAATTTATAACCATTTTTAATATGATAATAAAGAAATAAACCCTCATTGGCTGATCCACTGTCTAAAACTAACTCTCATGTTATGATGTAAACATGTATGAAATAAACTCATTTTGTGTGTTAACCATGGATTGAGAGTTTCATTAATTCAGTGTTCAACACCTCATCCCATAGATAATAATAGTAGCACAGAATCTTGCACATCAATATAGATGTTTCCTCTAGGTCAAGACTGAGATAGCATATAGTTGAAGCTAGTTAATAGATATCCATTATGGTGTAGTGGTTAGCATCGCGGCTTTCCATGCTAGAGGTCCTGGGTTCGAATCCCAGTAGGATACTATGAAAACTGGGCATCCACAACACATCTATAAGACAGGTGAGTGCTGGTTAGATTACCATTACACCATAATGGATATCTTTTGCTTTTTACTATGGACATTCCTGAGGAACGAGTGAAGCATAAGACTGAGTTGAATTAGGTTAGGTTGGTTAGTTCATCTAATCCCAACTCTAACCTATTTCAACTCAGTCAACAAGCATTCCTGTTTCAATAGGTCTGTATGATGTAATACAATTATTGCATGACATTGCACAATAGCTCCATGTGCACAAAACTGAACACATAGTGTGCACTTTACTCTAAGAGGAGTGAGGAGGATAAATGATAGAGCATACAGTTGATCACAATATTTCTTTTTATTGATGATGCAAATGAGTATTAACAGCATTGAAAAAATTGCGACAAAAGGTTCTATCTTCTAACAAAGTTCTAACAAATCCATTCATGTAGAGCAATAACAGTTTTCAATGAGCAAAATAGTTGTGTATTTGACAATCCATCAGTGTTGATGACGTTGTTGGTTGACCAATCTCCAAACGTTAAAGATGATAGCTTGTTCCACACCATGTCAATAAAGTTGAGTAGATGATGTTCTGGGCAGTATATGCCATCCATCTCCTTCATCAGCAACTCCAAATCAGGCGTAGCAGGAAGAAATATGGTGACAATAGGTCCAGGTACTCCACATTTTTCAGTTGTAGCATTGTATCCAGTAGAGTAATCTGCTTATATTCATGGACAAAGATTTTAATTGGATGCTGCTTGTTCTGATCCAACCACCTTCCAACTGTTCCACGCATAATTTCCTCCAAAGCCGAATAGGGGAGATGTTCTGTCCCACAGTCTGACCACCTGAGTCCATGTTTAGCTTGATGTTGTGGAGCGTTTTTTGAAGGCTCACACATGTATAATCATGTAATGCTTTTCCTGGGGGAGTCACTCTCACCTCCAAGGATAAGTCAATACACGTAGGGTGAATCTTGCACTGAATCAATGGTGTTGAGGTTATAAATTTTGTAACGGCGTGCGTGGACGCTAAGTGTACACCAGACTGATTGGTTCACTACAAGATTCAATACAATTGTCGGAATCGCAGGAGGCCTAAACGCTCGCTCACCCTTGATTCTTCTTATGACAGATTGTATGGTGATGAAATTTTTATAAGCAGTGTAGCGATCGCTAAACACTGAATACGGATACCTTAAAATTATTACCTGTGAAGAATGAGCATACAAAATCATACAGGTCGAGCAAAAATCCCGATGTAGGTAATTTACGGGACTGCGTCTCTAATAAGTTCTGAAGGATTAAAATACGGTACTTGGACCAAATATCGTTCAGAATATATTTCGAGAACAGAGTCTTGTTGGGTTTTAAGCTCTATTGTAGGAAATTATATGATCTCTGGCTGCATCGGCTGTACTGTTGATGTATTCGCTCTGTGCCGTGCTATGAATTTAGAAAGTAAATTTTGAATTTAGAATTTAGAAGCACACACAATATAACTTAATAAAAGGGATGCTTGATAAACATACCTAGTGCTAGAGAACGGGAAACCAGAAATGACAAGAGAGACAACGAAATAGAGAGAAGGTATCAATTATATTGTCACCTCTTACAGTTAAATTCAACAATTGATAAAACAAAAGGAAGTTACATTATGAAAACCGAAAACAAAATTACTAAAGTTAAAGGTTATCTCTGAAATAGATAATACGGTAATAACCTACTCCGTATGCTCCACATTGAGAACGTTTTAGATTGAATCATAAGAAGCTTGAAGGACTCTAATTTCAGAAAGAAGAATTAAAAATCATCATAAATATATCTCAAAAGTTAATCATAAATAACCATACATATGTTAAGAAAAGATCCACATTCTCGTCTTGAGGTGGACAGCTGTGAGATCGTCCATACTAAATAGACCTAACCAACACCAACTGTGATTGGCAGTTACTATTCTCTAGAAAAATTTCCACCAATAGAAAGGGACGTTACAACTACAATTTGAGATACATTCTCCCACCAAGTGACAGCTATTTTTCCTAGGCAGCTATAAATTCCTTGCCTTGTAAGGTCGTGAACCAGACTTATATTCTAGGAAAAATGTTGATCTTCCCACAACTTCTACACACACACCTATAGAGTCGACACTACACAACGCAAAAGTAAGGCTCATGAACTAAGCTGTTGCTCCAGGAAAATTGATGTTATTCTTAGGATCATAGCTTCTATGCACACACTTACAGAGTCAACACACACACACAGAAAAGCAGAACAGCAAAATCCATTTTATAACAGGCTAACTTCTCAGGCTAATTTGCATAATTCTCATCACTCACAATTGTAACAATAAATATTGTTACAATACTCCCCCTTCTTGAGTGTGGACCACCGGTTGAGTAGTAAAAAATTGGCAGAAAACAACATGACAGTACTCTCGTAACACCCTGTATAAGACCAATAACTACAAAAGGAATTATTCACCTCAAAATTTCAAATAAAATACTAATAATGAATCTCAAACTAATCAAACTCGAACTACAATCATGTGAAAGCAACAAAAAATGTTTAATGAATTTCAAAGAACTAGCCATAAACATCAAGAGGAACAAGCAAAATAACCAAGTTCAAAAATTTTTAATAACCAAGTGGACTAGCAAAATTTCGATCTCACAAAGTTAAGACAAATCATCATGAAGGTAATCAACTAATTGGAATAATCAAGATATCTAAGAAACCTTGTGGAAAACTCGTAAATTTTGCAACATAAACACCAAAAAAAATTGTAAAGTCAACTATAAATTGTGTAAAACTGGCTGCCAGACTCCACATCTAGACGGGCCCTGTCTCATATGAAGCTAAACACCAGTAATAGACATCAATAACAGTGACAAAATAAAATCAAAATTAATATTCACACAGTTACTTTCCTAAAGGAGCAGTGTAGAAACCCAGTATGTGCACCTTTTACTGGTCCCTCACAACTGATAAGATAATTTGCTGAAATTTCTCCCAGACCAAGATAAACGACCAAAATATTTAAGAGACTCTCCAATCAATACTCTGCTGTTAAGTTCATAACAGATTATCCCATTCTAATCTCAACAAAAAAAAACTCAAGATAGAAACAACAAATAAAAAAATATCATCAAATTATCACATCATATGACCAGACCCTCATAACTCGACAAGCTGTTAAAATCGAGCAACTGACATTTGACGCATCTCACCACTGAAACAGCTGACGGCCGCCTCATGTCAAAGCAACCCTGACCTACGCACGCAACCGCTTTTCAATGTCATGAAGCCAATAACTACACAGAGTTAACTCACATGCAACGATGTTAGCAGCTTACGTATCATGATACACGTTGACCTAGATACACGTATCAACTTAGCAACAAAACTCATATCACCCATTTATACTCTCTATCTCGTTCCTTGCAATTTCGTGCAACAAAATAACGTCGGTTTAGCTAAAGATAAAGGACATTGCGAATTGTCCCACAATTACCTAGCAACACCTACACTACAATTCTGAATTTTCCCTTTTGGAAAAGACTGAGATCTTCACTGTTTCACAAACAGAGATACACTATTCAGTACATCATTACCACTTAATTTCCGTTACTCATTACTCACTTGGGACAGCAACATTTGAGGACAATATACATACACCAGTATACCTACAATTTGTGCTTCCTATCACCTTGGCACAACCACAGTACAACAACTAATGGACCTTGGCAACTCAAAAAAATAACTTACTACAATATTCTCCAACACATCAAATTACTACTTACTATCTTCTCCTTGTATACTCAATCAAACTCATTTCTCCAGCACATGAAGAAATATGACAGTACAAAGCCTAGGTCAATGATCATGATAACAGACACTGAATACCCATCATAAAGAAAATTTTCCACTATCGACTAGTATATACTGAACTAAGCTCCACACAAAATTATGAACAAAATTTATACTGCCTACCACACTCAATGAAGAACTTCAGAAACTCAAACCTTTATTTTAAGAATTCCATCGACAAAGACAAACTAAAGCAAACAAGATAAGCATTTTATCAAGATTAATAAAAAATAGTCCCCATATTCTATAGTACTGAAACCTGTTCCATTTCCCGTTACATATTCCCTTTTTTTTATCATCACAAAATCGTGAAAAATTAAACTACCTCTATTTTCTTCCCGTTTCCTATTTTCTATTTTTTTGTTTTATTAATCATTTTTCCTTTTTCATGTTATATTAAAGAACTACCTTTCCTAATATTCTACCTTTTCCCGTTTCTTTCCCCTTTTAATATTAATCACTTTCGCTGCAATTATTATAGGACATGATTCTATATCCTGTCTTTCTTATTCAATTATTCTTCACTTTATTATTACCCATCAAATAATATCTATAAAAATTCAAGGTCACCATACTAAACCAACACTATAATTTATTGAATCTCCCTAATTTATCCTCACAATACAGCAACAAAAATATCGATTATCGTATCACCAAGTAAATTAATTCTCATAATTAATTATCACCATACAATACAAATTTTATTTATTTATTTTAGAATTCCCCCATTTCACTATATTGAAATAAATCTACTCTCCCTGTCTGCATCACCGAATGAAGCAGTAAACGGCACTCAACTTTTTCAAAGTCTTGGAAAATTGATAATTCCTACCGTCATATGCAACCCCGACCATTCATAGATCAAATAAAAGCTATTCAGGAACTGATACCCACTCTTGGTTAGTATGGCGTTTCCAATTGTCCAGTTTACTACTTGGCGAGCCACTGATGTTTTTCCAGAGCCGGATGCGAGATATCACAGCCTGGAGGACTTCATCTCCCAGTTCCTGCAACAGTATTGGAGTAAATGTAAACAGATGGACGCATTGTCGGAAATTATTTTACGCACTTACGATAGTAGAAATAGACAATCCTACACTGATTTTATAACAGATCTGATGAGCAGAAACTATCAGTTAGACGAATCTCTAGCTGATTCATCACTGGTCCACATCTTATCAAAAAGCTTCCTTTCAATGTTCGTATGACACTGGCAGTATCTTCGATTTCCAGTTGTGAAGAACTGATAGAACATTTACATTCTATCCAATCAGCTACGTCTGAGCCAAACCACTTAATAATCGAGCAAAAAATTTTAATCAACAAAATAATCATTTCAGAAAAAATTATAATAGTGAAAACTATATTGCAAACGCTGGAGCAAATGCGCAAAGTGCAAAGTACACTGAAAATAATTGCAGAAACAGATTTCAATATCAAACAGCAAACAGTACTATAGAAAAACATATTATGATAACAGAGATCGCTTGAATAGAAATAATAAACAGAAATAACTTTCACAAATCAGGATGTAATTTCACAAAACAGGACGAAAATAAACAAAATAATAATAGAGTAGACACATCTTTCACAGTAGCACATACAACAAAGACACCCAAAATCAACATGCAAATAACCCACCACCAGACACACAGAAACAACACCAAAAACCGCCACACGCCATGCACTTAAAACGCCCTGTAAACATCAATCCCTTTTGAGCCTTATATTTCCCACTGGAGAACCATCACCGCAGGAAGAGCACCCGCCACCGAGGAGCACCAGGTTATAGTAAAGGAGTTATGTAATATGGAGCAAACATGCGATCAACCCGTTTTGAATGCCACACCCGCGCATCAAGGGACCACCACCAGGCATCCGCGCACAGGACTTATGCACCCCGAGGAACCCAGGATGGAGGAACAAAAGGATGACACCAGGGAGTACGGGAGGACAACATTCGGATACAAGAAGCATACACCGTAAGGCCCGGAGACGGAAACGCCCGAGGCAGACACCGGACGACCGACTGCATGACCGACTACAGGAGAAAAGAGGCATGCACCGCAAGGCCCGGAGGCGGAAAGTCAGGCGGAAGAAAAAGAAGTACCGCGCGCGACGATACCAGCCGCATGCACGTTTCAAACGCCCGAGGAGGATTCCGGACCAAACCAGGATGGAGGACCGGAGATCGACAGCATGCATCCGCCGCACATTCGCTTTAAAGCAGAAGATCGGCGATGTGACCGGAAGAAGGGCTAAAGAAATGTGATAAAAACGGACCTAATAAATGGATTAAAATGGAGCTGCTTACGAAACAAATATGGAAACATGCATGGATGATAACAATAATTAGATTACTTGTGGGAACTAATGAAGACTGGAAAGTGTTTAAGAAGAGTGAGAGAAATAAGGAGTTATATTATAAAATGAAAGTACCTGACTATTATATGTTGAGAGATTATATTGTTAAAGAAATGATAAATGTTCTGATATATTGTATACTATTTGTTATGACTGTGATATGGATAAAAGACTGTGTTGTGGATAGGATGAAAAATATTGTATTATTATTACTAAATGAACTACTATTGATGAGTGGAAAGGTTATGTTGTGAGAAACACGGTAAATGCATTGATTTATTTTGTGAGTATTATTATATTTATGGCTGCGATATCAATTAAGGAAATATCATTAAAGTACTGATGAATGAGGGCGTGTCTTATGTTGAGAGAATCAGTTCTAAAATTTTCAAAGCTAATCTGAAACTCAGAACGATTCTAAATACACCATTTCTTTCCCATCGGTAACTAACGGAGAAGTCCTAGCAATTGCATAGTGAATAGTGGACTCGGCACGTAAAAAATTGTATTTATCTTGAAATGTTGTTTTGGAAAATAAGTAGATATGTGAGAAACGAATACCATTTGGATTGAATAGTATGTTGAATAGTACGTTTGTTTTACCACAGCCTGATGGTCCACATATAATGCATCTCACATGATTCGGAAATAGAGAACTGTGTCTTTTGTTTTTTCCCTCCCACCTGTTGTTTCAAAGTTCTACCGACAATACAATCAAAATCGATAACTGGTAGCTTTTGTTTAGTTTCAACAAGTTCAATATTTCTTCTTCTACTTTTTCCACCTCCTCCTGCTCTTCCTCCTCCTCCTCCACTTATCATCATTATCAGATCAAATCAGAACGATTGATCCAAGAATTATAACTATTATCATAACCTTTCCAACTGACTAACAACTTATTACCCTGTCTCTTTATAACTTTATCGATTTCAAACACTTCGGGCACAGTAGTTTTTAAAAGCTCCTCAGCATAGAATCCTCCTTTTTATAGGTTGTTTACGGTAGTCTTCCAATTCGTAGGTTACAGGGAGTGTTGGTCTAACACATGTGACTGTAAACAGTTCGTTTGTCCAATTCGGAAGGTAGCCCTTGTCAAATATCATTTATACTTGCTTATACGAACTCTGTCACCGGCTCGATTTTCTGCCAGTGTCCTGGATAGAAATTTGGCACTACCACCTTTGTGACAGTTTTTGACGGAATTACGACGATTTTCGGCGATTTGGTCCAAAAGTAGTTGCTCATGTTTTTCATTTACTTCGACGGGCCGCATACCAATTGTTCTATGCACCTTTTCATTGTATTTGTTAACTAAGCTATCGATTATGTCTATCCACTTATAAGAGCCTCGTTCGGTAAACATAGTCCACATTGACTGCTTTAATGTCCTATTAATCTTTCGATAATTGAGGCTTTCTTATCAGAATAGCTAGTATAGTGATTAATATTATAGCGTTTCATTAGATTTGCAAACTTGGAGTTTATAAATCTTTTCCACTGTCAGTTTGAAGGTTATGTGTGCTGCCATGTCTATCGAGTATAGGAATAAACGCATCGACTATCTCATTGGCAGATTTATTTTTAATTGGTACTGCGTGTGCAAACTTGCTCAGACAATTTATTATTGTTAAAATGTATTTGTAGCCTTTGTTGTGTCGCGAGTAGGGTATGATTTCTGATCCAAAACTAACTGGATCATAAAATTTATATTATATTCTCGAATTGTCGTTTTAAATCAGAAATCAGAGGGCGTTTTTGTGTCACGTGGTAATTTGAAACCACCAAATCTTTCTAAATGAGCCAATAAAATGTAATAGAACTATAAAATTGGAAAGAAGGTTAGACCTATCCAAAGAGTAAATCAACTCAAATCAAGTATTATTAGGAGTAATAGCATTATCAACAACGATAAGAAAACATGTATTATTGTGATTTAATAATTATGAGAACCCATTGGCAAGATCAAAAAATTATAAAGCGGCATACTTATTATTGGCGGATTATAAAAAAAAAAAAATAAAATGCATGAACATTGAGGTTAGAGTTACTTGTTTACGTTTTGAAAAGAATTAGTCGATCTTGGATAAATCGATAATTATCAGAACCAATACTGAACGAATCAGCTGATTATTCGATCAACCCATATGACCGGTTGAATCATATAAAATTCACTCATAAAGGATATATTATGTATACTAAAGGAAGTCGATGTGTAGACAACTATTATTTCTGTATAAATATTTATTATAATCCAAAAAAGCATGATAAATCAAGAGTATACAAAACTCATATAAAAACTAAATGTATTATCTATTAAAATCGTATGTTACGATTTATTTATGAATTCAATTTAAGATAAACACTCCATATATTTGTATAAAAACTTCTTTTATTTAATTTTTTCTATTACAAAGCCGAGGAAGCCCTGATTCCCAAGGCAACCAATTGTATTGAGTCTATTAAATTGAAGGCCAATCAGAGAGTAGCTTACAGAATTATTCTAAGAAGAGGCAAATTTTTCTGAAAACCTCCTTCTTCTGGCTTAAGATCCCAACCGGAGAGGATGCACATGGAGTTTTGGGTCTTTTCTTATTCCTTTTAAAAAATTTTTTAATGAATTATTAAGCCAAACCCTTTTTTAAATGTAATGTATGTTTGTTAAATGTTAATTGTTTGTGAACTCAGTGCTGTCAAGGAGTTCATAATTGTAAAGATTCCCATAAAAATAGCTTTAATTCGAAAGAAACTTATAAAAATCTGGATCACGCGTTAGCCCAGCAGTGACGAAAAGGAGCCTACCTAATTAATTATTGGAAATAATTAATTCAATCCACGAGAACATCCAGAACTTCAGTCAGTGAGTGATAAGTCAAACCAAATGAGCTCATTTTTTCTACGTTCAGTGGGGGTAATTATTAAAACAAAAAGCGCTATTCCAATTAATTAGAATTAAAATAAAAAGTCACCACGTGTCGAACAATATCACATAGTTCATAAGAACATTTATAAATTTATTTATTATATGTAGGAAGCTTACTTCCATGCACAGCCCGAACTCATATAAATCCCTGAGATCTCATGTTTGAATATTAATTTATTAATTATAATTTTGTCAATTGAACAAAGTACATCATATCAAACCTATAGACCGAACAGGTTTTTATCTGCAGAATTTTATATTGATTGGAAGTATAAGTACCAGTATTAAATATAATATATTTACGAATTTGAAACTCACTATTGTGAATATTAGTAAAGCCTGTGATAATTATTCAGATTTTAGAAATAGATTATTTAAGTGAATTATAGATTTATCGAATATTTTATGCACATCTTTTTTATGGGAATATATTTTGTGTTTTATGTCAGCATACAAACTTATAGAATTTTTTATTATATCCCAACTCATCTCGTGTTATATAGTTTGAGCTGTTTTGGTACCAACAAATATTTAGCAGCACTTAAAATCATAGAATCAAGTAATATTAACCTTATTCAGAGCACTCAATATTTATCATCCTTTGATGATATTCACTTTATCAGCCAGAACAAGTATATTAAGAAATTATATTAATAAGGTTCCAGTTATATCATATAAGGATCCAGAGAGCTTCAAGAACTGGCGTTGTAAGTTCTAAGGAATTTTGAAAGGGTATATTGGTGAATACTTGTATTCACGACGAGCGTTTTAAGAATCAACTAGAAACAACTATAGTTGGTCCTGATTATTCTCTAGTGGTGCATGGTTACTGATAATCAGTCATCAAATATTCTTTTAATTTCCTTACCGGTATTCTTCAAGAACTTCATAGAAGCAGCGGTAAGAATTACCAATCACCAGTCACTGAACCTTATGGTGATTATTTGTATTTATAAAATTTATGTTTCTACCACTGAGCTAGAGCTGAGGTTTGAACCCAGTAATTTTGCGAGCCGGAAGGCCTTAATTTTTTGTGAATTTATTCGCAAAAGAGGGAATTTAGAGACTGCTCTTATAAATACCAGAAACATCGTATTATCTGTGAAGGAATTACAATCCACAACTTCTCACAATAGCTTCATAACGTGGGACTCTATCATAAGAGATAACCCCCCCAGGAGCACAACTTCACAAGTTAAATTCAACAATTAATAAAACAAAAGGAAGTTACATTATGAAAACCCGAAAACAAAATTACTAAAGTTAAAGGTTATCTCTGAAATAGATAATACGGTAATAACCTACTCCGTATGCTCCATATTGAAAACGTTTTAGATTGAATCATAAGAAGCTTAAAGGACTCTAATTTCAGAAAGAAGAATTAAAAATCATCATAAATATTCTCACAAGTTACTCATAAATAACCACACATATGTTAAGAAAAGATCCACATAAAATTCATAAAATTCTTAGAACATTACATTTCGAACACACTTGGAAACTTTAAAACCCTATCAAAACATTATCAAATATTAATGATCCCCCCCAATAATAACTATTCAGTATCTTTATATCATGAACGCTGCAAGGACAAACATCCTCAAGTATCACATCATGGTATACTACCTTAAAAAAAACTATTCAAAAATATATGTCATCAAAACAATTTAGGAAAGGTTAGGGTCCTTGAAACTTCATTTGATCCTTTACAACTTTAAGATGAGAATTATTTTAAAACATTAATTTAATCAATAAGGGACCTTTAAAAACTCATGTACTCATTCAACTTTAGTAGTTTAGAAGTTTATAATTATTTATAAATTTAAAGAAAACTGAAATTCCCAGCTGGATCCTTACAGAGAAAATATGGCCTCACTTTTCATGTAAAGATACAACCGAAAATCTATTACTCAAACCAAATTAAAAATTAATAATCTATCTATCCCCAAAATATCTCAAAATTATGATTCAACAAAAGTCTAATTCCGCACGTTTTAATTGATTGAAAGTCTGTCGTCACTAAAACCCATTTTGTCACATCCGGAGTTCCTGGGACGTTCGTTTAATTTGGAAAAAGTTGTTACCTCATAGCTGTTTCTTCAAATTGAATCTAGGCTCGGTGATCGAGCTCTACACGTCCAGATGGACAGGAGACAGCATACCCCAAGCTTCTAGGACGGCCATCGATTCAGAGGCATCTCAGCGGCTTGAAGACACATGTTCATGAACCCATGAAATGATAGATTCGTATGTTGATCCCATACTTGATGTTCCCGTACTTACACCGCTTTAGTAGCGGTTATAGGAGAAAAATCTCCATTGTGAGGTGACAATTTGATACTCTCTCTCTCTCTTCTTAATTAAAGCGACTACAGAGGCAAAAGACTAAAAATGCTGCTGGAACAAAAGGTTCCAGAGCCAATACTAAAAAAAGCCTAAAGCTGCATGGAAGCCATGATTAATACAAAGTTCTGAACAGACTACATTTAGTACTGCTTATGACAGTCGACAGATGCTGAGTGAGTCCACTTCGCTTTTCTCATCTTGAGGTGGACAGCTGTGAGATCGTCCATACTAAATAGACCTAACCAACACCAACTGTGATTGGCAGTTACTATTCTCTAGAAAAATTTCCACCAATAGAAAGGGACGTTACAACTACAATTTAAGATACATTCTCCCACCAAGTGACAGCTATTTTTCCTAGGCAGCTATAAATTCCTTGCCTTATAAGGTCGTGAACCAGACTTATATTCTAGGAAAAATGTTGATCTTCCCACAACTTCTACACACACACCTATAGAGTCGACACTACACAACGCAAAAGTAAGGCTCATGAACTAAGTTGTTGCTCCAGGAAAATTGATGTTATTCTTAGGATCATAGCTTCTACGCACACACTTACAGAGTCAACACAACACAACACAGAAAAGCAGAACAGCAAAATCCATTTTTATAACAGGCTAACTTCTGAGGCCAATTTGCATAATTCTCATCACTCACAATTGTAACAATAAATATTGTTACAGCTCCTAAGTCGAGGTCGGTAACAGATAAAAGCTGATATATGAGCAGGTAAGGACAAAGAACAAATATCTCGATCTGACCCCACTCACTACATCCACTTAGACCTGTTCCAATATCCAGCTTAATTCAACTATTTCAATGATCGTATTCGATCAGTTCTTGATGAGATAGAACGTATCAGACACAATAATTGACAGGCTTAAGAAATAATCGAACTCAGAAAACGAATTAACAAAATTGAAATATATTATAATAAAATATATGATCATACAGTGCAGATTCAGAATTTGATTTACAGGTTGAAAGTGATTTAACATTAACAAAAATGATTAGCAAATTTTTTGTACTTGCATGATACCATGCATGATTCGACAGAATTTCACAATTGATAAAATTTAACAGTTTGTGGAAAAATGGTGAAAATAAATTATAAAATATTTGAAAAAGTTTGCTCGGGGTCGTGGTTCTGGCAGCGGAGGATAGTTAATCAACCACAAGTTCTTATAAATTCTATAGGAATAAATTCTAGGCTCTTAATAACTAAAAGCGCTTGTCGGCGTGGCCAATAATTTAACGAAGAAAATTTTATATTTCTCTGCACTGAAATATTTTCGAAGCGTAGATTGGGGCCCCTTTAAACTTATAACTCACGTGAAATTCCTTGGCGGTCGTGGTTTTCTTCTTTAGATCAAAATCGTTTGGTCGGCAGCAATCCAGGCTTCGGTCTCAGCACGTGGGGAATTTTAATTTAATATTTCCTTCACCAAATTAATTAGGGATAATTTAACTTTAGATTTTTAATTTATCGATTGATGAACATAGATTTACGAATAACAAATAGAATAGCCTAAAATATTGGCTCACAAATAGAACATATAAAATCGAACGAAAATCTTACAAATAGGTCTTGGTAACTATAACGAGATCTGAACGGTGAGGATTTCAAAAGGGAAGTGCTGTCTTTTCTCTAAGCTTCTTGACTAGAACCTTTCTTCTGAGAATCTCGGTGTAATAAATTTGCATAAAAATTTGCCATTGGTAGAACGATTGTGACGTAGACATGACGTCAGTGGCAAGCATTAGAATATAATTCCCTTAATCACGATAATAATTCAATTTATATAATTCTTAAAACTGCTTAATCTCCTAGACATAGTTCCTCTCATACAATGTACATGTGCTAGCGTATATGATAAGGCAGGTTTGTTGTCTGATAGTAGATTAACATGTGTTGTTTTCAAACGATCACCTTTTTGGTGCTATTTCTATGCACTATGATTGGCTTAGGCTTGAAAAGAGATTCAATCACCATGTGGTTCAGTTGAAGTAATAATTAATAAATTAATATTCTTATACAATTTTTATTATGTTTGAGACTGTTATAATTACTTTCTGCCGTTTTATCAATAATATAATGTTCATGCTATGACCTAGTTAGTTACAATAATACTTGACATTTATAATATAATTTCTTAAGTAATAAATAATTTCAACAATAATACATACATTTATTTTTTATTCGAAATTCTTGGTCCTTTATTGATAGTTTTTACTTTTTTAGAAATAAAATTACAGCTTGCATGAATCTGGCATGACATTTTAAAATTCGTTGAATCAGTCAGCTGTGTTTGGGCTGCTTTAAAACATCTGATCAGTAGTAAACAAAGTGTAACCTCAAAATTCAATGAGCAATTCATAAATAATTCGTGCTTTATTTGCAGAATAATTATAATTTCATTAAATAATTTTCTAAAAAATATTCAGTACAGAACGGTACTCTTATCTAATATACAGTTACTGATAAGTAAGTTTTATCGCTCGGTCGCTAACTACTCCTTTAGCAAAATTCTTTCCTTTTAAGAAGGTTAATCACAATTTTTCTCTCTTCTCATGAGGTCTATTTGAAAAATTCATCACAATGTATACAGTTGTTGGTGATGATTTGCCTGCTAATATTGAGCAGAGACTCGGAGTAGGGAGGCTTGAAAAAGTAGTGATGAGTAGTCACATGATGTTCATCATCTTGCTCCAGGATAGCCATCCCCTTCACAATAAACTTGTTGTCAAAACCTTCAAAACCTTGAAAGCTCATGAGGTACAGTGGTAGTGGTCCAAAAATGTTTTCAGCTCTACTCGATGGCCAGTCATCTGCACCACTTTCTGCTGTAATGTAGGAGTCGTCATCATTGAGTCCAGTTGTACTTGTAGAAGCATCTTTCATCAGCGGTCGCCCACCAATAACACAGCCCACCACGTCCTCCCCTTCATGCGAAGACAGCTCCCCTTCTCCATAAAAAGTCCTCTGTATCCTGACATGACTGGCTCATTCATTGTCTTGAGCTCAACTGAGCAATTTATCACTGTGCACTGACTATATATCTTTTTATGCCAACAGTACAAGGCCTGACATTGGTCAATACTCTTTAGTCATCTCATGAATCATCATACAGTAGGCAGTTGTATTACCTGGAATGTTTTCAGCTGCTTCAAACTCAATCCTTACATCGATACTTCCAGTTTTGAGTGACTCATTTTGGCGGGAGCAATCAAAAGCAAACAACATTATTTTCCCATTACCAATGGCACTCTTTTCAAACAGAGTGTTGCTTGCACGAGCATTACCATGGTTGTAGACTCCATTGAAAGCTGCATACATGTTGTAGATGCGATTATTATCACAATCAATGCTCTCATATGGGTAGTATCTGCTGTTTAAAAACACTCAAACATCCTTCATATTACACTTGTCAAAGCGAGAACTGTTGGCTGCTGCCACACCTCATCTTGCAGTCTGTAGCCCAACCACAATGTATCGTGGCTTTTCTTGCTGTGATGTCGACTTGACAGTCCATGTATGCTTTCTTGTCTGCGGTAAAGTTGGATTGGACCTGATGAACTTTCAAGGTTTTGAAGGTTTTGACAACAAGTTTATTGTGAAGGAGATGGCTATCCTGGAGCAAGATGATGAACATCATGTGACTACTCATCACTACTTTTTCAAGCCTCCCTACTGCGAGTCTCTGCTCAAGACAAGCAGGCAAATCATCACCAACAACTGTATACATCAAGCTAAACATGGACTCAGGTGGTCAGACTGTGGGACAGAACATCTTCCCCATTCGGCTTTGGAGGAAATTGTGCGTGGAACAGTTGGAAGGTGGTTGGATCAGAACAAGCAGCATCCAATTAAAATCTTTGTCCATGGATATAAGCAGATTACTCTACTGGATACAATGCTACAACTGAACAATGTGGAGTACCTGGACCTATCATCACCATATTTCTTCCCTGCTTTACCTGATTTGGAGTTGCTAATGAAGAAGATGGATGGCAAATACTGCCCAGAACATCATCTACTCAACTTTATTGACATGGTGCGGAACAAGCTATCATCTTCAACGTTTGGAGATTGGTCAACCAACAACGTCATCAACACTGATGAATTGTCAAATACACAACTATTTTGCTCATTGAAAATTGTTATTGCTCTACATGAATGGATTTGTTAGAAATTTGTTAGAAGATAGAACCTTTTGTCACAATTTTTTCAATGCTGTTAATACTCATTTGCATCATCAATAAAAAGAAATATTGTAATCAACTCTATGCTCTATCATTTATCCTCCTCACTCCTCTTAGAGTAAAGTGCACACTATGTGTTCAGTTTTGTGCACATGGAGCTATTGTGCAATGTCATGCAATAATTGTATTACATCATACAGACCTATTGAATCAGGAATGCTTGTTGACTGAGTTGAAATAGGTTAGAGTTGGGATTAGATGAACTAACCCAACCTAACCTAATTTAACTCAGTCTTATGCTTCACTCGTTCCTCAGGAATGTCCATAGTAAAAAGCAAAAGATATCCATTATGGTGTAATGGTAATCTAACCAGCACTCACCTGTCTTATAGATGTGTTGTGGATGCCCAGTTTTCATAGTATCCTACTGGGATTCGAACCCAGGACCTCTAGCATGGAAAGCCGCGATGCTAACCACTACACCATAATGGATATCTATTAACTAGCTTCAACCAGGGGTGCCCACAAGGGGGGGAGGCATGGCGCAACTTGCGCTATCAACATTTTTGGGGGGGCATGATTTTTTTTATATTTTATGTCAACATTTTGAATCATGGCTATAAAATCAAGGTATTAAATAGAGATATTGTATCCGAATGTAGTTAATTTTAATACTTTTTCCTACCTTTACAATGTTATATTTTGCAAATTGTAACTCGATATAAAGCATAAAAAATACAATTGATAATATGTTGTATGCAGGAATTTTAGTAATTTTGAGCCTATGAGTTTGAAGGTATATCTTTGACAAAAATAAATTATAACTCCATCATCCACTATAATTCTGATTTCCTTTGCTTAATTTTAATTTTCAATGGTCCTGTGTTTGAGTTTCCTTGCTGTAGCAACCTAATTTTCTTAAAAGCACAATGATAAGTTGAATTGTAATGTACATTCTAATCTAATAATTATTTTAATTTCGAAGGCGTTTAATGATGATATTAATGTCTCTGAAATTGGAATGCAATTATCAACAACATCGCAAACTCTAGTGAATTTGACAGAAGAATAAACTTCTCTTGTCAAAAATTTGCGAAAAATATCAAATGAAGCCAATTTCAATCTTTCAAATTTACACCCTTTTTACCACACAGTAATCAAGTAATATTTTCCACAACTGTAGGCTACTCATATAAAATAGTATGATAATATATTTAGTATTCCAATAAAACATTTAGTTTTTGATATTTGATATTTTCAAGCCCCGAAATCCATTGAAGAATTGCCGAATTGTTTAATCAAGAGATTCAATTGATTGATGATAAAGTTCAATTACGCCGTGAACATAGATAATTTGATCTCAATCAAGTGCAATATTTTATAAAAAGTTTGGAGACAAAAGTCGCATTGCCAATACATACATAGAAATGCAAATGATACTCATAAATCATTCGTAAACAGTACAGGGGAAATACTTTCACCATTGAAAATATTCATTTGCCCCCTATGCAAAGCCTATGGTAGTAATTGGAATACTGTGTATCCTTTCCTGCTCAAATCAAACATGTACTGTAGCCTACAGAAAAGTCACGACATGCCAATTGAAGAATTTTCTCATTTTCAATTGATATATTCTCATTTACAGTCGACGATTTCTCAAATATAATTCACTATTCTCAATTACATGTGATGACTTCACAAATACAATTGACTATTCTCATCTACATATATAACATTCTCTCAATTATAAGTGACTATTCTCAAATACAATTAATACTTTCTTAAATTAACTTGAAACTTTCTCAAATACAATTGGAAAAAGTGTAGTTAACCTCACCCCTCCCAAGCGTTCTTATCAATGCTTTTCTGATACATTGATATGAGAAATAAAGCTTATTACTTGAATTCATTTATCTCAACTTGAGACAAACTGAATTCAAGCTCATTATAAATATATAAGGTTGATTTTTGAAAATCTGAATTATATGAATAGTCATTGCTCTATGTTCAATGAGTGTTGAACGAATAAATTTGACGTACCAGATATTTGACTAATATGATCAATCTAATCTGTCGAAAAACTGCTGAATTTTTAATTGGAAAAACGTTGAAGATGTATCAGATACAACAACCAAGCTTCTATAAGATTAAATTGTACAAAGTTTAAATTCAAAGACATCTTTTTATCTTGTATCAGTCTTTATTCAGAAGCGGTTGGTTATGTTGAGTATTATGGAGAATAAAAAGATGAATGTTTCAATTGGGTAAAACTTTTGAATTTGGATTATATCTATGTAATAATTTAAAGGGAATCTGATAGGATACATTTTTCCACAACCTGTCCTCATTTTGGTTTTTCCAAAAAATGAATAAGATGATTTGAATGCCTCTTTGAAAATAATCACAAATTTTTCAATACATGGTTATAGTAGCTTTATTATTGGGAATAATGTAGTTTCAGAATAGGAATTTGAAACTGTTGGGTAGAAAACTCTCTTCTTTGATCAGCACCAATGAACGTCTCCATGAATGACCTTGCCATTCAGAGTCATACCAATCTTTCTCAATGAGAGAGAAACTGTGATGATTCTTTTTTATAATTTTACTGTTTATAAAACGCTTCTTTAGGTCTATACTGATTGATACAACAATAAATTCTTATTTAAATTGCATACACATCAATCTTCTACAAGCTTAGTTGTCTCAAGTTCGTCTTTTCTCCAATTCATAATGCACTCGCTTCAAACGTGAAAAGGTGGAGAATTCCGTCAATTTTGTAAGAGTGACATTACTGCCCACTCTTCGCCAATCAAATAGAAAAATAAAATACAGCACGGTAGTCATTCTATTCCAATTTTTCCACTTTTTGAAAGGAACGTATGAAAGTTTCACACACATACTTTCAACAGGAGAGAGAAAAACAACACAATAAAAACTTCCAACACAAAAGGGCTTCAAAATTTGAGACAGAGAATAATTTCTTAGCATCGAGAGACTCCGAGATAGAAAATACAGTGTAAAGTCATTTAAGTCAGACAGAGACAATCTTATTAGTTGGAGGAAAAAGAGGTTGAATAACCCTGAAAAAGTTGGCCATATATTTTTCAACATACTTTTAGACTACCTTGAAAAGCTTAGAAGAATGAGCTGTGGTATGAGATGTATCTATCCTTATTTCTGATGCCCCTTCATGGGATGCCCCGAACAAGAACGTGTGAATTGCTAGTCTAAAAAATAATATCAAAAAGATACTTTATTTCTATTTAAAAAGAGATAAGAAACGATTGTATATATTTTTACAATATTATGAAAACAGAAAGAATTCCTCACAAGAACAAAGGTAAATAATGTCCTTTGGAAGGTTAGAATGTAAGATGTGAATTTTACTGTCATACACTGACTAATGTTAAAAACTGAAGGGTTGAGAATTGGGATACTTTGGGGGGGGCATTACACTTGGATTGGGGGGGCATGCGCCATTGCCCTTGGGGGGGCTGGGCACCCCTGGCTTCAACTATATGCTATCTCAGTCTTGACCTAGAGGAAACATCTATATTGATGTGCAAGATTCTGAGCTACTATTATTATCTATGGGATGAGGTGTTGAACACTGAATTAATGAAACTCTCAATCAATGGTTAACACACAAAATGAGGGTTTATTTCATACATGTTTACATCATTACATGAGAGTTAGTTTTAGACAGTGGATCAGCCAATGAGGGTTTATTTCTTTATTATCATATTACAAATGGCAATACATTCAATATTAATTTCAATTCTTGAAAAGTCTCAGTCTATGAGTATTTCCTGTTGAGTACACAGCAATTTTGTACCCACTCATGTCTACCGGCTCAGCAGTAGTGACACTCTTGAACATTGTGTCGGTGTATTGAGATGGCGCAAAGACTTGTAGTATTTCATGCTCTCTTTCAAGGTCGATTGTGATTCTCTCTCCATATCTAGTTGTAAGTTTCCGCACCGCCTCCATGTCATACAGCTGTCCCTGCTTCAGGTCCTTCATGTTGCCGAATATTAATGGTTTTATGTCGTCTCCATCAACAAAGATTCGATTTGCGGTTGCTGACCCACTGGTAGAGCTAATAGCTGGACCACTGGCAGAGGTATTGGCTGGACCACTGACAGAGCTGTTAGCACCCTCAATGTTTGACATCTGCATTTCAAAATATTAATTGTTTCAACAATCAGTTATTACCATAATACTTTCCAATATCATACAGCAAACTTACTGGTGATTCTTTATCACCATCTGGTATCAATGATGTCCACCAGCAATAATGCTAAACCCAAGTATAGCAAGGTCAGTGGCAGAGGACTCGTGGCGCCATTTAATATGGTGGCAAACAACCGTACCAACATTGAGTACGTCTACTATAATGATCCCAACGAACTTGTGGACAGGCTGAAACTATTGGATCAGTCCAAGGCAGTTGGCAACACTGGACATGAGAATGAAATCAATTCAATTTTAGAAGAGTTGGTAGAAGGTGGCTACATAGTTGCTAATCCTGCATACTAGTTCCACTATATAAGAGACATTGCTTTGCATGTGTATAGCAGTCGAGTCATGGATTCCATAGGAAACATTAATGCTCACTACAAGCATTTGATCATTTTGGGAAATCCACGTGCTGACAGGGATGCTGTCAACTTTTCAACATGCAGAGAACTGATTTCACTATGGCTGCCCAAGATGCAGCATGATGATACTTCACAGGTATCTACAAATCTCAATGATTCAATACTGTCTGATGTGCTAGACCCAATTAAGCCTACTGATGCTGTCAACAAACAGTATTTGGAAGCCAGATTGAAGGAGCTTGAGAATAGATTAGTTGACAAACAATACTTGGAAACTCGATTGAGAGAGAACAGCCTACATGTACTGAGCATTGCTTTAAAGATATTTCTTAATAAAGACTTTCCAAAGTGTAATGATTATTTGACAACTAGGAAAGACATAAGAGCATTTATAATGAAAAATGCCGAGCAACTATTGGTACCCCATCACTAGCCAATGGAGTAATGGGCTTCTTTTTGAAAATGAGTTCACAAAGTCCACGTGTTGCATCAAATCTAGTCACGTTTGAAGGATTGTTAGGGTCAGTCAGAACAATCTTTCTTCCATCACTTCCAAAGGTTAACAATTTGTTACCCAAATACTAGTCATTGCCAACAACTTTTGGTCCATATGTTTTGTCAGAGCTGCTATCACCACTCATAGCTCTATGAAGATAACGTCCCACTGGTGTTCCAGTCAACCCAAACTTGGTCATTGCTTGCCGAATCATCTTTTGACTGCTTGTTAGTAATGCTTCCTGAGCAGTAGCACCCTCCTCCTCCTCCTCCTCATCCATATCCATCGTATCACTTTCATCATCATCGGCACTTGCAGATGGCCACAATTTGCGTGCAGCACTTGAGGTACTTGGAACTGGGCTTAACTGTGAAGCATCTCCAATTCCTTCAAAGGTCGAAGGAGACTCCTAACCAATTTTGGGCAGATGTCATACTGCTTGTATCAGGGGTCGGGACAGCAATGGTGTAGGTGGTGGTGTATGTGGTGCATGATGTCCAACATGTCTACGATGTCCTACAGGAACTGCAAAACGTCTGTGATGTGGGCGTGGCTCTGGAGATTGTTCATGTAGTGGTCGTGCTGCTGCTGCTGCTGCTGCTGCTGCTGGCTGTGGTGGTGGTGGTGGTGGTGCTGCCAAATGCTGATTGAGAACTTCAACTATATTGTCAAGTGGTTCAGTTAGTGGTTAAAAGTGTTTTGCATGCTGCTCCTCTGCCACTTGCCTTCCAAGAGTCAGCTCCTTGTGTTTCCTTTTGATGTTATGTCGCAACTTTGCAATTGCCTTGATGGTTGGTGCAATCTCTTCTACAGTCTTTTGACAGTGTCTATTGCTGGAGACATCCATCTTGCTCAGTGTACCAACATATACTGAAGCTCAACTGACACTACGCATCAACTAAATATGTATCAAGTCCATTCCTGTAGCGCCCTCCATTTCTGTCCAATGTCTGATCAATCACTAGGAATGAGTGTGCACCCCCCACTGACCAGACCTTGTTACACATATCCATGAACTGATCAAAGCTCATGTCAGCGCCAACATGATCTCGATACAAGTGTTTCATGTTTAGCTCATCCTGCTGAAACATGACTAGAAAGTTTGCATTGTCACAAATCAGCTATAGGTCTGTACTAGATAAAACACATCAACGTCACTGTGTTGGCCTGCACTAAAGTACTTCCTGATGGCATCCTGCTGCTCACAAATCACATCGTCAAAAATAATTATTGAGTGTGGTGGCAGCTCATGCGGGTCAGGTATTTCTTCACTTGTATCACACTCGACATGGTTTATTCCATTTCCTGCAAGTCCTTGCATGATTGTACGGAGCAGCTCATACTTGGACTGGAATGTAGTCTTTGAAAAAAGGTAGATTTTTGAAAAGTGAATTCCTTTTTCATCGAAAAGCATGTTGAACAGTAGGTTGGTTTTGCCGCAACCAGAAGGTCCACATATAATACATCTCATATGATTGGGGAACAATGGCCCATGACGCTTCTTCTTTGTAACCATTGTCACGATGTATATCGTAACTAGAGAAAGGAATTGAATTTAGGGCTCATTTATTTGACGCTCGGCCTCCACAGAACCTCATGAACATCCAGGAAGTTCCAGCTGTTTTCCTGTCACCAGCAGCCAGCCATTGACACCTCCCTGTCCCGCCGCTTCCGTCCGCCCTGATGAATCCAAGGTCCTCGAACTTTCCTCCGAGGACAAAGAGGAAGACACCTCGTTGCCGCCGGCAGTTCGCCTGTCCACCACCGACTGCGGACGAGGCCTTGCCCTCATCACGATTGGAGATCGGCCTACAGTGAGGAAGGTCACCCACCAGTCCTTCCGCCCCGGAAGGCGCCCTCGCGCCGGCCGTCCAAGGATCCGAGTGCGCCTCCCTGACGGGCAACGGGCTTGGGTCAAGCCGTAGGTGAGTAGTCACGGAAGTTAGGCAGTGCGAGAGCACGGCCATGCAGGGCGAAAGCCCGGCACATGCAGTGCGCAAGCACGGCGGAGCAAGGCAGTGCGAGAGCATGGCCATGCAGGGCGAAAGCCCGGCACATGCAGTGTGCAAGCACGGCAAAGCAAGGCAGTGCGAGAGCACGGCCATGCAGGGCGAAAACCCGGCACATGCAGTGCGCAAGCATGGCGAAGCAAGGCAGTGCGAGAGCATGGCCATGCAGGGCGAAAGCCCGGCACATGCAGTGCGCAAGCACGGCGAAGCAAGGCAGTGCGAGAGCACGGCCATGCAGGGCGAAAGCCCGGCACATGCAGTGCACAAGCACGGCGAAGCAAGGCAGTGCGAGAGCACGGCCATGCAGGGCGAAAACCCGGCACATGCAGTGCGCAAGCATGGCGAAGCAAGGCAGTGTGAGAGCATGACCATGCAGGGCGAAAGCCCGGCACATGCTGTGCGCAAGCATGGCGAAGCAAGGCAGTGCGAGAGCACGGCCATGCAGGGCGAAAGCCCGGCACATGCAGTGCACAAGCACGGCGAAGCAAGGCAGTGCGAGAGCACGGCCATGCAGGGCGAAAGCCCGGCATATGCAGTGCGCAAGCACGGCGAAGCAAGGCAGTGTGAGAGCACGGCCATGCAGGGCGAAAGCCTGGCACATGCAGTGTGCAAGCACGGCGAAGCAAGGCAGTGCGAGAGCACAGCCATGCAGGACGAAAGCCTGGCACATGCAGTGCGCGAGCACGGCGATGTGAGGCAGTGTGAGAGCATGACCATGCAGGGCGAAAGCCCGGCACATGCTGTGCGCAAGCATGGCGAAGCAAGGCAGTGCGAGAGCACGGCCATGCAGGGCGAAAGCCCGCACATGCAGTGCACAAGCACGGCGAAGCAGGCAGTGCGAGAGCACGGCCATGCAGGCGAAAGCCCGGCATATGCAGTGCGCAAGCACGGCGAAGCAAGGCAGTGTGAGAGCACGGCCATGCAGGGCGAAAGCCTGGCACATGCAGTGTGCAAGCACGGCGAAGCAAGGCAGTGCGAGAGCACAGCCATGCAGGACGAAAGCCTGGCACATGCAGTGCGCGAGCACGGCGATGTGAGGCAGTGTGAAAACACGGCACGCAGTGTGGAAATACGGCACGCAGTGCGCAAGCACAGCATGCAGTGCGCAAGCACGGCACGCAGTGCGCAAGCACGGCACGCAGTGCGCAAGCATGGCACGCAGTGCGCAAGCACGGCATGCAGGGCGAAAGCCTGGCCCGCAGGGCGAAAGCCCGGCAAAGGTAGTGCGCAAGCTTGACCAAAGCAGTGTGGGAACACTGCAGCCAGATTGCGAGCTCGTCCGAACATCGTGCGCAAGCATGACACATCGGTCAGTGAGTGTCTGGATTGTCATTACGAGGATGCACACCTTCGCGGTGTGGGAACACCACGGCAGTGTGAAAACACGGCACGCAGTGCGCAAGCACGGCACGCAGTGCGCAAGCACGGCACGCAGTGCGCAAGTACGGCACGCAGTGCGCAAGCACGGCACGCAGTGCACAAGCACGGCACGCAGTGCACAAGCACGGCACGCAGTGCGCAAGCACGGCACGCAGTGTGCAAGCACGACATGCAGGGCAAAAGCCTGGCCTGCAGGGCGAAAGCCCGGCAAAGGTAGTGCGCGAGCTTGACCAAAGCAGTGTGGGAACACTGCAGCCAGATTGCGAGCTCGTCACAACGTCGTGCGCAAGCATGACACATCGGTCAGTGAGTGTCTGGATTGTCATTACGCGGACGCACACCTTCGCGGTGTGAGAACAACGCGGCAGTGTGAAAACACGGCATGCAGTGCGCAAGCACCGCACGCAGTGCACAAGCACGGCACGCAGTGCGCAAGCACAGCCTGCAGGGCAAAAGCCCGGCGATATGTTTCTGTGTTTTCGTGTTTCTCTGTTTTTGTGTTTTTTGTGTTTTTTGTGTTTTTGTGTTTTTTTGTGTTTTTGTGTTTTTTGTGCTTTTGTGTTTTTTGTGCCCTGTGTTATCCCCTCCTGGCAGTGCGAGAGCACCGCGACTCTAACCTGCAGTGCGGAAGCACGGCCTCCCGGGCAGTGTGAAAACATGGCGACTCGGCAGTGCGAAAGCACAGCATCCATTTATGTACAGTGCGAAGCACGACACTTCCCGGCAGTGTCCTGCAAGTGTGGCACGGCGTTCCCCGGCAGTGCGAAAGCACTGCGCTCTCACCTGCAGTGCGAAAGCACGGCGTCCTGGGCAGTGCGGAAGCACGGCGACTTTGCAGTGCGGGAGCACGGCGTCCTTTTTGCGATGCGAAAGCATGGCGTTTCCTGGCAGTGCGGAAGCATGGCATCCCTTTCGCAGTGCGAAAGCACCGCGTCCTTATTTTTGCAGTGCAACAGCACGGCGACTCATTGCAGTGCGGAAGCACAGCGTTTCCCTTGCAATGCTACTTAGGTTCTCAGAACCGGTATGAGGTGTTGTTCACCTCGTTTCCTGTGTTACCCGCCCCTCCTGGCAGTGCGAGAGCACCGCGACTCTCATCTGCAGTGCGGAAGCACGGCGTCCTCGGCAGTGTGGAAACACGGCAACTCTGCTGTGCGGGAGCACGGTGTCCTTTTTGTGTTGCAAAAGCATGGCGTTTCCTGGCAGTGCGGAAGCACGGCGCCCCGGGCAGTGCAGAAGCACGGCGCCCCGGGCAGTGCGAAAGCACGGCATCCCTTTCGCAGTGCGAAAGCACCACGTCCTCATTTTTGCAGTGCGACAGCACGGCGACTCATTGCAGTGCGGAAGCACAGCGTTTCCCTTGCAATGCTACTTAGGTTCTCAGAACCGGTTTGAGGTGTTGTTAACCTCGTTTCTTGTGTTTCCCGCCCCTCCTGGCAGTGCGAGAGCACCGCGACTCTCATCTGCAGTGCAGAAGCACGGCGTCCTCGGCAGTGTGGAAACACGGCAACTCTGCAGTGCGGGAGCACGGCGTCCTTTTTGCGATGCGAAAGCATGGCGTTTCCTGGCAGTGCGGAAGCACGGCGCCCTGGGCAGTATGGAAGCACGGCATCCCTTTTGCAGTGCGAAAGCACCCCGTCCTTTTTTTTGCAGTGCGACAGCACAGCGTCTCATCGCAGTGCGAAAGCACGGCGTCCTCTTGCAGTGAGACAGCATGGCATTTTCTTGCTGTGCGGAAGCATGGCGTCTCAGCAGTGCGGAAGCACGGCATCCTTTTTGCAGTGCGAAAGCACGGCGTTCCACATCGCAGTGCGAAAGCACGGCGTCCCCCATTGCAGTGCGGAAGCACGGCGGTTTCTTGCAGTGTGCAAACACGGCGTCTCAACGCAGTGCAAAAGCACGGTGCAGATCTTCAAGATCTTCTCTGAAGCTAGGCCTAGGATCCGGCCAGATAGCTTGCTCATTTCTTCGGATGGTGCCGACGCACCACCACCGGTTGGCAAGGAGTCAACCTGGCGCCCAGTTTGTGTTCGGTCTATGATGACCGGCGGAGAGGTGGCCGAATGTACTCAGGCATTTGAGACATTCTGTCTGCCGTTTACCCCTTCCATCCTCACCCACCCTCTCTTCTCCCCCTCTCTTTTCCCCCCCCCTTCCCTTAGTAGGAACAGTGTGTCATGATGTATATCGTAACTGGAGAAAGTCAGGTTTGGTCGAACTCCCCATTGGTAGACCACCAGTGCAACATCTAGGCGCAAGAGGACCTCTAGAAAGGTGTGGGAAAACCTTTCCCGCAACTCTGCGGCCGATCCGGACCCCAGGAGGACAGCTGGTGCCCGGCAAGTGGGACTTAGGAAAGTCCAGAGCGCGGGCCGCCGCAGCGCACTAATCCAGTGCGGGATCGAGAAAGGACATCTGGGAAGGTGTGGAAAAGCCTTTCCCGCAACTCCGTGGCCGATCCGGACCCCAGGAGGACAGCTAGTGCCCGGCAAGTAGGACTTAGGGAAGTCCAGAGCGCGGGTCGCCGCAGTGCACTAATCCAGTGCGGAACCGAAAGAGGACCTCTGGGAAGGCCAGGGAAAGCCTTTACCAGAGCTCCGCGACCAACCCGGACCCCGGGAAGACACCCGGTGCCCAAGGACTAAGACTTAGTCCCGACACGAAGCCCTTTCTCACGACTAACACCGCAAGGTTCCTGTCCCTTCATTCCGCGACCAACCCTGTTTGGCAGTGCGAAAGCACGGCCCCTCTTTTCTAAAAGAGGAAAACATTTCTCCAAAACACTCAAAACCCTGTTTCAACCCCCAACTCGAACGAGGGTGGTTGACGGACGCCCCACCAAGACTCCCGTCCCCTGCCGCGGCCCTCCCCAGTCGCCGACTGAGTTTAGCTGGCCCAGAGCGACACTGGGAACTCTGATAGAGAAAGGTGTGGGCAAAAATCTACTCAGACTATTTCCACCAAGCCACACCCCCTAATCACTTTGTCAAAATCGATAACTCTAAACTGGTTTTGTTGTTGCACAACCTGTTTAATCTTACACAAGATCATTGTTATCAATCCATGAGTCGTGACTGGAGCTATATCCTTTCCAGCGTACCAACAGTTTATTCCCTCTTTTCCTCAACAATTTTTCAATTTCGAAAACACTGGGCACTTTTGTCTCTATAATTCCTTCAAATTCAAATTCAAATTTTATTGTTTTTCATTTTTCATTACAATCAAATTTGATAAATCCATACAATTATAAAACTAGCTGCAAATAATACTCAGTGGATATAATGAACAACAAAAAAATTTATATTTAACAAAAAACCAAACCACCGTGATGCTGATTATCAGTTGGATGATACTGATGTATGATGTATGACGTTGGATGATATAGCTTCAACTGGATGATGGAGATGATCAAATTTGAAGCTTCATGGAATAAAATTTATTGTAAACAATAATGTTTAACTACTCACAAAAAAGCAAGAAGCTTTCGTACGTGAGTAGGAGTTGAAAAAAAAACACATTCACACACACAATCACACACAAGTATGTTTTTCAATCATTGACATATTTAATTTTCAATGAATATAGATATTAGTATCATATATACCGTACCACTAGTATAATTTAATTAGTATGATTTAATTAATTGGAGCCTAAAACATCATAAGAATAATTTGAAAAAAAAAAATTTTGTATTTAAAAAGTAGGAAGTACAACAAAGAGGAAAATCACAAGGTTTTTTCAAAGAGAAAAGGAAGGGGAAATTGCAAAAGCTTATACATTCATTCAAATCAGAAATCATCAGCCCACCACTCTAAAAAGGTTTTCTAACTCTATTGGTGACTGAAGCCATAGCCAAATTTTCAATTTATTAGAGAATTTCCTGTGATATCTCTCACTTCTAATTTCATTTGGTAGAAGATTAAAAAACTTGGGTCCGAGAAATAGAAAACATCTTTGAAATGTAGTGGAATTTGGCTTTGGGACTTTCAACATCAGTTGCATTGATTGACGTGTCACCCGATGATCATCTTCATTAATGGGTCTAGCTGAGAGTCCTATACTACCACTCATTCTGTAAAACAAGGATAACACCTTCAGCACATACATGTATCTGAAAGGGAGGATTCCCAACAGTTGGAAAATTGGAAAGGTATGAGTCCTTCTATTCACACCATGAATAACTCTTACCACTGATTTCTGCAGTGTGATTAGGCTTTTAAAATGAGATAGGAAAGTAGATGCATAACAAGAGATTCCATATTCCAGTCGACAATTGAAAAATGCAAAATACATGACACGTAAAATACTCACTGGAAAGAATTGCTTCAATTGATGGAATCTTCTTAGCAAATATAATAGGTACATCTTGATTTTCTGTATATGTAGATTTCAAGTCAGCCATAATCAAGAGTTAGACCCAAATACTTGACTAAATCCACTGCTTGATGACATCACAGCTACAATTTGGATGATTACAGCCAATCTTATGATACTTGATTGGCTCAGTAAAATGAAATGGAGCTGATAATGAAAAATTAATATAACAGGTTTTAGTAGCATTAAGTGCTAATTTATTACAATCAAACCAGCAACGTAGATCTATTAGGTCAAGCTGGATCATTTCCTGTAGTTCAATTTCACTTTTGGCAGAATATGCCAATGCCGTGTCGTCAGCAAACGATGTTAAGGATCCATTGAATGTGTTGGAGAACAAATCATTGATATATGCTAAGAATAGAATTGGACCCAAAACCGAACCCTGAGGCACACCATACTCAATTGTTGCCAAGTCACTAGTACAACTACCAATTGACACATACTGCTTCCGGCATGACAGGTAAGACTTCATCCACATGTTGGACACTCCACGAATACCCGACATATATAATTTTTCTAACAGAATACTATGTTGCACTGTATTGGAAGCTTTTTTAATATCAAGAAATAAACCTGAGGTCCTTGATCTATGAGGCTGATTCATTCCATAATAGATGTCTGACATGAATTTATTTAAGGCTTGTTCTGTACTGAGTTTTTCTTGAAATCCGAACTGTACCTTATGAATAAAATTTATTTTATTGAAAAATCTCATTATTCTCCTTTTGAAGAGTTTCTCCAAGAGCTTGGGAAAAACTGAAAGCAGCGAAATGGGCCTGTAATCCGATATCTCAGTCTTTATTCCATTTTTAAAAAAAGGTATAACTTTAGCCACTTTGAGTTCTGAGGGAAATTTACCTTCTTGAAAACTGGCATTGAAAATATCGCATAAGACTGGTACTATAGATTTGGATAATTTTTTAATTAGGCTTGAATTTACATTATCAGGTCCTGGTGACTTACCATTTTTCATCATATTTATTTCAGTTAAGAGTTCATGATACGTGATGGGTTTTAAAAAAAAGGAATCACATGAATTAGTGTTCTTGAATCTACTGTTATAGTATTCTGTAGTCAGCTCATCCGGATTATGAATGGAAGATATAATGTGACCAGGTATATTAATAAAATAGTCATTGAATTTATCTGCTCTGAGTAGATTTCTGCCCACACCTTTCTCTATCAGAGTTCCCAGTGTCGCTCTGGGCCGGCTAAACTCAGTCGGCGACTGGGGAGGGCCGCGGCAGGGGACGGGAGTCTTGGTGGGGCGTCCGTCAACCACCCTCGTTCGAGTTGGGGGTTGGAACAGGGTTTTGAGTGTATTGGAGAAATGTTTCCCTCTTTTAGGAAAGAGGTGCCGTGCTTTCGCACTGCCAAACAGGGTTGGTCGCGGAATGGGGGGAATAGGAACCTTGCAGTGCCAGTCGCGAGAAAGGGCTTCGTGTCGGGACTAAGTCTTAGTCCTTGGGCACCAGGTGTCTTCCCGGGGTCCGGGTTGGTCGCGGAGCTCTGGTAAAGGACTTCCCTGGCCTTCCCAGAGGTCCTCTTTCGGTTCCGCACTGGATTGGTGCGCTGCGGCGGCTCGCGCTCTGGACTTTCCTAAGTCCTACTTGCCGGACACCAGGTGTCCTCCTGGGGTCCGGATCGGTCGCCGAGTTGCGGGAAAGGTTTTTCCACACCTTCCCAGAGGTGTCCTCCTGGGGTCCGGATCGGTCGCGGAATCGCGGGAAAGGTTTTTCCACACCTTCCTTGAGGTCCTTTCTAGATTCCGCACTGGATTAGTGCGCTGCGGCGGCTCGCGCTCTGGACTTTCCTAAGTCCTACTTGCCAGGCACCAGCTGTCCTCCTGGGGTCCGGAACGGTCGCGGAGTCATGGGAAAGGTTTTTCCACACCTTCCCAGAGGTCCTCTCTCGATTCCGTACTGGACTAGTGCGCTGCGGTGGCCCGCACTCTGGACTCTCCTAAGTCCTACTTGCCGGGCACCAGCAGTCCTCCTGGGGTCCGGATCGGTCGCGGAGTCGCGGGAAAGGTTTTTCCACACCTTCCCAGAGGTCCTCTCTCGATTCCGCACTGGATTAGTGCGCTGTGGTGGCCCACACTCTGGACTTTCCTAAGTCCTACTTGCCGGGTACCAGCTGTCCTCCTGGGGTCCGGATCGGTCGCGTAGTCGCGGGAAAGGTTTTTCCACACCTTCCCAGAGGTCCTCTTGCGCCTCGATGTTCCACTGGTGGTCTACCAATGGGGAGTCAGGTTTCGACCAAACCTGACGTGTCGCCGTTGGTCGAAACTGGTAGCCCGTTGTCTAAACGGGTTAAATGTCGATCAGCACTCGCCCAAACGGATGTTGAGCAATGGAGTTCACCGTGATTGAGGCTAATCGTCTTCAGCCTCAAGCACAACTCCCGGTTGCTGAAGAAATCGGAGTTCACTTTAGTACAAGACGTACTGTGATGTTGCTAGCTGCTCGCTGCTTCCTTCTCACCTCACTCGACCGCTCACCCTGGCTCTCCGAACTCGACTGCCTCCTGCTAGCCTTTCTCGAGCCTCCCTCAGTGACTCAGAGGGAGGGAAGAGAGGATGCGCAGCACCGCTGAGCAGTAGGCCAGTGGCTGGGTTGAACGTTGACCCCTCGGATTCTATCAAAGGTAGCTGAGCGTCAAATAAATGAGCCCTAAACTTAATTCCTTTCTCTAGTTACGATATACATCGTGACACACTGTTCCTACTAAGGGAAGGGGGGGAAAGAGAGGGGGTGGAGAGGGGGAGGGTGAGGATGGAAGGGGTGAACGGCAGACAGAATGTCCCAAATGCCTGAGTACATTCTGCCGCCTCTCCGCCGGTCATCATGGACCGAACACAAACTGGGCGCCAGGTTGACTCCTTGCCAACCGGTGGTGATGTGTCGGCACCATCCGAAGAAATGAGCAAGCTATCTGGCCAGATCCTAGGCCTAGCTTCAGAGAAGATCTTGAAGATCTGCACCGTGCTTTCGCACTGCGTTGAAACACTGTGTTTACACACTGCAAGAGACCGCCGTGCTTCCGAACTGCAATGGGGGACGCCGTGTTTGCACACTGCAAGAGACCGCCGTGCTTCCGCACTGCATTGGGGGACGCCGTGTTTGCACACTGCAAGAGACCGCCGTGCTTCCGCACTGCAATGGGGGACGCCGTGTTTGCACACTGCAAGAGACCGCCGTGCTTCCGCACTGCAATGGGGGTGGCCGTGCTCTCGCACTGCGATGTGGGACGCCGTGCTTTCGCACTGCAATGAGACGCTGTGCTGTCGCACTGCAAAGAAGCGCCGTGCTTTCGCACTGCAAAAGAAAGGATGCAGTGCTTTCGCACTGCTGGGACGCCGTGCTTCCGCACTGCAAGGGGGGATGCCGTGCTTCCGCACTGCAAGGAAACGCCGTGCTGTCGCACTGCAAAAAGGACGCTGTGCTTTCGCACTGCAGAATCACCGTGTTCCCACACTGCCAAAGACGCCGTGCTTCCGCACTGCAGATGAGAGTCGCAGTGCTCTCGCACTGCCAGGGTTTGCCGTGCTTTCGCACTGCAAAATGAAACGCTGTGCTTTCGCACTGCAAGAAGCGCAGTGCTTTCGAACTGCAAAAAAAAAGGACGCGGTGCTTTCGCACTGCAATGAGACGCTGTGCTGTCGCACTGCCAGGAATGCCATGCTTTCGCATTGCAAAAAGAAACGCTGTGCTTTCGCACTGCAAGAAGCGCAGTGCTTTCGAACTGCAAAAAAAAGGACGTGGTGCTTTCGCACTGCAAAAAGGATGCTGTGCTTTCGCACTGCCAGGAATGCCATGCTTTCGCATCGCAAAAAGGACGCCGTGCTCCCGCACTGCAGAGTTGCCGTGTTCCCACACTGCCGAGGACGCCGTGCTTCCGCACTGCAGATGAGAGTCGCGGTGCTCTCGCACTGCCAGGAGGGGAGAATAACACAAAATACAAAAAGAAAACGAGGTGAACCACACCTCAGACCGGTTCTGAGAACCTGAGTAGCATTGCAAGGGAACGCCGTGCTTCTGCACTGCAATGAGACGCCGTGCTGTTGCACTGCAAAAATAAGGAAGCTTCGCACTGTACATAAATGGACGCCGTGCTTTCGCACTGCCAGGAATGCCATGCTTTCGCATCGCAAAAAGGACGCCGTGCTCCCGCACTGCAGAGTTGCCGTGTTCCCACACTGCCCGGGACGCCGTGCTTCCGCACTGCAGGTAAGAGTCGCGGTGCTCTCGCACTGCCGGGAGGGATGGGTAACACAGAGCACAGAAAATACACAAAACACAAAAACACAAAAAACACAAAAACACAAAAACACAAAAACACAGAAACACAAAAACACAAAAACACAGAAACATATCGCTGGGCTTTCGCCCTGCAGGCCGTGCTTGCGCACTGCATGTGCCGGGCTTTCGCCCTGCATGCCGTGCTTGCGCACTGCGTGCTGTGCTCGCGCACTGCGTGCCGTGTTTTCACACTGCCGCGGTGTTCCCACACCGCGAAAGTGTGTGTCCGCGTAATGACAATCCAGACACTCACTGACCGATGTGTCATGCTTGCGCACGACGTTCGGACGAGCTCGCAATCTGGCTGCAGTGTCAGCGATAGCAGAGGTTGATGGCACTGGAGTCTCGGCCCTAACCGGACTGGAAAGGGGTTGGGGAGCGGGCTGGTTCACCGTGACCAAAATATTGCAGTCGTGGCCCGTCCGCAGAGCAGGAAACTCTTTAAACAACTCCCTGGAGGCAGCCTCTACCAAGCTGTCTACCAGCAGAGTTCGCTGCTGGAGGAGCCGGAGCAGCTGTTGACCGATGATGCGTTCCGATTGCCATCGGGTGAGGCCTTCCCGGTTGTGCTGGTAACACTGCACATCCCATCCAGTGATGCGGCATAGTCTCTTCACTTGACAGAACTTGGCCATGATTGCGTGGATGGCCTCATAATCATCCGTCGAGGTCTTGTGACCGGGGTCCAAGATAGTGGTGGTAGCCTCCTTCCGGTTTACTATGGCAAGGGCAATACCTCCCCCCCGAATCAGAGGAAACCCGAGGAGGGTGTCCCTCTTCAAATTCCTCAGTACGTCCCGGAGTCCTTCTGGGGTATGATTCGCATGTCGAGTGTGCAGTGCTTGGAAAGGCGTAAACCTTGCCTTCTCAGTTAGAGACAGCCGCTCCATCTCCCGTAACACCTGGTCTGTGAAAGAGGCCCGGAAAGACGGCATTTTCTCTTTGAAAAATTGGATGATGAGAAAATTCGCAGAAGTAAATAGGGAGGAAGGTAATAAGTGACGATAAGTGATGCTGAAGAAGAGAAGTCAAGGATGACGTTGACAAAGTTTGGAGGAAAATAAAACACAAGTCCAAAAACTCAAGAAAAAGCACCAAAAAAAATGAACTAGAAAACGAAGACGCTATTTGAAGAAGAGTTGATGAAAGAAATAAAGATGAAAATCACAAAGTCCACTCGTAATAAAATTGCTTCGCTATAGCCTGTCACTAGATGTTGCCTACTCGGTAGCTCACAACAGACTGACCGAGTGAAGTTTGAGAAGCAACCATAAACGGGGAAAAACAGGAATAAACGGGAATTATTAGATTAAATAAAGTGAAAAACAATGCAGGATTGGACGAGAATAATCTGTTTAGTAGACAAAATAAATTGATTATTTTATCTTATCGCTATGCGTCGACCGCTCAACAGGCACGTAGCACTGAAATTCAGATTCAACTGGCAGAACTGTATAATAGGAAAAATGCTGTTTCCCGATGCCAATTCTAATATGAGAAGATGACAAAGTCTTTTCTCATAAAATTCCTTACTAGAATTGTTTTATTGAAGATAGAAATATAGCCACAGAAAATGTCTACAAGCACAGGCCGTGGGAAACTCGGACCTGTCTACTGAACGTGACTAAATCACAATTAAAACAATAGCACAATAAAGCATAGGCTACTGTAATACCAATACAGCTCCAGTGTCTTTCAAAACGAGATGAAATTGAACGAGTTGAAATAATGAAGATTTTATTTCAGTAAAACCATTTTCTGGTCATTTTCATTTTCAATAAAATATTGGAGCAAAATTGATCAAAATTTGAAACCAACAAAAACGATTGTAGTGCACTATGACTCACAATCACAAGCAACTTATTCAAATACCATGAATAATCGGTTGCAATCACATGCAACTTATTCAAATACCATGAATAATCGGTTGCCCAATCACACGCAACTTATTCAAATACCATGAATAATCGGTTGCAACATAATATACTTCTATCCACAGAAAAATAACTCCTGTTATTTTCTGTATCGTAATTCACTAATTACCACGGACCCAAGCAATTATCGCCGGCTTTATTTTATGATCAAAATAAATATTTAATCCAAAACCTCATGGACAAATAATATTATTCAGAAAAATCTGACAATTAATTTCCTCCAATGTTAATTATCGTTATACAGTTCACAAATTGTCGACGACAACATGAAAAATGAAATAATGCAAATTCCATCTCTTTGACCCGTGCTTGGCAAGGGGAATTGGATTACGAGCTCTGAGACAATAAGATGGCGATATTGTTGGAGACGAAAATAAAAGCAACAATAATTTTTCGACTTAACAGAAAAAGCCCAGAAACTGCTTATCTGTTTAATTGAACTAGAATGGTTGGGTTGCCACTCAGCTTAATTTCGACTCTGTTTAAACAGGACCATTTACTCGAAAGAAAATTGTTATGAATGCTACCTTTAAATATAGGCCTAATGTCCACATATTTCTCTGAATCGAGAAATAATTATTTCATGCTCCAATATCAGGCTAGTTTCAACTATTCCAATGCTATCAATTATCTCAAACCCCATAAATAAGCGGGCTATATTTCCAAATGTATTTTCCTCCAAATTTTGGTGTTATTTCTCCTCCTGGTCACTCACCTTACTGCTGCTGTTGAATTACTCTTCCTCGATACTCCATCAGCCGAGTGGGCAGCGACACCCGGCTTACTCGATTCCTCCTGCCGTCACCGCTCTCCTCCACACTGGCTCCTCCATCATTGTCCTCTCGGCCGTCGCGGGCGGCTCGCATTCCGCTGCCGTCCTCTCCATCTTCCTCCTCTTCCTCCTCGGGAAGGGGCGGCAAGATTTTTATATCCTTCACGTGAACAGTCAGCATTTTACCAGCAGCTCCTTTCAGCAACACTACAGAAGCGCTCAACATTTTCTCTACCTCATAAGGCCCAGAAAATTTTGGAGCTAGCTTAGCCGCAAACTGGTTCACTCCAGACGAGAGATGATAATCCCTCTTGTACACCAACTGGCCCGTCCTTAGTTCCAGTGGTCTTCGCCTAAGGTTATAATACCTCCTGGTATTATTATAGGCCTCGTTTAGGTTATCTAAAACGAGCTTCTGTGCACGCTTCAGTACTTGCAACCTCCTCAGCTGGGCTGCTCGACTCGTGCCTCCATCCTCCTGTCGAGGATCGTCTTCCTCCTCACCACAAGCATCTCCTGGTGCTCTCAACTCTCTTCCGAAGTTGAGGAAGGCAGGAGTATACTTAGTGCCTACATGTACTGCTGTATTCATGGCGAAACAGAATTCCTCCACATAGCGATCCCAATCCGCATGGTGCTCGCCCACATAGAGCTGTATCATAGTCTTCATGACTCTATTAACCCTCTCCGTAGGGTTGCAGCTCGGTGTGTAGGGTGGGGTGTAGAATAACGTGATGCCATTCTCCTTACAGTATGACTTAAAAAGTCTACTTGTATACTGTGTTCCATTATCACATATAAGCAGCTTCGGCACCCCAAATTTGGTGACGACTAGCTCCCTCAAAGCTCGCGCTACGGCATTGCTGTCTGCCTGAGCTAGCGGCCGAGCTTCCGTCCACTTCGTGAACTGGTCCTGAAATACCACCAGGTATTTATTCCCCCTTTTCGAGCGAGGTAACGGACCTACAATATCGGTGCTAACAGTCTCCCAGGGTCGCACCACCTTCCTCTGGCTGTTCATCTGTCCGTATGGAGGCCGCTGCTCCACCTTATGCCTCATGCACGTCTCACAGCGCCTCACATACTTCGCGACGTCCGCATACAAGCCTGGCCAATAGTAGCGACAGGCTATCCGGTGATAAGTCCGGAATACTCCTTGATGGCCCGCTGTCGGGGCATCGTGGCTCTGCTGAAGTATCTCCCTCCTAGCACCTCTCGGAACACATAGCTTCCAGCCATCACTCTCCGGCGCATCAGGAGGTTGTTGACGGGCCCATATGTGTCGATACAACGCCTCACCCCTTACCATATAGTCGGGGTATTTCTGTGGATGATGGAGTAGATTGTTCTTCATCCTCCTTATCCATCTGTCGTCTTCCATGACGATGGCGGCTACTGCTCCTGTGGGCTCCTCCTGACCTTCCTGTGGACTTGCCGGCACGTCGCCTCCTGGCAACGCTCGTGAGAGAGCATCCGGGACCACGTTTAGCTTCCCTCTTCGATACTTGATGACCAAGTTGTATTGCTGCATCTCTAAGGCCCACCTTGCTAGCCTTCCTGTCGGGTTAGGGATAGCTCTAAGCCACTTTAGAGCCTGGTGATCTGTAATCACTGTAGTCTCATACCCCTCTATATACGGCTTGAATTTTCTCAGGGCGAAAATCACAGCCAGGCACTCCTTTTCGGTGGTAGAATACCTCAGCTCGGCCCCCTTGAGCCCTCTGCTTGCGTAGGCGATGACCTTCTCCTCTCCATCGACCTCCTGAGTAAGCACAGACCCTAGTCCATACTCAGAGGCATCTGTCTGGAGCGTGAACGGTAGTTCAAAGTGAGGATATGTGAGCACTGGAGATCTAGTGAGAGCCCCCTTTATCTCCTGGAAAGCTCTCTCCTCTTCTGGTCCCCAGTGCCACTTCACTCCTACCTTCAGCAACCGGTGAAGAGGGGTTGCAAGGTCCGAAAAATTCGGGACAAACCTCCTATACCAGGACGCCAACCCCAGAAAACTCCGGAGCATCCTGAGCCGCTGCGGAGTTGGGAACTCGTTTACCGCTCTCACCGTCTCAGGATCAGTCCTGAGTCCTTGCTCCGTCACTATGTGTCCCAGGTAGCGTAGCTCTCGCTTCAAGAACTGGCATTTCTCTTGATTGATTATCAAGCCAGCTTCTCTCAGCCTACTGAACACTCTAGCTAGGTTCAGCATGTGAGCCTCCATCGTTTCTCCTAGAACGATGACGTCGTCTAGGTAAGCAAAAGCACAAGGCTCCAATTCCGGCCCAATTACTCGGTCTAGGAGGCGCTGAAATGTAGCTCCAGCCGAGTGTAGACCAAAGGGCATCATCCGGAACTGGAACAGCCCTCTTCCAGGAACCGTAAACGCTGTAAGCTGCTTACTCTGCTCCTCCAACGGTACTTGCCAGTAACCGCTCTTCAAGTCGATTGAAGAAATGTACTTGGCATTCCTCAATCTATCCAAAATGCCTGTCATATTCGGCAAAGGATATGCATCTCGTTCAGTGAGTGCATTAATCTGCCGGAAATCGATGCAAAACCGCATCTTTCCATTAGCCTTCTTCACCAAGACGATTGGTGAACTCCACGGGCTACTGCTCGGCTCAATGACCCGCTGATCGAGCATACTGTCCACCTCCTCGTTTATCACCGCTTGCATAAGCGGGTTACGAGGATACGGACGTTGTCGGAACGGCTCAGCTCCTTCCTTCAGCCTGATTTTATGAACCAGGAGGTGAGTCGCACCTGGCACATCTCTGAATTTTATCAGCTCCGTCTCCAGGAATTTCTCGAACTCCTCCCTTTCTGAAGCGACTGCTGCCACCTGTCCCACTAAAGCCGGAGGTAATATCATCCTCCTCTGCCTCAAATCGAGTTTTGCTTGAATCGCTCTTAAATGACTTAATCCCAAAATCATTTCGGATTCTAACTCGTTGATCACTGCCACTCTCCAGTAGACTCGTCTACTACACACCTCGGCAGTCAGCTTCAGCTCCTCCACTACGGGAAGCTTTTCTCCAGTCACCAAGATCGGTTGATGACTAATCGGTTTCACCTGGCAATCGCCAGACTCCTTCAGTCGCCTTGCTGCCTCTCCAGAGACATAGGACGACTCGGCCCCGGTGTCGACCAGTGCATTCAGCCAGACATCTCGGACACGTATTAGCATGAAGACGCGTGTCTCCTGAGGCTGTGGACACCTTCCTTGCCTCTCTATCGGGGCTGCACCGGACTTCACCTCTCTTCCTCTGGCCTTCGCAGCTTTCTGGGTGGTTGTAGCACTCTTCTCCCTGGGTTGAGGCTCCCACTCCGCCGTGCGTGCGCGGGTGTCGATTTTCACCCTGTGCTCCTGCAGGAACTCCATGCCGAATAAAAATTCGGGGGATAATCCTTCCATGATCGTCATCACTGTGGGAAGAATTTCTTGGCCGACTTTCAGGTTGATCTCCACCTTTCCATACAGCCGCGCCGCGGTTCCATTCGCCAGAATCGCGCCTCTCTCCGTCGGAGTTCTCCTTGCACATCCAGCTGCCTCTAAGCTCGCAAACGTTGCCAAGCTTAAGTAGTTGGACTCAGCTCCTGTATCGAGTAGTGCTCGATACTGGTGGCCAGCTACCTCGACTGTGGTATACAGTCTGTTGTCGAACTGCGACTCCGGTTCCAATTGGAGCTGGTTCCTAGTTCTCACCACTGCGGCTTTGTCTGTCGCCCTCTTCTGATCCTTCTCACAGGTGCAACTGGGACGAGGTTTCCTACAGCCCATGCAGAGAGAAATCTCAGGGCATTCCGACCTCCAGTGACCCGCTTTCTTGCAATGCCAGCAGGTAGGTCCTACTGGAGTCGACTCCACTCGCCGTTGTGAAGTTGTAGGCTCTGGCTCGGGGCGCGCTTTCACAGGTTTACGAACCTCTTCCTGTTTCACAGCCCTCTGCCTCTGCTGAGCACTTTTCTCCTCCGATTTTATCCTCTCATACTGCCTGGCCAGCCTGAGTAGATCGTCCACCGAATAGACTTCGGCTTCCCTAATGTACAGCTTGTACCGGGGTAGAAGATTCTTGTACAGCCTCTGTAGCTGGTGGTTGATTGAAAAATCTCCTCTTCTCCTCATGAGAGTCTGAAGTTCTTCTACGTAGTCGTCGATAGCCTCGCCTTCACGCTGCCGTCGACCCAGGATTTGAGCATCCAGGTCTTCCTCGTAGGTTGCTGGATAATAACGAGACCGAAAGTCCCTTACAAAATCGTTCCAATGCTGCCAGAACCCTCTTCGGTTCCGCATCCATAAGGAACACCTTCCTGCTAGCATTTCTGGTAGCGCCGGGAACAACTGCTCCCCTGTCAGCCCGTAGGCTTGTTGTAACTCCTCGAGACGCTCTAGAAAGCTAGGAGCGTCTCCGTTGCCATCATATGACAACCTCCATCCTCGCACCTTATCGCACACCGTCCCTGGGTCCATAAATGGTGTATGATGGGCTGCAGCTCGGATCGGTGAGTGCGGTGCCTGTCGTGGCCTGTACTGGTGAGCCGACGACTCCTCTGGTCTCACTAATGCAGGTCTCGCATGATACAGTGGGCCAGCGTCCACATGCGCCGACATTGACCTCGGTGGCGCTGGTTGTATCACAGTCTCTTCAGCGGGAGGTAGCGGTAGCATCGTGAGGCATCGCTGCCGCTGCTCCGTTAACGCTCTCCGCAACTCGGAACAGGTGCCGTCTGTGGGCACCGAGTCTAGGAGTAATTCGACCGCGTCTCTGCTCCGCAATCGATACACCCATGAATGGCATGATTCGCCATCGGAAGCTGGTGACGCCTCCTCGGGCAGCTTTCCGAGTCTAGAAGACTCCTGATGATCCTCCTCTACAGGAGGCCACAGAGACGTTGCTCCTTCCGCCTCGTGGTAGCTTGTGCTAGCTCCATTGCTAGCCTGGTTCAGGTTGCTGGCTTCCTCTGCCGTCTTCCTGTGATGGTCCACAAGAACCTTCCTTAGCTCCGCCATTGTACCTGTTGTAGGTAGCCCTGCTGATGCTGCTAGGTCCACTGCTTCTTTCCGGTGGAGTTTGTAAATCCAGGACACTCCTGGATCGCTGCTATCCTCTCGCGCCTCTTGGTCTTCTCCGGCGCGACTACATTTCTCCTCTGCACTCATTGCTGCTTTTCTCCTCCTGCCTTGGGCCCCACGTTCGTGTGCCAATCTTCTGAGTAGATTTTTGCCCACACCTTTCTCTATCAGAGTTCCCAGTGTCGCTCTGGGCCGGCTAAACTCAGTCGGCGACTGGGGAGGGCCGCGGCAGGGGACGGGAGTCTTGGTGGGGCGTCCGTCAACCACCCTCGTTCGAGTTGGGGGTTGAAACAGGGTTTTGAGTGTTTTGGAGAAATGTTTCCCTCTTTTAGGAAAGAGGGGCCGTGCTTTCGCACTGCCAAACAGGGTTGGTCGCGGAGCTCTGGTAAAGGCCTTCCCTAGCCTTTCCAGAGGTCCTCTCTCGATTCCGCACTGGACTAGTGCGCTGCGGTGGCCCGCACTCTGGACTTTCCTAAGTCCTACTTGTCGGGCACCAGCTGTCCTCCTGGGGTCCGGATCGGTCGCGGAGCTCTGGTAAAGGCCTTCCCTGGCCTTCCCAGAGGTCCTCTCTCGATTCCGCACTGGATTAGTGCGCTGCGGCGGCTCGCGCTCTGGACTTTCCTAAGTCCTACTTGTCGGGCACCAGCTGTCCTCCTGGGGTCCGGATCGGTCGCGGAGCTCTGGTAAAGGCCTTCCCTAGCCTTTCCAGAGGTCCTCTCTCGATTCCGCACTGGATTAGTGCGCTGCGGCGGCTCGCGCTCTGGACTTTCCTAAGTCCTACCCGACGCCAGACAACCCAAAAGTTCTCGATGTAATATTGATACAGTCCACAAACCAGAGTGCTGTTTGAGCCAGCCTCTGTCGAGTAAACATTGATCCAACCATCTGGGATTGATTTGTTAATCGAATTTGAATTGTTGTCTGTTGTCTGGCGTTGTGTGGTAGAGGGGGCAATTGAGGGTGATGCGCAAAGCATAATTGTGACCAGTTGCCGATTGACAGCCAATCAAACAGCTCACTTCTCGTAATGTCGATTTTTGCAAAGTGATCTATTGATTATTTATTGTGATTTATTACAAGTGTCATCTCATCTTGTATCGTGATCTGGACCCGGGATCCTGGAAGCAAGGAGGATTGGGACATGAAGGTAGGCCTATGTTATTGTGCACTTAGCCATTTTAATTGTTCAACTTGCTACCCGACGCCAGACAACCCAAAAGTTCTCGATGTAATATTGATACAGTCCACAAACCAGAGTGCTGTTTGAGCCAGCCTCTGTCGAGTAAACATTGATCCAACCGTCTGGGATTGATTTGTTAATCGAATTTGAATAGGACATAAGTTTGAAATATCGTCTAATAGGTTTGTCGTTTTTTATGCCTATTTTATTCTAGGTTTTCCTGTGTATATGGCTTGTTTTTGTCGTTGTAGATGAATATACGCTTTATTTCTGGTATTCTTAAGAAATGTGGGCTCAATTTAAGTTGGAAATTGAGTAGAACAAGTAATATTTTCGTAAATAATTGTGTCGTAGCTTTATTGCGTAAGATTGTTGCATTGGTGCCACAAGGCTGGACTGGCAAGTTTGTGTCAATAAGTAGAGAAAGACTTATACGTTGTCTAGCTGTAACAGTAACTGGAACTGTTACTTTTTTCAAAGGATACTTGCAGTTATTTGCATTGATTGTTGTCGTTACTTTGTTATTAATAGCAGATATTGTTTGTTCCAAGAATATCGATACAGTATTATTAGCCTTGTAGCTGATCATTTCTACCAAGCATAAGTTGAAATGCTGGCTTGGCTTGTATGATTAGATAAGTCAGCCATTGTTCGTTCCATTGTGTCGCCTGCTCTCGTGTTTTCCCTCTTATTCTTGTTTGGTTCTTTGTCTCACTCTCTCTCTCAACGAGCGCTCACTGTTATCGCCTCACTATGGGTGTTATCGAAGATTTGACATTTCAAAGAGATGCATTAATTTGTAAAATAAAAAGGATTAATGAAATTGCCGAAGCTGTCGAAAAGGATCCAAAAAAATAAAAAAATGAAGAATTTATTGAAATTTATGGGTGAGCATATCGATCACCACCAGGTGGAGTTCAATGATATAATAGATAAGATGCAGAGCTACTATAACAAACAAAATCCTCAATTGGAAACTAGCGAACTTGAAAATTTGATGAGCCAATTTGATGAGTTTTTTTTCAATGTCAAGGCTATTCTCGAAACCTTACCATCCACTCAAACAAATTTGAATATTAGTTCTTCCACTGTAGCTTCTTCACCTACAACTGAAAATATCTCGTCAGTAGCCCTACCTAAGCTTCTTTGAGTCTCTGCCATGAATCGCAGTAGTCATATGGAAACACTCCTTTCCTTGAGACAAGGCTATATTTGTTTCCAAACACCTTGGCAGTATGTGGCAGCACTTTGGACAAGTCTTCTGGATTCGATGCTGATTTGACTAGGTTAATGACCAGGTTGACTAGACTATCAGGTGTAAACCAGAATGTATTGATGAATCAAAGGTGCATTTTTGGAGATATTCGTTTGGTGAATGATATATACTTTTCTGACGTGTTTGGGATGACAAACAGCTGATCCTTATCTCTACCCAGCTCTGGAATAATAAGGTGTGTATCGTAGTTTGAAGAGTTGTGAAGAAACACTGGTATGAATGATTGTCACTGTCGCTGCAGGTTGCATTTACAACATAATGCATTCCGGTAGATACCAGTTATATGACAATGGTCATACACCTTATCTTCATTGAACTGTTCATTGCAGGCCTCAAAGAAGTCAGCCGCATTATGTCGTGCTTGCTCTCTTTTGGTTAGTGGGAGCAACTTGGTATTCCTACAGTCAATTGCCTCATCTAAATCTTTTGCATATATGGTGAGGGTCTTCATGAAATGTTTGGCGGCATCAGGACCCCTGTAGACAAGCGGTTCATGAGGGATCAGTTTAGTGATTCTCAGCCAGGAATCTTCTAAATCTGGGTCCCACACAAAGTATAAGCAGTAACTCATTGGCCGATGATACTGGATAACTTTGGTAGCTTCACCAATCCATTATTGTTCATTGTCTTCATCAGGTTTCTCCAGGATGCACTCAAAATCGGCGTATGCTACCACGGGTACTCTATACTTTTGCACATGTTTTGCACAGGTTTGAGGTTTACCATCTTTTCCAACCTGAGGCATGATTATTCTTGCTGTATTATTGCTAGCACAATACTCCTCATGCTCAGCCATCCTGCGTCACCATCTCTGTCCTGGGTGTAATTGGTGAAGCATCGTCTGCAGATGATAATTTCATGTTGATGTTTTGTGAGTTGGGATCTCACAAGTCTTTCAAAATTTTTAATGTAGCAGTAGTGGCTATTGAATTTATGTTTATTGTCATCCACAAGGGTGCTGTTTTCATCATCATCATCATCATTACTCTCGCAGAGGAGGAGAAGATCGAAGTGATCTGCCTTCATTGCATTACCAACTCTTCTTGGAAATATAACGTTCTTCTCATCCACACCAAAAATATTAACTGATACCCCTGGATTATCTTTCTCAAATCTATCAATTTGACTGATAGCAGTGGGAAATCCAATGCCTGAAAAGTTGTATCTCTCCTCCAATTGATGGTATTGGTCATTGACTCGTTCAGGATGACTGTCTTGTACATGTTTGGCGAGGATAGCCCATTTGAAACATTGCTGGTCCTTGTTTATAGGATTGATGATTGCCTTCCGTGCTGATAGGAGAGGTGGAAGACTGATGTAGGATGATCCACGCGGGGGAATATGTCTGCTAATCCTGATGAGCAATCCATCAATGATAAGCAAACTCCATCTATTGGAGTTTACTTCGAATTTTGACTCCTCATCAAATAAGGTAATTACCTTATAGCTCTATACCTTTATCACTATCAACAGATGTGGGGGATGAAGGCGGTGAATCAGTATCAATATCTAGGATTGAGGGTCAGATGTTTGGGTGTGTTGGGGATGGAGGTTCATTGGTGTTTATATGAAATGTTCTAGGGGATGATGGTCGGGAGCTGTATGGTGGGGGTGGAGAATGTGAATGGAGTCTAGGATCTAATTCATGATAGGGGGAAGGTGGGATGGGTGCTCCTGATCATCAGAACCATTGCCGCTCATGTCTGAAAACGACATACACACCTTCATCACTATCAATGTCAAACATACTGTGGGGACAGCCTAATTCTATGGCTAAGACTTATTATGCGTTTTTTAGGTTAGGATGGAATTAGGTTTGAATGAGATTAGGTTTGGTCGACTTGGGTGACCTTGAGGTTAGGTTTGGTCGACTTGGGTGACCTTGAGGTTAGGTTTGGTCGACTTGGGTGACCTTGAGGTTGGGTTTGTTCGACTTGGGTGACCTTGAGGTGAAGGGTGACTCTGGAACACTTGTGTCTCAGAGTTGCCCTTTTGTTACTACTAAAATCAAATCTATTTTTAGTTTTATCTACATCTCAATTAACAGTAGCTATGCAAAATACATATTACTTATTAAATACTTTATGTATATTACTGAATATTCTACAATAAGATTAATATGCTAATGCCTCTTATTTATATGCTTATTTGATAAGGTAGCCCATTTAACGAATACATTGGTACACAGCCACTTGCAATTTCTAGTTAATAAAAATCTGGTGTGGGCACTCACACAACTTTCCATGCTGTTATGCAAATTTCGGAAAAACCACCTCGTGTATCTCTGGCATAAGAGTCGAGTTTTCGAAAATATAATTTGAAATTGATCAGCTGATGAAATCAATTCTGATATCTTTTCCAGTGAATGATTCAATAGAATCAATAGTCACCTCTCTCATTAAGTTTGCAATTGAATAATCACATTTTCTCGTATTTCGAGCTTATTATTAATTTAGGTAAAAATGTTACTGGACATTAATTGTAGAGATTTTCATGCTGAACCTTTTCCATTCGAAATTTTTTGTTTAAATTGTTTCTGAAGCCTGATGATTGGAAATATAAAATCAAACTTTGCATAGATGGGGCGGAGCTCCTGAAATTTTTACAGGTATGGAACTTGTGGCAGTCAATAGAGCTTATCAATGATTATTTTAGGTATAAATTTGATCAAAATCGTTGGAGCCATTTTCGAGACAATAGCGAAAACCCTGTTTTTGACAACATTTTCGCCATTTTAGCCGCCATCTTGAATTACTTTTGATCGAAATTGTTCTTGTCGTATCGTGATAGTATTAGGTTCCAAATTTCAAGTCATTCCGTTAATTGAGAGATGAGCTTGAACATAATTCCCCACGTTGGTTGTGACAATAATGTGTAATGGATAAACAAATAAATACAATTTTGAAGGGAGGATCACAGGATCACAACCACCCATTGTCAAATGTTTCTAAATCCTTTGAACTTGATAAAAGAGGTTGATAAAGTTGTCTGAGGTTCGCCTGAGTACATCTTCTGCTGGCGTCGCTGATGATAGTGGCACTCACGGTATATAGAAGAAGACATTGTGATATTTTCATCAAAATATGGTGGTGGGACTGCAGCAGGAATGAATCTCTCTTCTACACCTGTAGATGAAGAAATACAACACTTGTCTGCTCATTGTATTTTGGATGAATCTCTTGATATTTCTACTACTTTGTCACAAAGTAAAATTGTGACAGGAAAATGTTGCTAAATAAATATTAATATTATTGGAAGATGCTCGGCTATCAGCAAGCTAGCTGACCATGCAGATAAGGAGGGTACCGATGGCGCACCATCTTCCATGCATCGAGAGGATTCTTACCGCCTCTGGCAGCGGTGCAACTCCATCCCCTCTACTTTGGGAGAGTATATAAACACCGGATGAGCCCCAGACCACAGCATTCCTCTCCCAACCTTCCTGCTCCTTGTACAGCAGCCCATTGGCTGCCATATGTCCCTGACCACCTGTCCTCCAGGGCATAGTGGCCCGTTGACTGCCATCCCCATCCATCCATCCTCCCAGGGCACAGCGGCCCATTGGCTGCCATCCCTATCCTTCTATCCTCTCCGGGCACAGCAGCCCATTGGCTGCCGTCCCTATCCTCCCATCCTCCCAGGGCACTGCGGCCCGTTGGCTGCCATCCCTATCCTTCTATCCTCTCCGGGCACAGCAGCCCGTTGGCTGCCGTCCCTCCTGTCTATCCTTCCTCTTCCTACTATACTGGAGCGGAACCGAGGCCATAAGGTCAATACAAAATTACCTCGAAGTGGTGTCATCAGAGAAGAGAGTGACCTTCACGCCATCAGAAGCACCAGGTGGTGCTGTCCACGCCAGCTGAGGCACAAAGAAGAAAGAAGAGGAACTTCAACTTGCCTCCTTTCCCCGCCCACATTATGACTGAGCTAAGTCATCCAGGAGCAACACCTGGGTATCAATCACCTACCTCTGAAGGTACTCAGGGTGTACGTGATAGATTGGCGCCCGCACTTGGGGCACGAGGCAATGAAGTAAGAATCAAGAGTGAGCAGGGCGAGGCTGATTTAGATGCTGAACACCAGGAGCTGACAGAGGATCAGTCGGTTGAGGATGAAAACCCCTAGGTGATAGCTGACCCCAGAGTTTCCTGGATCTATAGATTGAAAAAGGATGAAGCATTCAATCTTCTAAAAGATTGGGGCATAGTGTCATCTGGAACACATGCCGAGCTGAGAAGGTTGTTAGTGGAACAACATAAGAAGATGGCAGTACGTTATCCCAGCCCAAGACCTGGCATAATGAGTGGAAGCAGTGGGGAAACTAAACACTCGGTGACAGGTACCCATACTGAGGTTGGAACCAACTTTCACACAAACCCCCTCATGGACCCAGGGGTGGTATGTGACAAAGTAAGAAGCTGGAGACTGTCATTCGATGGCCAATCAGATGCTCCCAGCTTCTTAGAAAGGCTAGACGAGCTACAACAAGCCTATGGGCTCACTGGCAACCAACTACTAGTCACGTTACCCGAATTACTAGTTGGTAGAGCTACCCTATGGATGCATAATCGTCGTGACCAGTGGAAATCATGGGACAATTTTGTGACAGATTTCAGATCACGCTACTACCCACTTACCTATGAGGAGGACCTCGAGAATCTAATCCAGACAAGGAAGCAAAAGGAAGGTGAGTCATTTGACGAATTTCTTGAAGATGTACTGACACTCATGAAGCGTCGAGAAGGTTTCACAGACGAAAATAAATTACAGAGAGTGTATAAGAATCTCCTCCCACGGTACAAATTGTATATTCAGCAATCAGATGTTCATAGTATTAACGAATTGGAAAAATTCGCGAGGGAGTATGAACAAATCAAAGCAGAGGAAAAACAGAATAGACAGAATTCGAGAGTTCACATGACTGAGGACACGAAAAAGATTACAAGGCTCAAGGTTGAGACAGTTATAACCCCTACTAGTAACAGACCATCTCTTAGGGAGTCTGAACCCATGTGTGGGCAATACAAGAGACCAGGGCACTGGAGATCACACTGTCCCGATATCCCACCATGTAAAAGGCGCGGAAAGAGAGCACTGAAATGTGTCTGTGATATGCAGAAGGAGGATAAAACTTCAAATAAGACAGCAGTGATGCAAATGGCACAGAGGATTCCTGTAATTGGAGAGTCATCAAGGGTCAACAGACTATTCATTACCGTGACAATCGGTGGTAAAAAGTGTCGGGCATTGCTAGATACTGGAGCTGAAGCTAATTATATGAGTAACGAGGTCTATGAAGTCCTCCAGAAAATAGGGATGATACGGAAAGAACCAGCATGTAACCAAGCAATATTAGCTGATGGACAATCTACCTCATTAAATGGGAAGGTGACAACTAATGTAACTATATAACAAATCACAGTTCCACTAGCGGCATCTATAATGGAAGGACTTGGACAAGAGTTGCTATTAGGCATAGAATTTATGCGTGAAAACAGAGTGAATATTCACACATTCATGAGAGAGGTAGAGTGGGATCCTCCCCAATTGAATCCTTCAAGTCAGCGAATTATGTCGCGATCACTCTTATCAAGGACTAAGACAACATCAGTCCCAACAATAACAGCTGTAGACTCCAAATCTCAGGAGAACAAGAGTTGCAACAGAAGGATGTACAAGCAGGTTGTTTCGAATCGAGTCAAACTCAATGCAAGCATCTTGGGACGACATAGTTCATCACTGTGATGGAATGAACGACACTGAATGACAGGCCGCAATCTATGCTTTAACTGTTAGAGCAAAGACTTCGAACTCCGAGAAAGTTGTGAAGGTCAGATTGGAACAAAAACCATCTCATGACGAGTCAGAATCTAGCCTGGCAGTCGACACAAAGAGGATAAACAATGGTGGGATATTATCCTCCAAAGACAATTCCACAATCCAGCCTTGCCAAACAAACAGGAAGGTGGTAAGGAAAGATTCAATGCCACCATTGACTGACATGGATGTGGAAAAGTCAACACACCCTATGACTGTCAAAGAGATAGTCCCACAGTCACAGGCTCCCAGACCAGGCCCCTCTCGAACTGAGGATCCGGTGCTGTGTCACACCACCAGGAAAGCGCAGATGAGCCAGGTCGACCATGTATGAAAGTCTGGTTACCAGATGGACAGTGTAAATATGTACCTGTGGACCAGGTATACATGACACTCATAGTGAGTGGCATACACCTCTTAAGGTGATGCCTGAGAAGTGTACACCTCTTAAGGTGATGCCTTGATGGCTCATGCCTTTTAAGGGCCTCCCGAGCCTCCCCCCCCACCAAAGTAAGAGTGGGGTGTCACAAAGTAAAATTGTGACGGGAAAATATTGCTAAATATTTTGGCTGCCATGTTGGCTGCCTTACATCCCTGTCCTCCTCTCCTGGTACAGCGGCCCATTGGCTGCCATCCATCCCTGTCCTCCTCTCCTGATACAGCGGCCCATTGGCAGCCATACATCCCTCTCCTCTCATCCTCCCAGGGCACAGCGTCCCGTTGGCTGCCGTCCCTTTCCACCTATCCAACAGGGCACAGCGACCCATTGGCTGCCGTCCCTTTCCACCTGTCCTCCAGGGCACAGCGGCCCGTTGACTGCCGTCCCTTTCCACCTATCCTTTGGGGCACAGCGGCCCATTGGCTGCCGTCCCTATCCTACCATCCTCTCAGGGCACAGTGGCCCATTGGCTGCCGTATGTTCCTCTCGTCTCATCCTCCCAGGGCACAGCGGCCCGTTGGCTGCCATCCCTTTCCACCTATCCTCCCAGGGCACAGCGGCCCATTGGCTGCCGTCCCTCTCCTTCCATCCTCCCAGGGCACAGCGGCCCGTTGGCTGCCGTCCCTATCCTTTCATCCTTCCAGTGCACAGCGGCCCATTGGCTGCCATCCCTATCCTTCCATCCTCCCAGGGCACAGCGGCCCGTTGGCTGCTGTACGTCCCTCTTCTCTCATCCTCCCATTGCACAGCGGCCCGTTGGCTGCCGTCCCTTTCCACCTATCCTCCCAGGGCACAGCAGCCCATTGGCTGCCGTCCCTATCCTTCCATCCTCTCAGGGCACAGCTGCCAGTTGGCTGCCGTCCAGGAGCAACACCTGGGTATCAATCACCTACCTCTGAAGGTACTCAGGGTGTATGTGATAACTTCTAACGCTATTCATAATAAAATCGACGACGAGCGACCTGTGTTGGAGACAGTGTTAAAATTCGGCACGAGAACGAGTCATTGAGAAAACAATTGGCGCGCTTAAGGTATGAGTTGGAGGCAGCTGTTGACCGCTCTATTAAAAATGAGTTGCTACACTGCTAGTGATGAGCATTTCTGAGAAGAGTGTAGTGGACAGCGCAGTGCAGACTGATAGTGATGCTTTGGGGGAGAATTCTGGTGGTGATCTCGCGGATAATAACTCTCAGGACTCATTTCAATGTCAAATCATATAAACTCTATTGAATATTATAAACAAAAAAGTGAGAAACTGAATAGTGACGTTGAAGCATTGATAGCTGTCAACACATCTTTAAATGAAGAACTGTTAAAACTTTATAAGACTGTTGATAATTTGCTTCGAGTTGATAAAGAGAATGATGATCTTAAACTCAAGTTTAAATTATTAGTTGACAGAAAAAAATCATCATCTGAGTAGTAGTGATAAATGGGCTGCGGATCATATATTTGCTGACTATTTTAGTAGCTTCAATAATAGTTTTTTTTTATCTGGCTCTACAGTCCTGGATGGACCTTGGCCTCCTCTACATGGCTCCTCCATACATCCCGCTCTTGTGCTCCCTGCCACCAGTTCGCCACACCTAGCACAGAGTTCTTCCACCACATCGCTGATCCATCTTCTTCTTGGCCTTCCTCTTTTTTGGGTGCCCATCATCCTTTCATCAAGCATCTTTTGTGGTACTCTTCCATCACTCATTCTCACCATGTGACCCCGCCATTCTATTCTTATTGCTTTGATACACCTTATAATATTTCTTTCGCCAATTGCTTCATCAATCTTATTGTTAAATCTGGCTCTCCAGTTTCCTTCAATGCAGACCGGTCCCCATATCCTCCTGTACATCTTTCTCTCAAAAGACCTCAACGCTCTTTCATCCTTATTCAAAATGGTCCACGTTTCAGCTCCATAAGTAACAACCGGCCTTATCAATGTTTTGTACATCTTTACCTTGGTTTGCCTAGAAATCAGTTTGCTTTTGAAAATTTTCTGATCAGCATAATATACCCGATTGCCCACCATAATTGGAGTGGAGATTTCATGACTAGTTTTATTATCAGCTGTCAGTGTTACTCCCAAGTATTTAAACTCACTGACACCTTCCACTTCACAATCATCTTCTATTTTCAAGTCTCTAATCAGTCTTCTTCTTTCATCTGCTGACATTCGCATGTACTTTGTCTTACCTACATTTATTTCAAGGCCTAAAACTGTAGCTACCTCCTTGAGTGTGCAAAACATTTCTTTCAGGCTATGCTCATTCCTTGCTAACAAAACAATATCGTCCGCATAGGCCATAGCTTGGCAGGTTCAATTTATTATTGTTCCTGTCGTACCCAACTTCTGCAGTGTTTTTTCCAGCACTAAATTGAAAAGAGTAGCGGAAAGAGTGGCTCCTTGCCTAACGCCAGTTGTGACACTGAACACTCGGCTCAGCTTATTTCTGATCTTCACTTGAGCTGTTGAACCGGCAATTGTTACCTTTATGAGATTGACAAGCTTTCTCGGCACTCCATACTCAAGCAGTAGTCGTATCATTTTGCTCCTCTTGATGTTGTCAAAAGTCTGTCGAAAATCCACGAACAGCATATAGAGATCCGGGTTGTATTCAAAGCATTTTTCCATGCACTGCTTCATCGCAAAGACCTGATCTGTTGTACTCCTTCCCTGTCTAAAACCGCATTGATGCTCACCAATTATCTCCTCAGCATACACCACTAGACGCCTCAGTATCAGAGCAGAGAGAACTTTGTATGATGTAGACAGTAATGTTATCCCTCTATAATTATTACAAACCATTTTGTCTCCTTTCTTGAATATGGGACATATTGTACCTTTGGACCACTCTTCAGACATCTTTTCCTGCTCCCATATCCATATTATTAGGGTATGCAAAGCTCTCAAAAACTTATCTCCTCCATACTTTAGTAGTTCTGCTGGTATTGCATCACCGCCTGGTGCTTTATTATATTTCAACTTTTTGATTATGTCCTTTACTTCCTCAAACGTTGGCGCATGAAGCATGGGTTCAGCGCTTGAATATAATACTTCTTTCTCATCATCTTCATCCTCCGCATCCCCTCGGTTTAAAACACTGCTGAAATAGTCAGTCCATCTGTCCATTATCTCTATTTCTTCCCCTATTACTCTTCCTTCACGGTCTTTACATGCTATTAAATTGGGCTGGAAACCTTTCTTCATTCTTTTTACTGCTTGATAAAACTTCCTACTCTTATTTTGTTCATTCCATACCTCTATGTTTTCAATAAGTCTCTTCATGTGTTATCTCTTTTTCCTTCTACATAATTTGTTGGCTGCCATCCGACTCTCTTTATACTTAGCTCGGTTTCTTCTAGTGTCTCTCTGAACCATAACTCGCCTATCATCATTTTTACGTTCTATGCTGGCCTCTTTACACTCATCATTGTACCATTCCTCTTTCCTACTTTCAACTCTCATCCCCAAACTCTCATTGGCACTATCACTCATGGTGCATCAATAATAGTGTAGGTTCAAATTTCAATTGTTCATTTTTCAGTCCTGCTATAACTCAGCTACTCAAGGCTGGTACTGAAGAAAGTGTCAAGGACACAATCCTTAACTCTTCATATGCTGATTGTAAATTAGTATTTTTGTGTGTGAATAATGGTATAATGTCGAAAGGTCTGATGATTGCAACCATTGGTCCCTTCTATTCATGCACAGGGAGTGTCATACACATACAGCTAAAGCCTATCAGCAAGGAAAGTTGTGTGAGTGCACCACACCAGATTTTGTTGTTTCACGACTCAATTTGGTGCTTTTCTGGCAGCTGACGCGGTGACGCTGAGGCTTGGCTTCCAAAACTCTATATCCCTTTCACCTGACTCTTGCCATGCTATCAAATTTATCCAATTGGTTTGATATCCCATCACCTAAGGAAAGTTATCGATTCCACATATGCTAATATCTTGATAAATCATGAATGGATCTAATGCCTATAAATAAGAAATTCATTCCAGAGCAAATTAAATTATAATTTTCAAAAATGATTCACAAATTTCAGTTTACACCAGAACAAATAATCATACATAGATCAAACATAGATTGAACATGATTGAGGTTACAAATATGTTTGATATGTTCATCAAAATGGATTCAAAAGCTTTCACAAAAACTCAGAAATTATTGTTTCAAGTCAAGATCAAAATACACAACTTATAAATTAACTGTACTTATCCTTAGTTTACAGGTTTCAAGGCAGGCTGAAGGCTTTCAACATTACACGAAAAATTCAACACAAAATGAAGAGAAAAATTGAAATCTACATTTCACATATTATGTTCAATAACATCAATAAACTTTATAAAAACATTCAGATCACAAATAAAACATCTCAAATTTCAATTATTTAGAAAAACTTTCAACAGCAGACAAACACTCCTAACATTAGCCAGCCTTTAACCATTTTGATAGAAACGCCTGAGCAAAGTACCTGAAGTGAATGCCTAGAGCTTCAAAGCAAGACACGTCATCGATTGCCAACTAATAAAGAATACAAGTTTACAAACATTATATCTATTGTTTTCAATAAAACTTTATTTTTAAATTTGAAATATGAATTTCAGTTAAGTGTGACTCCAGTGTTGGGCTGATCTGAATACACGAAGTGTTGGGCTGATCTGGATACACAAGACATCTATAAGCATGGCCTCATGCTTGTAGTAGACTGATGCATACCAAGCTCACTCAAAGTCACGTAAATTGTGTATCATACATACAGTGTACATTTCAGGCTTGCAATGACAATGTAACTTGTTTTTTGGAAAAGAGATAGACGCTGCATACAGGATTTATTTAGGTGAGGATTAACTTAGGTAGGGTTTGGCTTTTTTATATTTTCAGCTTTCAAAGTTTAGAGTTCAGCATTCAGGATTAATTTAGGTGAGGATTTTTCTTTTGAATCAGTTTCTCTCATGATACAGTGACTGTTATTTGAGTTTATAGTTGCGAACTTGGACATGGATGGCAATTACCTCCAGGTAATTTAGTAGTGCAGAAGTTTGAGTTGCATAGTCAGCAATAGGCGTAGACATAGGCATTGGCGTAGGCATTGGTGTAAGCATTGGCGTAGGCATTGGAATCAGCATTGGCGTAGTCAATGCCTATCCATTGAGTCACACCAGTTCGAAAATCACCCAAATGTTCTTAAACTCTTCATGGCATTCACTTGTTTCGTAGATCTGGAGATTCACGTGATAATAATTTTGAAGTTAACGTCCATGCTGTAACTGTTATTTTGATATGCTTATAAACTAAAAAAAAAATGATTAGGCTACCAATACAATCTAATGCACATGAACGTTATTTACAAGTATGTAATCGGTATGAAAATGAAATTCATTGTTAACATCTTATTATACAGTCAGCAACTTATAAATTTTGAAGTTTCCTCAAACTCAATAGAGATATCAATTACAAAAATTCTAAAAAAGTAATAATTCCATTTCTATTTATCAACTGTTCAAATAACAAAATTTAAACCATTCTTAAAAAATTAGAACATACTCAAATACATGTTACATAAATGTTATAACACTCTGTATCATTATCAAAATTGCAAAAAACATGAGATCATCACAACAAAATTATTTCAATACATACTTCAATATATTCAGACGATTGGTCTTCCACTAAAAATCATTTCATAATACAATATATCTGCATTCCATTATCATTCAATATAACATTTCAAATATAGTATTTCACATTTATGATTTATCATTCAGGGTTTCAAAGTTATTTATGTAGACAAATTTATAAATTTTCATTTCAATTGTGTTCAAATAATTTATAAAAAGCAAATTATTCAATATTCTCAATCATTGTTTGTTGGATACTATAGTTTATTTCGACTTTTCAATGTTCTAACAATATATTTTCATATATAGTCATATTCAGACAATTGGTCTTCCACTAAAAATCATTTCATAATACAATATATCTGCATTTCATTATCATTCAATATAACATTTCAAATATAGTATTTCACATTTATGATTTATCATTCAGGGTTTCAAAGTTATTTATGTAGACAAATTTATAAATTTTCATTTTAATTTTGTTCAAATAATTTATAAAAAGCAAATTATTCAATATTCTTAATCATTGTTTGTTGGCTACTATAGTTTATTTCGACTTTTCAATGTTCTAACAACAAACTACATTTCATGACAAAACTTTACTACTAATCATTAAACAAAAAATCATTCAAAACATCAATAATATTTCGCTTCAATGGCAATCAAATTTCATAAGTAATCTTCTGCATCTATGGCAATCAACACAATTAATCATTATTTTGCATCTATGGCAATCAACATAGGTAATCAACACAGAAAATATTATCTCATTACTGCCTCTCTGAGTCATAACCTTTTGGTCATTTCTTCTCTAAGCAATAATGGTTTTCCATCTCAAAAACAATCATATACCAGCAAAATTCTAATCATCAAACCCCACTAAAAATTCTACATACACTCCATACATTCCAAACGATAATTAATCATATCAAAGTATAAAAAGAACAGTTTTTAAAATTTTGAAAAATGACATCAATTTAATATTCAAATTTAGAAGAAATTCAAACTTCAACTCATTTCAATTAATAATATGACAAAACTTCTTTATTCAATGAAGTCATTATTACTCAAGTTAACTTTTCATTTATCTTGCACATTTCTTATATATGACAACACAATTCATTAATACTTTCAAATTTTGAAGTTTTTAATATTATAACAAAATAATTTATACATCATATTAAATTTCAACATTTTCTGAATTGAACCATTCATTTTTCAAATAATTTCTGAATTTGAAGACTGTATAATAATTACAGACCATTTCAACAATACAAAGAAAATCAAGATAGATAATGGGTAAATAAGTTCCCTGAAAAAAAATGCAAATAAGAGAAAAGGAAAATTGGGTAAATAAATTCCCTAAGTAATACAAGGAAGAGAAAGATTAATAATAGGTAATAAGTTCCCTATAACAACACACACATGAAATTGATACACTTTACATAAGTGATACATGATGAAAAAATATGTCACAAGCACATAATTATTTACACTATTATGGATAGATTCTAGAAAAGTTAAGTTTTATCATCAATTAAAGACTGGGAAAATAAGCTACAATTTCAACTTCCAACATTATTTCAAAAGAATACATAAAATTCACAAATTTAAATGACTATGGACAAGATTGTTTAAGATATGAATCATAGAAGAAATTTACTGAATAATACACAAGAACAGGAGAGAATCGAAATTTGAAAAGATTTAGGGCCAAGAAAATAGGCTACAGGAAAGAAAGAAAAAATATACAATTATGGACTTCTACCATATGTAGTATTGACGGTCATTGCTATTCTGAATCAGGGGCGGCTCCTGATAAGGTTCCAGGGCTGCACAACCCCCAGTAATCTTTGAACAAAATAATGAATACTAGTAGTTTAAGTTAAAATTACATTCCATATTCACATTCATTTGCACACAGATCGACAAACGATTTATGTTCTGGTGTTTGGTTTGGCGCAGGAAGAATGTGTTTAAAATACCGCGCTTAACCATCAGAGTGCATGCACCAGGCCTACTCATAGAAGAATAGCATGGGAATTGTTGTTATTTCGGACTCTACTGTGGTTGCCATGACAACGTGTGCTTTGTAGCCATATTTCTAGGTTGCAGAGTGCTTCAACCATTAATATGATAGACACGGCTTCCCAATACTTCCTCAAACGTTGGCGCATGAAGCATGGGTTCAGCGCTTGAATATAATACTTCTTCTCATCATCTTCATCCTCCGCATCCCCTCGGTTTAAAACACTGCTGAAATAGTCAGTCCATCTGTCCATTATCTCTATTTCTTCCCCTATTACTCTTCCTTCACGGTCTTTACATGCTATTAAATTGGGCTGGAAACCTTTCTTCATTCTTTTTACTGCTTGATAAAACTTCCTACTCTCATTTTGTTCATTCCATACCTCAATGTTTTCAATAAGTCTCTTCATGTGTTATCTCTTTTCCTTCTACATAATTTGTTGGCTGCCATCCGACTCTCTTTATACTTAGCTCGGTTTCTTCTAGTGTCTCTCTGAACCATAACTCGCCTATCATCATTTTTACGTTCTATGCTGGCCTCTTTACACTCATCATTGTACCATTCCTCTTTCCTACTTTCAACTTCATCCCCAAACTCTCATTGGCACTATCACTCATGGTGCATCAATAATAGTGTAGGTTCAAATTTCAATTGTTCATTTTTCAGTCCTGCTATAACTCAGCTACTCAAGGCTGGTACTGAAGAAAGTGTCAAGGACACAATCCTTAACTCTTCATATGCTGATTGTAAATTAGTATTTTTGTGTGTGAATAATGGTATAATGTCGAAAGGTCTGATGATTGCAACCATTGGTCCCTTCTATTCATGCACAGGGAGTGTCATACACATACAGCTAAAGCCTATCAGCAAGGAAGTTGTGTGAGTGCACCACACCAGATTTTGTTGTTTCACGACTCAATTTGGTGCTTTTCTGGCAGCTGACGCGGTGACGCTGAGGCTTGGCTTCCAAAACTCTATATCCCTTTCACCTGACTCTTGCCATGCTATCAAATTTATCCAATTGGTTTGATATCCCATCACCTAAGAAAGTTATCGATTCCACATATGCTAATATCTTGATAAATCATGAATGGATCTAATGCCTATAAATAAGAAATTCATTCCAGAGCAAATTAAATTATAATTTTCAAAAATGATTCACAAATTTCAGTTTACACCAGAACAAATAATCATACATAGATCAAACATAGATTGAACATGATTGAGGTTACAAATATGTTTGATATGTTCATCAAAATGGATTCAAAAGCTTTCACAAAAACTCAGAAATTATTGTTTCAAGTCAAGATCAAAATACACAACTTATAATTAACTGTACTTATCCTTAGTTTACAGGTTTCAAGGCAGGCTGAAGGCTTTCAACATTACACACGAAAAATTCAACACAAAATGAAGAGAAAAATTGAAATCACATTTCACATATTATGTTCAATAACATCAATAAACTTTATAAAAACATTCAGATCACAAATAAAACATCTCAAATTTCAATTATTTAGAAAAACTTTCAACAGCAGACAAACACTCCTAACATTAGCCAGCCTTTAACCATTTTGATAGAAACGCCTGAGCAAAGTACCTGAAGTGAATGCCTAGAGCTTCAAAGCAAGACACGTCATCGATTGCCAACTAATAAAGAATACAAGTTTACAAACATTATATCTATTGTTTTCAATAAAACTTTATTTTTAATTTGAAATATGAATTTCAGTTAAGTGTGACTCCAGTGTTGGGCTGATCTGAATACACGAAGTGTTGGGCTGATCTGGATACACAAGACATCTATAAGCATGGCCTCATGCTTGTAGTAGACTGATGCATACCAAGCTCACTCAAAGTCACGTAAATTGTGTATCATACATACAGTGTACATTTCAGGCTTGAAATGACAATGTAACTTGTTTTTTGGAAAAGAGATAGACGCTGCATACAGGATTTATTTAGGTGAGGATTAACTTAGGTAGGGTTTGGCTTTTTATATTTTCAGCTTTCAAAGTTTAGAGTTCAGCATTCAGGATTAATTTAGGTGAGGATTTTTCTTTTGAATCAGTTTCTCTCATGATACAGTGACTGTTATTTGAGTTTATAGTTGCGAACTTGGACATGGATGGCAATTACCTCCAGGTAATTTAGTAGTGCAGAAGTTTGAGTTGCATAGTCAGCAATAGGCATAGAATAGGCATTGGCGTAGGCATTGGTGTAAGCATTGGCGTAGGCATTGGAATCAGCATTGGCGTAGTCAATGCCTATCCATTGAGTCACACCAGTTCGAAAATCACCCAAATGTTCTTAAACTCTTCATGGCATTCACTTGTTTCGTAGATCTGGAGATTCACGTGATAATTATTTTGAAGTTAACGTCCATGCTGTAACTGTTATTTTAATATGCTTATAAACTAAAAAAAAAATGATTAGGCTACCAATACAATCTAATGCACATGAACGTTATTTACAAGTATGTAATCGGTATGAAAATGAAATTCATTGTTAACATCTTATTATACAGTCAGCAACTATAAATTTTGAAGTTTCCTCAAACTCAATAGAGATATCAACTACAAAATGTGTAAAGTGTGATGTGCCACTACATGTTGATTGTTTTATAAATTTCCACAAGAAGTGAAAGTATGTTGTGATTCGTAACTGATTTCAATTGTTTCCATACTATGAAATTGTTGCCTCCTTATTGTTTTATCCTCACAAAAATATGAACTCATTACTAATTATTTATCCATAAGTACTACAATTTTATCATTTTTGAGCTAATTTCAAACTTCTTCATACTAGAAAAAGTCATGACATTTCAATACCTTTTATGAGAAAATTTTACCCTATATTTTGATTGTACATGCATATCTCCATTATCATTTTTATGATTTTTACATTCCTATTATGAGTTATTCTAATAAATAATTTAATGATAAATAATTCTAATAAATAAATAAATGGTGATTTCTTTAAAAATGGTGAGAAGTTGCTGTGCATATAACTGCACGGAGAGTGATAAAAGGAAGTGGGATTTCTTTTCACAGGTAAGTAATTATCTAAGTTTTTCAAATTAGGCTCAAGTATCATTCAATAAGTCAATGTTAATGAAGAATGCAAACGTGAATTTGCTTGTTGTCCTTGTATAGAAGGTATTTCAATGCCTGCAGCCGATTTACAGATTCTAAATTTTATCATTTGATTTTGTATTATTATGTTATGTGCCTAATTTCTATAAGTAGTCTAGTTTTTAAGCTCTTCATCTACTCATCTAAATCTCCATGAAGATGTACTTTTTGATGGCCTAATATTAATTCTGATTGTAAATAATTATATGTAGTGTTCTAGTTTTGAAAAATATATTCATCATAGTAGATAGCCAGATCACTGCCTTTATCATGCACTTAATAATAATTCACAAAAGTTTATGGACAAAGTTGTAGAATTAAGCGTTCCTTCAGCTCAATGAAGCTGAATATATTAGTATTTTTAATATTACCGTATGTACCTACTTAATTTTGATAAGTAATTTTCATGCTCTCCATCTACTCTTCTGTTAACATATCTGTAAACATACTACTCTATTAATCATAGAATGCAATAAATTATTGTTACTGCCGATATATTTTCTACAAAGAATTATATAATAATAATAATAATAATAATAATAATAATAATAATAATAATAATAATATAAATAATGAGTTTCTGTTCATGGCGTGGTCATAAGTATGGCCACAAGTGAACAAGTCAAGAACATAAAAAACTGTCATAAGACAGGTCAAGAACAAAAATACACAATCAAACACAAAAAGCAGCAAGCAGAAGAGGCTGCAAGACTAATGCAAGAGTATCTACTACAGTCTGAGGATCACAATCATAGAACTCCCTCATAGAATAGAAGGGGTCTCCTGAAGGAAAGCGTCTCCTCTTCAGTCTAAGTCTCCTCTTCAAGACTGTCTCTGACAGAGTCCTGGCTGAAACTGGCAGCTTGTTCAAAATTTTAGCTGGCTGGTAGATGAGGCTGCTCGGGTCCTCCCCAATCTACAATATGGCAGGTCCAGCCTCAGCCTGCTTCTAGTGCCATGATCATGCACATCACCCCTGGTAGGCAAAGTACGGACACTATGGAATGCCTTTATAGCTGACCTGTAAATGTAAAAATTGAATACAGTGAGAATCTTTTCACTCACAAAAAGCGGCTTACAATGTGCTAAAAATCTGCTCCACAAAGGATCGGATGGCCTTCTTCTGCACCAGCAGTACATCTTTTACCTCAGAGGCACCACCCCACAAGGTGATGCCATAGGCCATCACACTCTGAAAGAAGGCAAAGTAACACATGCGGAGATGGGCCTCTGGTACACATCTTCTCAGACTCCTGAGCAAAACAGCACCCTGCTCAACCTGCCATGATTATTAACATTTTCTGAATTGAACCATTCATTTTTCAAATAATTTCTGAATTTGAAGACTGTATAATAATTACAGACCATTTCAACAATACAAAGAAAATCAAGATAGATAATGGGTAAATAAGTTCCCTGAAAAAAAATGCAAATAAGAGAAAAGGAAAATTGGGTAAATAAATTCCCTAAGTAATACAAGGAAGAGAAAGATTAATAATAGGTAATAAGTTCCCTATAACAACACACACATGAAATTGATACACTTTACATAAGTGATACATGATGAAAAAATATGTCACAAGCACACAATTATTTACACTATTATGGATAGATTCTAGAAAAGTTAAGTTTTATCATCAATTAAAGACTGGGAAAATAAGCTACAATTTCAACTTCCAACATTATTTCAAAAGAATACATAAAGTTCACAAATTTAAATGACTATGGACAAGATTGTTTAAGATATGAATCATAGAAGAAATTTACTGAATAATACACAAGAACAGGAAAGAATCGAAATTTGAAAAGATTTAGGGCCAAGAAAATAGGCTACAGGAAAGAAAGAAAAAATATACAATTATGGACTTCTACCATATGTAGTATTGACGGTCATTGCTATTCTGAATCAGGGGCGGCTCCTGATAAGGTTCCAGGGCTGCACAACCCCCAGTAATCTTTGAACAAAATAATGAATACTAGTAGTTTAAGTTAAAATTACATTCCATATTCACATTCATTTGCACACAGATCGACAAACGATTTATGTTCTGGTGTTTGGTTTGGCGCAGGAAGAATGTGTTTAAAATACCGCGCTTAACCATCAGAGTGCATGCACCAGGCCTACTCATAGAAGAATAGCATAGGAATTGTTGTTATTTCGGACTCTACTGTGGTTGACATGGCAACGTGTGCTTTGTAGCCATATTTCTAGGTTGCAGAGTGCTTCAACCATGCTACCGGGAGCGCTAGTGTATTTTGTAAGTGTCGTAACATAAGTCATAGCTCAAGAAGGCATTTGAACTTCCTAAATTATTTTTGTTATTGGATTGCAGGTTATGTTTGTTTGTATTCCTGTGGCATGTGGCATAGATAATTTGTATTTTTGTTTTGCATAGTTTGATCTTTATGTTGTTATTGTGTTGTTGTTCCTATGAAAACTGTGATATTGATAGTTATTAATAGTTCAGTGCTTCAGTTGATCGGTTCTATGACTTATCGGATCCAATGAAAAATGAATTCAGTTACAAACTTACTGGCTGCTTCCTTCAATTCACGGCTGCTTCAAGAAAAGATTGAAATAAGAACATTAGGTAGGCCAACACCGGACCTCCCAAATTTCATTCAAATTGTAAAATCAGGGAACAGAACTTTTAATAGGAAATTCAACAGAGACTTATACAATAAATGCATTTGGCTCTTTGGATGTGAGACTAAAATGGCACTGTTTTGTTTCCCCTGTCTATTGTTTGGAGGTGAGGATACATGGACAAAATCTGGATTCAAAGACTTAAATCACATTTCAACAAGAACAAAAAAGCATGAGGTTTCAGGTGTAAATATGAAGAACAATTCAAAATTAGCATTATTGAGAACTACAAACATTGTAGAGAAATTAAATAATGCCTACAGACAAAACATTCTACTGCATACGGTAACAAAAAAGTCAAGCAAAATCGGTATGTTCTGAGTATCATTATAAACTGTGTATGTTTTTGTGGTGTGTTTGAGCTTGCTTTAAGAGGGCATGATGAATCTAAAGATTCATCCAATCCAGGGATTTTCAGAGGATTGATAGATTTTGGTGCAGAACTTGATAGTGCTATGAAAACTCACTTGGATTGTGCTACAGTTTTTCGTGGAACCTCAAAGACAATTCAAAACTAACTTTTAAATGTAATGCTTGAAGTTTGTCATGAAAAAATTTCACAAGAAATAAAAGATGCTAATTTTTGAGCAGTCATTGCAGACGAGACTAGTGATGTCTCAAATGTTTTCCAAATGGCTGTAGTTTATAGATATATTGTGAAAAATAAGCCAGTAGAGAGATTTCGGACTTTTGTTAATCCTCCACAGCATGGTGCTGCCACACTTGCTTCCTGTATTCTAGATCAATTAAAGCTACATAAATTGAATGAAATGCCTGATAAGTTTATTGCTCAGATGTACGATGGAGCTTCTGTAATGTCTGGATCTTCTAATGGTGTACTATTGTTAATGAGGCTTATCCTAGTGCTCACTTTATCCATTGCCATGCACATCAACTCAACTTAGTGATGATGAGAGCTGCTTCCATCAACAGGGATGTGCGAATATTCTTTGCAAATGTGCAAAGTCTATGCTCCTTTTTTTGAGTAGTGTGCAAAGAAAGTCAGTATTAGATGAAGTTGTGAAGAAAAGATTGCCACGTTCTGTTCCTACCAGATGGAACTTTCAATCACGCAGCATAATGACAATTCATGAACACAGACAGGACCTCATTAATTGCATGAAGACTCTTTTAGAGTCTGAAAACATTAAGAATGACAGTACACTATCTCAGGCAAATTAATTAAAATCTGGACATTTAAAAGTTTTAGTAAGTGAAAGTTTCATTTTTTGGTTGTCATTTTTCAGTAGGATTTTTCCCATGATAGAAATATTGTTTGGCCAGCTACAGAAAGTTGAAATAGAACCCACACAAGTTGAACAATCTCTTTCAAAATTTGAAGAAAACATATCAAAAATTCGCAATAGCATTGAAACAGACCCTTCAACCTCTACAGAAACAACTGAGGAACAACCTTCAACATCAAAAAAAAAGAAAAATCAACAGAATCGAATGGAGGAGACAAGACATAGAAGTCTGTGATGTTATAATTTGCCAATTGTAAGAACAATTCAGTTTTACTGGGCATCTTGAGGCAGCTAGTCTTTTCATTCCTGACAGATTTCCAACTTATTAAAAACTTTTTCCTGATAACAAGTTGAATGCAGTGTACAATAGTAGCTTCTATTTGCCAATTCAAGATGATTTTTTACGACTTTTCCCCCCCTCCCCCCACCAGCACCCATCCTTTGTCTCTTTCATTTATAGATAGTCATGCCTCAATTACATTTAGTCATGCCCAATTACATTTAGTCACGGTTTATTTGATAATGATTTATAGCAGAGAGAGAGAGAGAGGCATTCTACTGACAGATTTAAGTGAAACAAACTTCTGCCAGATTTAAGTGGAATGAATATCTTACTCTCAGATTTAACTGAAACATGTACTTGACAACGTTGTCAAGCACATGCAGAATTGTGGGTTGTACACACTGTGAACATTATATATTTAATGTTTCCTCAATCATAACTAATGCATAGAATGAACTAGTATATCCAAATACACACACACACACACATTAGTTTTGAATTAGACATATATCAGCGGGAGGAAACTCTCTACTGAGTGATCTATGATCTTTTACATTTTTTATCGGCAATGTCATATAAGCATTTCCAGAGATCATTGGAATTATTAACAATAACTAATGATTCATCATTATTTGAACAACCATAATGCAAATGTCCAGTTTCTAGTATATCGAGTAATTCAAAAGTTCCAGATAAAATTGGAAAGTGGAGATTTTCTGTTTTTGTTAATACAAGATCGCTCACCTCATCACCTGTTGAAAATTTAATATTCTTTGCAATTAGATCAAATTCATTGAATGAAATTGACATCAAGAGACAAGATAGTTTCTTGAACTTTGAAAAGCTATAACAATCAACCATATTTTTCAGTTGAGTGTATGTACAGGTAAATCGTGATAAGAAACTATTTGAATGAACTTGTATCTGCACACTATACTACACACTTCTATAAATAGAATTGAGCTTCTACTAGGGATGGGTATCGAAAGACAAAACATCAATGTTTTGAGCATCAATTTTTTTTCATTCTAACATCGATAAGTGAAAAACATCGAACAGTAAACATCAATGTTTTTGAACATCGATGTTTTTAAACATTGTTTATCGCCCTACGTTTTTATGGATGATACTATTAGTCCAGTCAATAAAGACATAAAAAAGGGGTGTGCTTGCAATTTATACTGTAGTTCTGATTTTTAATATATTATTTGGGTACATAAGAGAAGTCCAGAGCCAATTTCTTCATGCAAGATTTCCTTGTGCTAGATACAGGATAGCCCAAAAACCTCATATTTTCGGCTCATTTTCCAGTTTTCAGCTATTTCTGCCAAATCTCTCCCAGATTATAAAATTCTGAAAAAATGAGATCACTCGGAACTCTCTATCTCCAATGAGTACTTAGTTATTATTTTTCAAAAATGAGTGAAATTTGAAGAAAAAATCAATTTTGGTAAATTCTAGTTTTTGATCAACAATAAATTCCGATTGTTACAATTTAGATGTATATTTCAAAATCCCTCTAGGCGTATTTTTGTGATATACAATCTGGGATCAGGTAGAGCACTCTATGTCATATAGATTTCCAGGTACACCTGACAACAATGCGCCTTGTATTGTGGAAAACACCTAATTTTCAGCTTCAACCATCATCACCATCTACTTTGTCCTCACATTGATATTTCGCACAATGACATACATTCATGGGTAAGAATCACCTGTAAGATGAACTTTATTTTAGTATTTCCTAGTAGAGGCTTGCTTAAGGACACCTGAAGGATCAAAATTTCAAACACTTATAATTTACTTTTGGCACAAGGCTCAGATTTCATCATACTACACTTCATTCTTCTCGGCTCGCCAAGGCGGTTCAAAAACATGCATCAACAGTCAAATACGGTTAAAAAAATAGAAAATTTATTGTTGAGTGTAGGTACTTAAGCCCATATTCAATACATAAAAAATGGCCAATTTCTATATTCAAAGCTATGTATCTCGGTAACCCTGTGCCTGACCTTTTTAAAAGATGATAAAGAAGATAATTTTGAATAAAATTTAGAATTTAGAAATAGGCAGACACATCTAGAAAATACCTGAGTCTACCTAATTCATGCAGGTGAACGGGCAAGAGTCAAGAAAACTTCAATTAATCTTGCCATGCCTGATTTAATAGGTTTATACTATAGAATAACACTACAATTTGAAATAATTGAAAAATACAAACAGCTTCAATAAACATTGGCAACTAAAACCGAACAACAGAAACAACAATTCCATGCTACTTTGTTGTCATTCTTCATCTGATTTGGGGGCGCATTACTATCCCTTGTTTAGATAGCAATACGTCACAAAACCAAACAATATCAGTCATACAATAACAAATTAATTTCAACATGAAATTACTCAAGAAAGAAAAGCCCGTTGAACCCAAATTTCGTTGATAGTAACCCATATAACCCATTTCATAATAATTTTAAATCCCCACCTTTGATTGACATTCTCGAATGAACCTTTGTTTCACTACACTGCACTTTCGTTGGTCTGTACGTTGCTTTATCGTCGGGGTTACAGTACCTTGTTTTTGGCGGTGAACTTTTACCGGTTGAATTTGGCTTGACGGCGACGTCCTCTTACGTCCCTAGACCTGTCGTCTGAACGGGTGTCTTGAAGCGGTGTTACATAAAGTTGCGGAACCAAAGGGGTGGTACATGAAGTTGGTTTGGGGACACACATGAACGCTGTAAATAAATGTATTACAGCATTAATTTCTAACTCTTCCTACAATTCATCAAAAGCTAAAACAGGAGTTATCTATTGATTACAATTAATTAAATTCTCTCATTCTATTTGAATCCTCATTTTATATAGATTTTTATTTTTAAACTACTGATTCTTTGTATCAGAATTAATGGATCTTTCTTCACAAATAATTCAAAAGTTCTGTTATAATTTAATAAATTAGCGTTCAGTTAAAAGCCTTAACACCATGAGAAAACACAGTCAGAAAAATATAAAATTGAGTCTTAAACTCAATATGAACATAATCTCGAAAATTTCATTCCAATTTAAAGGCTATCTTCCTAACTTTCAGCAATACTCTACGATAATATATTTCCAGAAACAATAACTCACATGTAATGTAACTGAAAACTTTCTATACTTCTTTAGAAAAAAAAGTTTATAATTATCTTCCATCACTAATAAAATCAAAAGGATTATTCTCAATCAATATTATTAACTTGAAAAATAACATGCTTTGTTAATACAATACTCTTATGGAAGTTTCAATCAATTGAATTCCCTAAATTATATTTTAACCTTATTTTACGTACCTTAGCGGTTATTTGAAGAAACAATTATTCATACATGATGAAGAAACACAATTGAACCATTCAGGACATGGCACTACTAGAAAATTTAAACTTTAATAAAAATAAAACTAGCTCCCACATTAACTGATGATATAAACTTGCCCAAAAACGGCGAAACATAATGACTACATCTTTACTCTCATAGTGCTCCTAGCAAAGTGTCCTCCAAAACGTAATCTGGTCTCGCGGCTGGGGAATCCCCCCACTACTGTATTTAGAAACAGGTCTCCTATTGGGCGAAGGGAATCAATTTGACCAATCGTCGCGTGGCTTCTAGAGACTTTGGACCAAATAGTAACTGCAAAATCGGTAGTTTGTTATAATTTCAATGCTTGCTGTTTTCCAGCTTATCGCACTCCATGTCGCGACAGGAAGGCTAAGTTTTAGAGATAATTTCATAATCTACATTCCTTGACAACTCGGAGCCACAATTTTTAAATATCTATCATAGGAAACTCGAAGTCATGGTCGTTCATAATAGAGAGAGAAAATAATTTATTTCGCTAACTCACTTACAATAATGGCTCTAGTCTATTGCGTATTAAATGTACTATTATAACTTGGGAAAAGGCCTGAATTAAAAATAGTGGTCGGCACACTCCCCCTCCTTACAGTGTGAAACATGCAAAAAGAAATCTAATCAGGATATGTTACCATAGAGGCATTCTGTGTAATTTGGGGAGTCAAATTCCTGGATTGATAGTAGGATCCAATTTGAAGCGGGCCCTCTTCAAAAGAAATCTCTTTAATCATTCCGAAATTCAGCAAAATGTATAACTAATTTGAGATTTGTGGCAAGAGTCTTTAAACTGTGGCAAGAGTCAGGACAAAACAATATGGGCGTGTCCACTTTTTAAGTAGGTACTAAAGACGAACCGAGTATAATAATCTTGAATACTTCAATCACTTTATTGAGTCCCTGGTTATTTTCTTGGCAAAATCTAACAAGGGAAAACGTTTAAAAGACATCATAGTTTTAATTGATTCTATGTTACTCTGCTGTTGTAAAATATGAAGTACGTTGATTATAATAGTAAAGGATGAAACCTTTTCACTCTGCTGAATGTATTGAAATCTAACTATCATTACTATAGAATTGAGAGTGCAACATATTTTTAACAATATAAAGCAATTCAGTAAGCAATACTATTCTACATAGGCTATGATTCAAAGATAATAATGGTTGAAAATGCAACACTAGCGAGCCATCAGAGAGCAATGACACACGCTTGATGTACATTCCGTAGCTATGAAACTTTACTATCCATTATTGTATTCCAACAAAAAATCTCTATCACTGAATTGTATTAAAGTGAACTAAAACGTAATCAGTTGAACTGAATAAACCTATGATAAGATTATAATTGCATTAATCATGGAAGGTGAACTAATAAAGAATAGGGATATCAACAAAATAATATGAAATATGAAGCGAATAGAATATAAAATATGAGGCCTTAGACATTATTCTTATTATTTTATGAATGAGAATATATTTTATCTATATGTACTAACTCCTAACTATGTGAATGTATAATTCTTAAATATGAATGGATGAGTATTAAGCTATTGAAAATGGGTATAGTATAGAATATTATGATAAATCATCTTATGCTAAATAACTTATTATTATTAGAGACATCACATACATACATTGCTACATAGGATATTATGACTGTTGATAACTTCAAAAATTGATAATCACCTGATTTGCCAAACAATCAATTATCTGCTACCATGAGAAAACTGTACAATCATTTCATTTACCGCGAGTATGCAGCCGATCAATGAAATAAAATTAAACCTAATTCACCCACCTAAATATATTTTAAGATTACGAGGTTAATAACATAATTTAATGACTAATCTAGTTGCGCAAGTTATTTACATTCCGGAATTTCTTCTATATACATTATATTGTCACGTAACAAAATCTTTGACTAATAAACCCGTAATGAATCCTTCTAACAAATACGGAAATATCTTTATCATAACTCTTTTTCTCTTTTCTCCTTCTCATTCATTAGGAATCATCTCGTTGAGTGTATAGAGACAAGGCTATAGAGTGGCGCCATACTCACAAAAACTTATCCAATTATAACTCACGACAAAAAATCTTGTCTTCAATAGACTGATCTGTATCCTGGTCGGATCTTTTTTCAACATAACTCAAGTAGTCATCTTTCAAATTGCTGTTTATGGTGGTTTCAACCGTTGAACATTTTTTATTTGAGAGACATGAGCTTTTTGTACAAATTTTGGGTGGCGGGGTCGTGTAACGATACAGTAAACGGAGAAAACCAGTCCTTAATAACGAACGGTCCCTTCCACCTGTAACTGAGTTTGCTAGAAATCTTATTAATGGCGCTAGATTGTACATGTGCTTGTAATAATACCAAATCACCCGTTTTAATAGGTACATCGACACGACGCCGATCATATCTCTCCTTCACTCTCGTATGTGCTCGAAGTAGATTATTTCGAGCCTTCCTCCAAATCTGAACTGTTCCTGAATTAAGTCGTTCGGGGAAAATCTCATCCAACTTCCATGCATTAAGCAATGGGTGATTGGTACTATACCTAAACATAAGTGAAAAAGGGGTACACCCTGTGCTATCATGTGAAGCCAGGTTGAAGGCCAATGGCAGCCAGCTTAGGCAGTCATGCCATCTGGTTTGCGATTCTGCGTGAAAAGCAATCAGAGCGCTTTTCAAGTTTCAGTTCACGCATTCAGCTACATTGGGGCAGGGGTAATAAGGGGGCGTTGTGATATGTTGAATTCCTAATTGGAAACAAAAAATTCTAAACAACGTCGAAGTGAAGATGGTCGCATTATCTGTCACCAGTCTTCTAGGCACAGAAAAATTAACAAAGATTGATTTCAGTGCTCTAATTACGGCTGCAGTATTTCCTTTTCTAAGTGGTATTAACCAACAAAACTTAGTAAACGAATCAATGCAAGATAGAATCTGAGTATATCCCTCAGTAGTTTTGACTAACGGGCCTACTAAATCACAATAGAAACGAGCTAATGGTTCATTGTCAACTCTAGAAGCAAGAAAACCATAATTTTGTTTAGTGGAAGGTTTACTACGTCCACAAATATCACATGACTTTACAAGTTGGGCAATATACATTCTAAGTCCGGGCCAATAAAAATGTTCTAGAATCTTATGTGTGGTCTTTGCAAGGCCCAAGTGTTCACCAATGGAGGTCTCATGATAATACTTGAATACAAGGGGGATGAGAATTCTAGGAACTACTATCTTCAGCTGATCAATAGTCCTAACTTCAGTAACTAGAACACCTTTCCGTGAACTGTACGGAAATTGTTCTTCATTCTTATCAATTTTTTCGAGAATATCTTTACAAAAGGGGTCATTGTCTTGATGAACTCTAATATCGGTGTTCACCATACTAAACAAAGGTTTGATTTCAAATTTTGAACTTTCTGGAGTTTCTTTGGTTCAGCAATACTCTACGATAATATATTTCCAGAAACAATAACTCACATGTAACGTAACTGAAAACTTTCTATACTTCTTTAGAAAAAAAAGTTTATAATTATCTTCCATCACTAATAAAATCAAAAGGATTATTCTCAATCAATATTATTAACTTGAAAAATAACATGCTTTGTTAATACAATACTCTTATGGAAGTTTCAATCAATTAAATTCCCTAAATTATATTTTTACCTTATTTTACGTACCTTAGCAGTTATTTGAAAAACAATTATTCGTACATGATGAAGAAACACAATTGAACCTTTCAGGACATGGCACTACTAGAAAATTTAAACTTTAATAAAAATAAAACTAGCTCCCACATTAACTAATGATATAAACTTGCCCAAAAACGGCGAAACATAATGACTACATCTTTACTCTCATAGTGCTCCTAGCAAAGTGTCCTCCAAAACGTAATCTGGTCTCGCGGCTGGGGAATCCCCCCACTACTGTATTTAGAAACAGGTCTCCTATTGGGCGAAGGGAATCAATTTGACCAATCGTCGCGTGGCTTCTAGAGACTTTGGACCAAATAGTAACTGCAAAATCGGTAGTTTGTTATAATTTCAATGCTTGCTGTTTTCCAGCTTATCGCACTCCATGTCGCGACAGGAAGGCTAAGTTTTAGAGATAATTCCATAATCTACATTCCTTGACAGCTCGGAGCCACAATTTTTGAATATCTATCATAGGAAACTCGAAGTCATGGTCGTTCATAATAGAGAGAGAAAATAATTTATTTCGCTAACTCACTTACAATAATGGCTCTAGTCTATTGCGTATTAAATGTACTATTATAACTTGGGAAAAGGCCTGAATTAAAAATAGTGCTTGTCACAACCCCTTATTATAAAAATTATTACATGATCTTGAAATGTACAATAGAATTTTCTATTTCATCTGCTGTAAACAATTCATGAAAAAATATGTTCGTAAAGTTAGATTTGATTGTTGAAAAAAATCCGGAAATTGTAGATATTTTTCTCATATTAACGGTTTTGGCAGTTCTATGATAGCAAAAAGTGATTCAAAATGGATTTTAGGCAACTGAGCTCGTAGAGGATGAATTTATCTACAATTTGTAATCAATCGTAAGTCTCTATGATGTATCTGACTCGTTTTAGAAACTCTTGATCAACAGTAAAATTACGAAAAAAATGTAAAAACTGAAATCGCCATTCTTGAAATCTTAACTCCCAAATTGTTTTGGAATCGTAAGTATCATTTATTGAAGTGAGTAGAGGGGGACAATTTTTACATTCTCACTAGATTTGGAAATTTTATCAGAAGTATTTGACAAGACATGCAACTTTGAATATAGAAATTGGTCATTTTTGTGTATTGGAATATGGGCTTGAGTACACTCAACAATAAATTTTCCATTTTTCGACCGAATTGGACTTATAATGCATGATTTTGAACCGCTGTGACGAGCCGAGAAGGATGAAGTGTAGTACGATGAAATCTGAGCATTGTGTCAAAAGTTATGTGTTTGAAATTTTGATCCTTGAGGTGTCCTTAAGCGCGCCTCTCCACTAGGAAATACTGAAATGAAGTGTATCTTACGGGTGATTCTCATAGAACATAATCTCAAGAACTTATGTTCTTATGTCGTTGTGCGAAATAACAATGTGAGGACAATGTAGTTGGTGATGATGCTTGAAGCTGAAAATTAGGTGTTTTTCACAATACAAGGAGCATTGTTGTCAGGTGTACCTGGAATATGAGATAGAGCGCTCTACCTGATCTCAGATTGTAGAGCACAAAAAGAGCTTCTAAAGTGACAACAATTTTATCTGGAGCTATTGTTCCAATATTTTAACAGTTACTAACTGGAATCACAGCAATTTTGGACTTGTGGTATTCAAGTAACAGTCTTTCGAATAATTGAAGTCAGGTTGTGACTAGAAAGATACATCAACTCTAGTTCACAAGATTTGTCATCTTCATGGTCTAGTCTGAAACCTCTCGGGATATCCTCAAGGATTCGGTCTTGAAATTTTACCCTTAGCTAATTTCAGCAATCATTGATACTCATATCGTATTCATTCAATAGATTTTTCAGTAATCATCTATCGTACACCTGATAGATTTTTTAGGAAATGAAAATGGATTAAGTTTTTTTATATGGATATCTGCACTCCTTACAATACGAGGACCTCTTTTCCAGAGCTAGATTAATTAGTGTTAAACACATGTTGAGGAAATAATTGAAGTAAGAAAAAACTCTTTCTTCCTAAGAAACGAAGAATCCGACCTCTTATTCAATTCTAAATAACTAACTATCTAACCTTGACATGGACCACAGAAGTAATGTAAATCTTCAAGAGTATCCAACAGTCTCACATAAAAATACCTGATTGGAAAATAAAAATAACAATATGCAGGAAATCAAAACTTATGTGAGATCTTTCACAAGAGTGATCTATATTCACGAAAAACACTAAACAGAATATTACACTAAATATGATAAAGGTAATGATTATAATTCTGTTACTATTGCTTATTGCTCTCAAGATAATCCTCTTCAAACAAGAAAATTTGAAAAAAATCTTGTATCAAATTAAAAAATTAGAATTGTTTCTACTTTTTAGTTGGGAAAAACATTGGATGACCGATGTCTAGGTAAAACCATCGATAAGTGAAAAACATTGAACAGTGAACATCGATGTTAAAAACTATGTTCATGTAAATGTTTGATGTTGAAACATCGATGTATCAATACCCATCCCTAGCTTCTATGCATGTGAGATCTTTACAGCTCAACTAACAAAACATTACTGAATGATTAAACCTAGACATTACAGGTACAATGGGAATGAAAACAATCGAGTATACACTAGAAATTTATTCACACAATTCACTACAATTGTTCAACACTTCCTGTTCAATTTTTATTAGTTTACTCACAGACAGTTCATGGGGTCTGTAATAGCAGAGATAATCATGTATATCCTTCAAATTCACTGTGTTTAAGAAAATGTCCTTTAGTTGTTTCACCAGATGATGATTTTCATGAGTTGAATGTTTAATTGCAATTTCACAAGCATCATACCAATCAAGACAGTGTTCTAACCTCATTTCCAATTCACTATCAGCTTGCATCCACTTGCACGGGTCCATGATGAGCGAATGAAGAAACTATACATATGTCGGTACTAATATAGAGAAATTAAATAATGGGTTCTGTCCCTTTCCACCAATACAACATACACAAGCGGTATGATATCTCAATGTTTGCATACAATAAACACATTGAATTTCTTGTCCATTATAGAAAAAGCCATATCTTGCAAAGTTTTTCTTTTCTGTATTTGAATAGAATTCACATTCTCTCATGCTAAGCATTCTATTGTTTTCGCACATGAAATTTGGAGACAAGTCCATATTTTTCATTATCAACGAATTATAATGATGGGCTGCATAGAGGGCACATCGCCCACTTGGATTGTGATGATGAATTTCACAGGCATTATAACACCATGAACTTGTGAAGTAGTTAAAATTCGGTTTCTCAATTTCATCCAGTAAACAACACACATTTTTGTGTAACCTTCTAAGAAAACTTCGCTTTCTCTGTACCTTTTGTGTAGATTTTATCATATCCTTCAAGATAAGATATCAATAATTCATCTGTATAAATAAAATGACCATCTTCCCAGCATATTTCGTGATAATTGTTCTCTGCCCATGTTGCTTGCTTATGCAATTTAGCATTCAATTCCAACTTTGCAAATGGTGACTTGAAATGCAACACAACAAAGCTATTTACCTGATCTATGATTCCGATTTCTTTCACAATAATTTGATTAGAATTTCCCTTGAACCAATGCATGTCGACTGTTGCGAATTTTTTACAGGAGAGAGTTTCTTCCTTCTGTTCGATGACAAGGTCTGTTTTCTCCTCCTCCTCCTCCTCCATCGTCCTCCTTTGTCCTCCGTTCTCCTCCTCCTTTGTATCCATTCTCCTCCTCCTCCTCCTCCTCCTGTGGTTTAGATGTACTACATCTCGAGTGATAGTGGAAGAAGTCTTCCTCGGCATCAAGATCACACTGTATCCCAATAGATCGTGTTTTCTTCTCAGAATTAGAAAACATTATAGGTGTACTACATCTTGAGTCATAGTAGATGCTGTCTTCCTCCTCATCAAGATCACACTGTATCTCGATAGAACATGTTTTTTTCTCAGAATTAGAAGACATTGTAGATGTTAACCAATCAAAGCTAAAACCTCAAATGAGTAAAATTTGAAAAATGCAATACTAATATAGTTTGTGCTCTATCGAGAAATTACTGAACTTCCTTCACCATGGAAGTAAGAGGAGTGTACTCCATGATATGATCACTGATTAAAATGCAATAAGAGGAAGTATTTGGGGGCACAGCTTTCTTAAATTCCATATCTATTCTAATATCTGTGGAGGATTTCAAATGAGTAGATTGATGTGAACAGTCAATTACAATCAGGGGTGTTTTAGTACGAAATGTGTTAAAATCAATCTCTGTTCCAAGCTCACTATTGATACTATGGTTATAGTACGCCGGCGCAAAATCCAAAAACATACGGTACATCAATTGTTGTTTACCAAGGAGGTTTTCATAAGGAAAATAGTCAGAGTTCAAGTAGACCTTTGCATTCTGAAGATTATAACTATGGAATTCCGAGATTGATTTATTAATTTTATTCTCATGATCTGTCTGAAACACTAAAACAACATACTTTGGTGTGTCGAGATGGGATGCAGTTTTTACTGCCCAAGAATGACAGTGCCATTTTGTAAATTTGGTAATTCTGAAATCTCCCAATGATGGAAGCTCAGCTTCAGCAGTGTATCAGCATCGAGCAATCTCAAAAATTTCAACCTCACATGATCTTCTAAAGTAATATAGGGAATTCTCCATTGAAGCTTCGTTATTTTTACATTAACATTTGTTGCTTCTGTAGACTCAATGCAATTGAGATCTGTTGGTGATCTTAATAATACAACTTCCTGTTTCAAGTTTAAAATTATTCTTTGAAAGTGATTTTAGTGTATATCCTGCTCTGTCAAACCCAGCCAAGTGATATGTGTTTTTATCAAACATATTTTTCACTAGTATAGCTTTAATTGTTGATGTTAATCCAATTAGTCTTGATTTAGAAATTTGTTGACCAGCCAATTCATATCGAATTTCATCAAAGAGATTTCCAACGAGGTTACTGGATGATATATACTTAGCTTCTATCAGATCATCCCCGGCCTTCGCACCTGGTTTTGTACACTTCACCTCCCCCTCAATAAATATAAATGATTTGCATGGAAGACTGTACTGATCCATAGAAGCCACATGGATGCGAGCTTCATCTGAGGGTTTAATTTCTTGACCTGAGTATACTGTATAAGTATGGAACAGAAATTTAGTAATATCATTATAGAACTCGAGTTGAGATTCAACATCGAGAATTTCACTAATTGCTGCGCCGTACATGACGCCAATCTACTATAAATCCCAACTTTTCCAATATTCTTGCGCTTTTCGGTGATATAGCATGTAGCTTTTTAGGTGTTGACTCTATCACATTTCAGTCTCTAATGAGCTTGTTCTGAACAAAGCTCAGGCTAGAGCTACCAGAGGACTGTAATTTACTATTCAAATAATCAAATACAAACAAGGGGCAAAATTTAATCTTCAATTTGAGCCAGGTTAGTTGTACAGTTAAACTCTGTATTAATGAACAATAAAAAAGAGCAAAAACTCACCAAATTTATTCCAATCTTGACTACTTGCCCTTCAAAGCCTTTATTGGGTGTTTTGGTCAGGTTCAGGGTGGGACAAAATCTGGGAATAGACAGGTTCTTGCTTACGGTTCTGCCTTTTCGTTGATTCTGCGTTCAACTTGCAGGTTATGCACTGTATTTCGAACAAAGCTCGAACTGGATTCTTTATAAATTCAAATCCGATTCAAATTAATTCAATTCAATACTATTTACGCTGTTATATTCATAATTCACACACACGACACTCAAACAATTTACAAGAAATTTCCGATCAAAAATTACATGACAGACAAACAAAATTTGGTCTTGCAAAAAAACGGGCCGACGAAACAAGACAGAGAAGACTTACAAAAACATTCACAATGCCAAGCAGCAGGACGGTCTGCGCCGGCGCAAACACAAGCCTGCTATTGGCAGAACTACAGTCTGGCATTCTGGCGCTACAATTCAAGTTCTCTAGTCAGACCATACCCCCGCCTCTGAAAAACTATTTCTCAGCCAAGTTACAAAACTGAAAAAACCAAGGAAAGGAAAAATCCAGACATGCCAAAAAGAATGGAACACCAACACCAAAAAACAACACAAAAAAAATGCAACAATCACAACAACTATTGAGTTGGGAGTGGATATAATTTTGTTACTGGTCTTTTATAAATACCAGTTTTTAGGTGAACACTCGCCACTCAAACCTCGCCGTCACTTCCTGGAAACACTTGTTCAATGACACCCAGTGGCCACTGCAATGGAGATGTGTTTGGTTGGTCAACTACCACAACCGTTCCCACACCGATAGAAGTGGGTGATTCCAACCATTTTTCACGACTTTGAAGTTCATGCAGGTACTCTCTTCTCCATCGGTTCCAGAACGATTGAATAAGTTGACTGACCAATTCATACCTGGTGAAACAATTCACAGGGACACTGTCCACGTCCCGCATGGGAAACAATTTCAACGGTGTTAGAGTCGAAAAGTGCGCTGATGTTAAAGCCAGTGGTTCACTTGGATCCTCACTCTGTACACACAGTTGTCGGGAATTCAGGACACCTTCAATCTGCACCAATACAGTGTTCAGTTCCTCATAGGTGAGAAGTTGATTGCCAATTACTTGGAACAGATGCAACTTTACAGATTTGACATTTGCCTCCCACAGACCTCCAAAATGTGGCGAACCAGGAGGAATGAATTTCCAATCAATTTTGTGTTCGGCGAGTTGACTAGTCAATGTGGTTTGAAACTTGGACGAGTTCAAAAGTTGAGATATTTTTCGCAATTGTTCCTTGGCACCTACAAAATTAGTACCACAATCGGAATACATCACACAACAGGGTCCACAACATGACAAAAAACGACAAAACGCAGCTAAAAACATGGGTGTTGATAGATCCGATACCAACTCAATATGTACCGCCTTTGTTGCCATACACACAAATAGACAAATGTAGGCTTTCAAAACACAAGGATTATGACATATTGTCATAGTAATACTCAGAGGACCAGTGTAATCCACACCACAATTTTCAAATGGTTTGCATTTTGACACTCGACAAGCAGGCAGGTCACCCATTTTCGGAATAATTGCATCATTTCTAGGTCGAATACAGAAACAACGATTACACTTAAAGACACAAATACGAATAATAGAGCAAGCAGACAGTATCCAGAATTTCTGTCTGATCAAGGACAACAATAACGAAGGTCCAGCATGACAATTCTTCTTGTGATGATAATCAATTAACATTGATACAAAAGCGTCGGGTCTTGGTAAGATCATCTGATGACAAGTCTCAAATTCAAGTCCAGCATGAGACAAATGACCGCCGACGCGAATCACACCTTTATCTATGAATGGAGACAGGCGACATAGGCGCATAGAACAATTTTCTCCCTTCTCTAATTGCACAAATTCAGATGAAAAATGTATCTTCTGTACCACTTTACATGGATACCTCTCAGCAACATCGAAATCTGATTCTTCTGATTGGGGTAAGATTCATAAGAATTTGAGAACAAGAATTACAATTCTCAAAAGACGACCATAATCCAAACAACGACCAATCAATGAATATATTGCATTGCTGTTACAATCAGGAGATTTTGTGACTGTCAACACTGACGGTTTTTTCACCTCCGGTGGATCCACTATCCCTTCCATTTGAGTTCGAACGGGCCAATCACATTCGTCCTCTGCTATCCATGATGGACCTGAGAGCCACAATGGAAAGTTCACAAGCTCAACTGGTGATAAACCTCTAGACAAACAGTCAGCGGGATTTTCAATTCCAGCAACATGCATCCACCCCTGTATACAAGAATCCTGTATTTTTGCAACATTTTGCGGATGGAGCATTAATCCAACACAAGGTGACTGTAGAATCAGAGAGTGTGACAATATGACACATGACAACGTTGACTAATAATAGTGACTACTGAATTCATGAGTTCTGCCAACAAAAGTGCCACACACAACTCCAAACGAGGTATTGAAACAACTTTAGATGGTGCTACCTTGGACTTTGAACACAATAATACAACTCTTGGCTCCTCGCTCTCATTCTGCATCTTCACATAGATAACTGCACCAAAACCAGACAATGATGCGTCACAAAAACCAATCAAACTGATGTGAGAATCCTGAAACAAACCAACGTGACGTGGAACAGCAAATTTCAACAATAGAGGCAACTCTTTTTGACAATTCTCCCGAAGAGTGCATATAGACTCAGGCGGCTTCTCGTCTCAATCCACTCCTAATTTCCACAGTTTCTGGACAAGACACTTTAGAAATAATGTAAACGGTGACAAGAGACCAAGTGGATCATAGATACGAGCCATCACTGACAGAATAGAACGCTTAGTAGCGATGACCTCACCACTCTTGACTGAAAACTGAAACAGATCAGTACTAGGTTGCCAATTCAATCCCAAGATAGCCAAGGAGTTGTCTGCTTCAAAATCCTTGTACGAAAACGATTTCTCTTCCTCCGAGAATTTCTCCAACATTGATGATGAATTTGGAGTCCACTTTGTGAGCGAGAAACCTCCTCCCTCAAACAGCTGCTTGGACTGACGATACAGCTCCGTGGCCTCTGACTCTGTGGCGACAGATGTGACTAAGTCGTCCATGAACATGTCTCCTGGTATTCTCGCATTGGCTGCTGGAAAATGATTTCCATCCTCCTCTACAAGCTGGTGGATGGTGCGAAGCGCCAAATATGGAGAGCTTGAAACACCAAAAAAAACACAATTGAGCTAATAAATTTCGATTGGATCCTCCGGCAAAAATCTCCACAATACACGCTGATAACGGCAGGAATCCTCCACTAATATCTGTCGATACATTTGTTTAATGTCAGCAGTTAGTGCGATTGGGAACAAACGAAAATTAACTAACAAAACAAAAATGTCAGTCTGGAACTTGGGACCAGCATGAAGAACCTGGTTCAATGACAAACCAGATGATGTTCTGGAACCAGCATCAAATACAATTCGGATGGGCGTGGTAGTGCTGCTTGCTTTCACGATGGCGTGATGCGGTATGTAGTGACCACCTCGGTCTGTCTGATCTGCTACAAACGACATGTGACCCTGACGTAGGTAATCGATCAATATTTCATGATATGAAATACGAATATTGCTGTCAAGCTCTAGTCATCTCTCCAAAGTCAGCAGTCTGCATTCGGCGACAGCATACGAATCTCCCAAGCTGCTGGGCGGCTCCACAAATGACAAGGCAACAACAAAACGACCAGAATTCACATGATGTACAGACTTCTGAAAATTTACCTCACACTCCAACTCTTCCAGTTTCAGTTGACAGCTTGGTGCAGGGCATGATTCCAACTCCCAAAAACGTTCCACAAAACTATCCAATGATGGACTACAGATGGCTGTAGAACAATTCGACACATTTGTTGTTGAAGTGAGAATCTGCGCTCTCCCCATCAGAATGTGACCAAAGACGCAATTAACAGTCATCAATTCGTGCAATTCACCTGTACTAGGACTCCCACGTAGCAAGTGAGGAACTAACTCCACACCAATGATGCCATCTATTCTACTAGGAAGGTAGAATTTGTCATCAGCCAGTGTGAGATTTTCAAGATGATGAAGTTTGGATCTGTCAATTTCACAAGAAGGCAACTTGTCGATGATTTTATCTACCACTGTGGCATCCATTGAAAACTTGATGGTAGGATCCAACTTCGACTGAATCGACACACAAGTACGACCTCGAACTTCACTAGTACCACCACCGAATCCATGAACAACGGTTTTCATGGGCTGGAATGGTAGTCTTAAACGCTGACACAATTTGGCTGTAACAAAATGACACTGACTCCCGGTGTCAACCAAGAAACGAACATCACAAAGCTGATCATTACAATCTCGAACATGTGCAGTGATGGTCAAAAACACAACGGTCGATTTTCTACATCGTTGGATGTAGAACAACAACTAATAGGTGATGTGCCACCTGCCTTGGAGTTCGACGAGGATGCAACACCTTCATTGGAACTTGATCTGGAAAAGTGCAACAAAGAATGATGAGATTCTCGACATTGAGCACACTGAGTTTTACTATGGCAATTCCTACTCAAATGATCCACATCAAGACAACGAAAACAACAAAACTTTCCTTTAATCAAACAATAACGATCCCAAGGAGTCATTTTCAAGAAACTTGCACAATCTACTAACCGATGACCCGGTTTTGAGCACTCCAGACAATTGGGATTTTTATTAGATGCATTGTTAGATGAATCATTAGATTGAACTACAAACACCTTTGATTTATTATCCTTTTTGTGCTTCATATTGAATGATTCAGTCTGTTTCTCATCAGAAGGAAGAGTCTTAATTTGCTTTTCAATGAATTTGACATAATCGGTATAAGTTGGCATAGCCTTGTCACGGACGGCCGATTCAAAATTTCTACGAGAACTTGGATCCAGCAATCTCAAGCCATGATAGAGGAATATCGAGTCTGACAAATCAGTGAGTCGCAATCTCTTCAATGCATTGATTGAACTGCAAAACCCATCCAAAATGGCAATACAAACTGCCTTTGATTCTGATTTTATTGGACGAAATTAAAAAATTTGTTTGAAATAGGCATCGACTTGCGCCCATGGATTGTTATAGCGGGTCAATAATGCCTGCCAAATTATTTGATAATTGTTGGCCAATGGTGGCAAATGACGACTAATATTTGCTGCTTGTCCAGTAAGTCTACTTACAAGATATTGGACCTACTGCTGATCGTTCAAATTCTTGTTGTCATGTACCAATGCCTAAAATAGTTCATAAAACATCGACCATTGAGTCTGGTTCCCATCAAATTTTGGAAGGTCGATTTTAGGCAGTACCGACTCGGACACGACCGGTTGTGAACTAGCTGCTGTAGCTGCCGAAGATTGAGCAATAGTGACAGTCACCTCTTTCTGTTTGAGAGTGTTAGCTGCTACTTCAATATACTGAAACAGATCTAGGTGTGAGTTGTTGAATGCTACAACATGATCTTTATTCAACTCAAGTTCCAACTCATTAACCGCTAATTCTGTCTTTTCATAATCTGAAATGGTCTGAGACACCCGAGGATTCAAGATTGAAAATTGCTCAGCAACTTTTGGATCAGAGACATTTTTAGACAGGTCATAAATTCTTTGCAATCTGGCATACAATTGTTCCAGTTTAACGCGATGCACCATGATTTGTTTCTGTAATTTTTCCTCCATCTTGAACTCATACACAAAACAATTCAGCCCTGACAATACAAACAACAGACAATAAAACAAGAATGAGTTCAAAACTAGATGAAAGGAAGATTCACGAGTTAGTAAGTTATCAAAGTTAAACTTTGATTATCAATTCACAAGATAAGTTATTGCTGAAAACAAAACTATATGATTAGATAATGTTCTTCCAACAACTCACAAACAAGCGATAACTTGTTGAATTGAACAAACAAAATCATGCTGGTGATTGACCTTCACTAACATGTATAAAAAATGGACAATACAAATTCCAACAAGCAAATTCCTGAAAAAGAGCACAATGAGCTTAGTTTTAGGAAATTATAATTTTAACTGAAATAAATTTAATTTCAGACAAATACAAATTGACAAGGAACCTTGCTCTTAGAACAAGGCTACAACAAACTCAAGTTGAGCATGGATCAGACCATTCTCAACATGCCAACATTGGACAAATACGAAACTGCTTGAATCCAATGTGTGTGAATTAATCAACAAATTACAAATTTAAATTTATCCCTGCTCGGCAGGATCGTAAAATGTTCTGAACAAAGCTCAGGCTAGAGCTACCAGAGGACTGTAATTTACTATTTGAATAATCAAATACAAACAAGGGGCAAAATTAATCTTCAATTTGAGCCAGGTTATTTGTACAGTTAAACTCTGCATTAATGAACAATAAAAAAGAGCAAAAACTCACCAAATTTATTCCAATCTTGACTACTTGCCCTTCGAAGCCTTTATTGGATGTTTTGGTCAGGTTCAGGGTGGGACGAAATCTGGGAATAGACAGGTTCTTGCTTATGGGCTGCCTTTTCGTTGATTCTGCGTTCAACTTGCAGGTTATGCACTGTGTTTCAAACAAAGCTCAAACTGGATTCTTTATAAATTCAAATCCGATTCAAATTAATTCAATCCAATACCATTTACGTTGTTATATTCATAATTCACACACACGACACTCAAACAATTTACAAGAAATTTCCGATCGAAAATTACATGACAGACAAACACAAATTTGGTCTTGCAAAAAAACGGGACAACGAAACAAGACAGAGAAGACTTACAAAAACATCCACAATGCCAAGCAGCAGGACGGTCTGCGCCAGCGCAAACATAAGCCTGCTATTGGCAGAACTACAGTCTGGCATTCTGGCAATACAATTCGAGTTCTCTGGCCAGACCAGAGCTTCTGTGAGCTAATGCTAGTGTGAGGTTTGAAAACGAGAAATCCCATTTCAAGTTCTTTGTTTTTCATGAATGTGAAGTCTAATTGTAATTATATCTCCCCAGAAATCAATAAACGATCCTTCTTGATCAGTTACCTTTACATTAATGCTTTGAATTCTATGTGTGTTTAAAGGCATATAGATTATTGGATTAGGCGTTTCATTTATTAAATACCCACTAGGTACTCTAGGTGAAAACTCGTATATAATATGTTTCTGTTTGCCATTAGTGTAACTCTCACAGGCTATATTGCACTCAACTACAATAGAGTCAATATTTGTTATGCTAACTAAATGCTAAGAATAATACCATTTATTCGGTTGTAATATAACATTATCAAAACCAAGCATTTTTCCTATTGAAGCAGATGATGTAAAGTCAATAGGCTTATCAGAATGAATTTCGAACTTCATAGTATTCGTGTTAGCTCTTATATTAAGTTTCTTTTCGTCACTATTCAATTAAGTCTTTAAAGCTAATATGATGTCATCAACTTCATATGCACCCGTATCATGATCAATTAATTTATCACCATATTTGAAGCTAGAATTTTTACCTTTTATAACATTTGCAATGCTATTGTAAGTACAGAAACTAATCAATCATATTACTGTCTCAGTCCTGAAAGTGAGCAGAAGAGATATATTTTGACACAAATAGTTTTTGATCAACTGGTTTAGTTTTATTGGAATGTCGCCACCTGAAACTCATGCTACAGCCGGCTCGAAAGATAACAACTTCACAGTACAGTCACCAGCCGGGCAGCAGCAGCAGCATAAGCAGAGCCAGCAGCAGCAACAACTGAATCAACAACAGAGAGCACTGAGCAGTCGGTCTCACTCGGCATCGTCTTGTTCATCCTCGACTGACAGCGTCCTTCGAGACGTATGGAGACTCAGGGTCGTATCTGACAGGCATTGGAGGAACTGTTACTAAGTGATGATTTTCTTGATCAATTTGCGGCGCAACTCAAAGATTGTCTGTGGGAGGGCCTGTGTGCATCGGTTTGCGCTGCTTTGGTGGGCAGGCTGGAGGCGGCTGAAAAGAGAGTGGACGAGCTCACACGTGATATTGAATTGATGAACAACCGAATGATGCAGCTGCAGCGCGGCTTTGATAATCGTTTGGATGGCATCGAACAGTACCAGAGAAGAAATAGCATAAGGATATCTGGTATACCTGAGATCAAGAATGAACAGTTGACGAGAACTACAGTCGTATCCCTGATAGATGAAAAACTTTCACTGAATCTGGTGGACGCTGATATCGACTGGTGTCACCAAGTGGGTCAAGCGCCGCCTGCGTCTAGAGCTGATGGTGCACGGCCGCGACCGTGGCATGTCATCGTTAAAATGGTCAGCTATCAGTGTCGCGAACTGATCATGAAAAATTGCCGAAGCCTCAAGAACACTGGAATTGCAATACATGAGGATTTAACTAGGATGAGACGTCAGTTTCTTAAGAGAATGGGTGATAGAGTGGGATGGAAGCAGGTCTGGTCTAGTGATGGTCGAGTCTTTTGGGAGCAGGATGGACAGATTCACTCACAAACTTTCGATAATCCTATTTATGAAGAAGGTACTTATTAATGGTAAATAGTAGAGCTTTACTTGGAACAATATATTGGAAAAATATTTTTCATATTTTAACTATTGTTTGAACATTTAAATCTGATTCAGCTTTCTCATAGCATTGATTTTTCTGTTTGGTTTTGTTTCGTATAGCATCTCATAAATTATTTTTCTTTAATTCTCATTGCTATTTTTTTTCTCAGTTTTGATTATATCTTCCTGAGTCGAGTAGAATAGTAGAACATTGATTATAATTTTAAATTTACTCTCATTCAGACTTTCCATTCCTCTTCTCAAATTGGTTTGTGTTCTGAATTTGATAGATAATGGATTATGACAAATGTTGGAGAGCTTTTACATTATTGAGATTAGCTATTTCTTATTACTGATTTTCTCATTGAAGTTTTTTATTGTTTTAGTTTTTGCTTTTCATAAGCTCTATCATTATCTTTTCAAGTCAAGGTATATGGAGCTTCCTTCCTAACAAGTAGCCTAATGTTTCTTTATTATTTAAATATTCGATTTCATTTACATTTCAAATTCATTAATGAATTTATTTTTATTTATTTCCTCTTAACAAGGAAGATTGTTTTTTTTTTCATTTTAGCTTTCTTCCTTATCATAATGTAACTTACTGTACTATTCTTTTTCCAATTGATTATTTCCTGCTACTGAAAACGTATGTAGTTTCATACTAAATTTTGATTACTTGCTCTTCTGGCACTTCAATTCACATAATATTATCACAAAGGAAAAGTTTTTCTCATATGCATACACGCTACACTGTAGTCTGTTTGTGCTGATAGTAGTTATAATTTAAGAGTGCGAGACCACTTTTTTGCTCGAAATAGCCTCCCCCTCTCCACCCCTCGCCTATCCCCTGTTCTAAAAATAGATTTCCCCCTCACCCCTCTCCCCCCTCGTCCATCCCGCCTCCCCTTCCCCTCGCCCACTGGGTGGGGGGTGTTCTAAAAATGGATTTCCCTTCCCCTTGCCCAGTGGTGATGAGGGGGATGAAAAGAGAGAGAAAGATATATCTCTCTCTCTCTTTCTAAAAATAGATTTCCCCTTCCCCTTGCCCAGTATAGATGAGGGGGATGAAGAAAGTGAGGGAAAAAATAATTTCCCTTTGAGGGGAAAAATTCCCTAATGCTATACTGACAGATTAAAGTGAATCCCTCTCTCTACATCTATTGCTATGCTGACAGATTAAAGTGAATCCTTCTCTCTACATCTATACTGACAGATTAAAGTGAATTGAGAAATTCCCTATCACTCTACATCTATACTGTCATATTAAAGTGAATTGAGAAATTCCCTCTCTCTCTCTCTCTCTCTCTCTCTCTCACATCCAATGCTATACTGACAGATTAAAGTGAATCCAGAGAGAGGTCAATGATCTAAGTTCTTTTACATTTTTTATCTGCAATATCGTACAAGTATTTCCAAAGTTCATCGGAACTTTTAACAACAGATAATGGTGAATCATTTGTACAATCATAATGTAGATGGCCGCTGTCTAGTATATCGAGCAGTTCGAATATCTCAGATAAAATTGGAAAGTGTACATTTTCTGTTTTTGTTAACGGTAAATCAGCATCTTGACATCCTGTTGAAAATTTAATATTCTTCGCAATTGAATCAAATTCGTTAAATTAAATTCCCATCAAGAGACGAGTTAATTTTTTGAACTTTGAAAAACCATAACACTGCATGTTAATGGCTTCCCAGATGTTTGGCATGTGTCTCTGTTTTATAAATTAACAACGTGCACATGTTGTACCTACAACACTTGCTTGAAGACACTCGTGTCTCGCTTGTATAAAAAAGATCACACCACACGCGTTGCTGTTGACAGGTCTAGCTCTGACCAGCTACTAAACTAAAAAGTGAGTAGGATATTGGAATGAAAAATCATTTGAACACAGAAAACGTTTATTTACACATTTCACCACCACAACTATTCATAATTTCATCTTCAATTTTAATTAACTTATCTATACACAAATTATGAGGACGATAATAACATAGATAGTCTCTTATGTCATTTAAATTAACCGTGCTTAGAAAAATGTCTTTTAATTGTTTCGCCAAACTATAATTTTCATGAGTTGATTTCCTAATTGCACTTTCACACTCATCATACCAATCAATACAGTTTTTAACCTCACTTCCAACTCGTTGTCAGCAGCCAACCACTTTCTCGGATCCATGATAAGCGACTGAACAAAACTAAGTGTAGGCTGGCACTATTATAGAGTAATTAAGCGGTCTTTCTTCATTAATTGCAGACAGACAACATGTACGTGCTTTATGCAGTCTCAATGCATGCATGCATGCAATAAACACACTGAATCTCTTTTCCGTTGTAGAAGAATCCATAACGAGCAAAGTTTCTTTTCTGCGAATTCGTGTACATCGCGGCCATTTTCATACTTTGCATTCGATTGTTTTCACACATGAAATTATTTGTTTGATACATATTTTTAAACAACAAAGAATTATAATGTTGGGCAGAGAACAAAGCACAGCGTCCATCTGGTCTATTTTTATGAATGTTACACACACCATAACACCATGAACTAGTGAAAAAGCTGAAATCGGGTTTTGCAAAATCCTCTGGTATACATTGAATGTTAGTATGTAATCTTCTTAAAAACTTTGCTTTCTCAGTTCCTTTTGTGAAAGTTTTCTCATAACCTACAAGGTAATCACGTATTAATGAGTCAGTGTATTCTAAATCTCCATCCTCCCATTTTATTTTATGATAGTGACGTTCTAACCATGTTACATCATTATACAATTTTGCACTCAATTCTGTCTTTGCAAATGGTGATTTGAAATGGAATACAATATAATTATTAAACTGATCAATTATGGCAAGTTCTTTCACAATAATTTGATTACAATTTTGTTTAAACCAGTGAAGATCAACTGTAGCAATTTTCGTACTCGCTTGCTTGTCCACTTCTTTCTCTTCGGCGGGCTCATCGAATCCTCCGTCTTTCTCCCTCTCCTCCTCCTCCCGTTTCTGCTCCTCCTCCACCTGCAGTGGCTTCTGGATTGGTGTACTGCACCTTGGTTCATAATAGAAACTATCGGAATCAAGATCACACTGGATACCAATAGACTGAGTTTGCACTTTGTCCAAAATATCAGAACACAAAGAATAGGACATTTTAGATGTTACCTGTTCAAAGGTGAAACTGATAATGAACCAAATTTGTCAGAGTGCACACCTTATATAATATTGCAGGCAGTGCGCTCTATCAATAAAATTACTGAACTTCTTTCACCATGCTCGTCAGAGGTGTGTACTCCATCACATGATCGCTAATTAAAACGCAATAGGCAGAAGTATTTGCAGGTACTGCACTATTAAATTCCTTGGTGTGAACAGTCCACAACAATCAGCGGTGTTGATTCACAAAACGTTTTAAAGTCAATTTCTGTTCTGAGTTCGCTATTGATTGAATGATTATAATACGAGGGCGCGAAATCCAAAAACATCCGGTATAATACCTCCTTTTTACCTAGCAGATTTTCATATGGATAATACTCGCTGTTCAAATATACTTTAACATTGTAAATACCGCAGCTATCGAAATTAGATATTGATTTTTTAATTTTATTCTTACGATCGGTTTGAAATGCAATTATAACGTATTTTGGACTATCAAAACTCGATGTGGTGCGAACTGCCCAAGAATGGTTAAGTGAATTTTGCAAATTTGGTAATTCACAAATTTCCCAATGCCGGAAACCTAATTTCAGTGGAGTGTCAGCATCGAGCAGTCTCAAAAATTTCATTCTTACATGATCTTCTAAAGTTATGTAGGGCATTCTCCATTGCAGTTTTGTAATTTTCATACTAACGCTTGTTCCAGTTGCAGACTCAACACAATTTAGGTCTGTCGGTGACCTCAATAAGACGAGTTCCTGTTTCAAATTTAAAATTATTCTTTGAAAATCTTCAAAAAACGGGAGGATTAATTTCAGCGGTACACAGAAAGTGAATTTATTATCCATTAGCTCATATCCTGCTCTGTCAAAACCAGCCAAGTGATATGTGTTCTTATCGAGCGTATTCTTCACTAGTATAGCTTTAATTGTGGATGTTAATCCAATCAATCTTGATTTAGAAATTTGCTGACCTGCTAATTCATATCGTATTTTGTCAAAAAGGTTGCTGATTATGTTACTGCTTAATTTATAGTCTGCTGCAACTGGTGCATCAGCCGGGTCTGTTCCCGGTTTTGTACAGTTAACTGTTCCCTCAATAAATATAAATGATTTGCAAGGTAAAGAATAGACATCTAAAGAATTTATGCCAATACGTGCCTCGTCAGAGTTTTTTATTTCCTGTCCCGAATAAACTGTATGAGTGTGAAATTGGAATTTTGATTATATCATTATAAAACTGAAGGTCTGTCTCCACGTCCAGAATTTCACTAATTGCGGCTGCTCCTCCTCCTAACATTCCGCCAATCAACTATAAAACCTAACTTTTCTAATATTCTCACACTTTTTGCCGACAAAGCACGTTTGTTTTTAGGTGTTGACGCTCTCACGTTCGTCTCTCTAATGACATTGCGTGTACACGTCTTATTTGAACGTGGATTGAAAACAAGATAACCCATTATGTTTACTTTTGTTTTTCACGTATGAGCAACCTAATTGTAATTGTATCTCCACGGAAATCAATAAACGATCCGTTCTGGTCTGTTACCTTTACATTAATAGTTTGAATTCGATGCGTATTCAAAGGTACATGAATAATTGGCGATGGTACTTCGTTTATTAAATAGCCGCTAGGAACCTTTGGCAAAAATTTGTAGATTATATGTTTTTGTTTTCCATCAGAGTAACTACCACATGCTAAATTACACTCGAGTACAATACTACCAATGCTTGTTATGTTAACCAAATGCTGAGAATAATGCCATTTATTTGGTTCCAAAACAACATTATCAAAACCAAGTATCTTACCAATCGAATCAGTACGTGTTAAATCAATGGCTTTATCAGAATGAATTTCAATCTTCATAGTATTTGCGTTTGCTCGTATAATAAGTTTATTCTTCTTCTTCTCATCAATATTCAATTTATTCTTTAAAGATTTTATAATATCCTCAACTTCATATGCACCCGTATCCAGCTCAATTAATCTATCACCATATTTGAAGCTGGAATTTGTTCCTTTGTTAATGTTTGCAGTACTATTGTAGCTACAAAAATTAATCAATCCAATTTCCCATTCACGATTTTTATCCAATTCTATAATTTCTTGTAAATGTTCGTAGAGGTTACTTGTGTTAGATCTTAATGTAATAACAACCATCTTGTAATGTGTGTTCAGCACAAACACTTAATTACAACTGATTTGCAAGAAACAATAATGTAAGATGACCACAAAAATCACTATTTAATGGTTGCATGTGCTCTACATTATAAAATATATTTACTCCAATTTCTTTTTTCCAATATTTGTCCAATTCGTATGGCGGTTGTAAATTTCTAATTGGATCAAAATACCAAACATTGGAGCCGACTTTTTTATATGCAACCCAATGTGTACCATCCTCGCTTTCCCTCGCTAAATTCACAATGGCATTCTCGTTTTTTAGAATTTTTTTGGGTAATGCATCTAGCATATATATACCTCTTAGTTGAATCTGTAATAATTTCGACCAATCAATCAAATCATAATTACTCAATTCTCCTTCAATATTCATGTCTTCTTCTTCTTCTTCTTCCTACTCTTCTTTGTTGTTCTACGTTTCTTAACTTGTTTTTGAGGGAATAAACTCACTCCATATGATGATGGCGGTGGTGGTGGAGGGGGTGGAATTAAAACTCTCCCCCCACTAGTTATTTGACGAAAAGGCTCCAAAAAATACCCTTTTCCTGCAATATGCTTTTTCAACTGAGCTATAGCTTTACGTCTAATATCATTACTATAACTTCTCCTCTCATTCTTCTTCTTCTTCTTTCTCGAAGACCCACCAAATGCTGCTTTAGCTTTCATGACGTTTGTAACAAGATAGCTAAGTGCTTTCTCAGCAGGAGAGGTTTGTGGATTTTTGAAAATGTCCCACGCAGCGTTTGCTAGAGCTCTGTCAGCTACTGCTCGAGTTTTATTATCACTATTTTGTATATACGCTATATCATGTACCTTACAGGCTCTATCTAATGAATTTATACCTTGATCACCTCTCTTTAACCTTTCATTAACCTTTGTGCCAGGGCCACACCACTGGTACCCCCCGGGGAGGTGAATTTCATCTTGCAGATTGTCAATTACCTTATTTAGAATAGTTGATGTCACATTACCTGCCAAACCTGACACACCCTTAAAAAGTTTTGCCGCTGAACTCAAGATTCCTTTACCTCGTTTCCTCGAACTCTGCTTTCTCCTACATACCATTTTCTTACCTTTCAACTCAATGGTTGAACATTAACTGAGGTTAATTAATTAATTAATCATTACACCAACTTAATGAAAAGAAAATTTAATTGGTTTAATTTTCAATCGAGTTGGAAATGAATTCACACACTATTGCTATGATACATTGCTTGAATGATAAGAATATTATTTCAAATAACAAATAATCTGAAAAGGTGAAGGCAATTTGAAAAGGGGGAAATGACGCCGCCATCGCGCCCACCCATATCTGCAGGAACACGTGCCAAAACAGATGTGGGAGGGAGCGAGTCACCGAAGCCAGTGCTTGGGTGTATGGCTGTGTGTGTGTGTGTGTGTGTGTGTGTGTGTGTGTGTGTGTGTGTGTGTGTGTGTGTGTGTGTGTGTGTGTGTGTGTGTGTGTGTGTGTGTGTGTGTGTGTGTGTGTGTGTGTGTGTGTGTGTGTGTGTGTGTGTGTGTGTGTGTGTGTGTCTGTGTAGCAGTAAAGACTACTGAGCATGCTTACAACAAACTATAAAAGGGGAGCTCAGCTTATTTAAATATCATTCACAACAGAGTGTGAGCAGGTGAAAGGTGAACCATTCTTCTGTGTTTCTACTATTCATTGTGAACTTATCAACAACAGGTAAGGATTGGAAACAATTTTTTATCAAATATGTACACAATTTATTATTAATCACTACATTATAATATACTACTACTACTTGTAAAGCATCTCATCACAACATGGTATGAGAATAAGATTGTTAAATTTTAACAATCTTAATGTCAGTCCATGTAGCGGTGACATGCTTCACCACTATTCCTAAATTCTTACAATTACCATTAAATTTGATAACTTTCGCAGGAGAAATTATGGACGAAAATCTCTGAAGTAGATATACCTCAGAGATTTTCTTCGTGGATGAAATGTTTATTTTTAATATTATGCTTCTGCCGTGGTGGTTTGTCTCCTCACGAGCCGAGATGATGCTGTGCGGCACATCTTCCGCCAGCTCGCGGAGAGGCATCCACGGTTTAGCTGTTGGTGTATTAACGATTGCGACAAAGTCCATCTCATCCTCCTCCCCTCGGCACACCACCTTCATCAGTGGGACAAGCAATGAGTTGTCCTCCATTCCAGCACATTTCTGTTGAAAAATATTTGATTAGTGTCTTATTTGTTTCAGATTATCATCAAATCAGATTCGGCAAATCATACTAGAGAACTTGATCAATAGATTCACTACACAATCTCTACATCAGATTATTGTCATAATCTCAACTTGACATCATCGGATTGACATTCTCTACATAAAGTGAGTAATATCAGTTATTGAAATAATATTTCCTTGCTATCAAATAATTCATGCATGATCGATTACTTCAAACAATAATAATATCTCATAATTCAATTTCTAATTGCTTCAAATAATATTGTAACAAATAATTGATGCATGAACATTCTAATTGGTTCAAATAATATTGGTAACAAATAATTGATGCATGATCGATTACTTTAAACAATAATAATATCTCATAATTCAATTTCTAATCAGTTCTAATAATATTGGTAACAAATAATTTATGCATGATCGATTACTTTAATCAATAATAATAATATCTCATAATTCAATTTCTAATTAGTTCAAATAATATTGGTAACAAATAATTGATGCATGAACGTTCTAATCAGTTCTAATAATATTGGAAACAAATAATTTATGCATGATCGATTACTTTAATCAATAATAATAATATCTCATAATTCAATTTCTAATTAGTTCAAATAATATTGTAACAAATAATTGATGCATGAATGTTCTAATCACTTCAAATAATATTGGTAACAAATAATTTATGCATGAACATTCTAATCAGTTCTAATAATTTTGGTAACAAATAATGTATGCATGATCGATTACTTTAATCAATAATAATAATATCTCATAATTCAATTTCTAATTAGTTCAAATAATATTGGTAACAAATAATTGATGCATGAACGTTCTAATCAGTTCTAATAATATTGGAAACAAATAATTTATGCATGATCGATTACTTTAATCAATAATAATAATATCTCATAATTCAATTTCTAATTAGTTCAAATAATATTGTAACAAATAATTGATGCATGAATGTTCTAATCACTTCAAATAATATGGTAACAAATAATTTATGCATGAACATTCTAATCAGTTCTAATAATTTTGGTAACAAATAATTTATGCATGATCGATTACTTTAATCAATAATAATAATATCTCATAATTCAATTTCTAATTAGTTCAAATAATATTGTAACAAATAATTGATGCATGAATGTTCTAATCACTTCAAATAATATTTCCTTGGTATCAAATAATAATAATAATAATCAAAGGCTTGTATGTGTACAGATTTTTTTTTTTTCAACAATCAATCATGGAAAAAATCTGTACACATACAAGTTAATAATATTTGTTGAAACTAATCTTTGTTTGAGAGTAGATTGTCTCGTCCTCATCCCCGCTAATTTCAGCCTCCTCAAATGTCAACTTCCTCTTCCCCTGCTTCTGCTTGATGTTGTTCGGTAGAGTAGTTAGCACTGCTCGCCGCGGTGCCCAGGTAGCAGGTGGAGCTAGACGTTGAAGAGGGCTGTCCCCCAGCACGATCTCGCCGCCCGGCGATGGTGGTTCCACGCTGAGTGGTGAGGGGACGGGTGCAGTGGCAGGGGACGACTCAGCTGCGAGGGCAGCTTTCCGCTGACAGTAGTTGAGGATGCGTTGGTGGGCTGGTGGGCTATCTGGTAGGATGTACAATTGAGAAGATGGTGGAGAATTACTCATCTCGTACGATGTGCGAAGTACATGTGAATTTAACTCCGATGTAAATGACAATTTTCCTCTCATTACTTCTGTTTATATACCATACGTTTCTCTCTCTGTTCCAGGCTTGTGCGAGTGAGAGCAAAGCGTGCTACAAGACAAAGAAAAATTCAAATTTCCCCCCTAGGCACAGAACAACACGTGCTCCCACATCGTTATCAACATCATTCAGATTTGTAAGTATTCTCTCTCCTATCATAAAAAACTGTCACATTCACTCAAACATTCTATATTTTCGAATAGCATCCTTGCATGACTGACATGTGTTAGAAGACGAAAAAAATCTCGTCTAGAACTCAGCATGGGACGGTGTCTGCTGAGTGACACCCACACCTGCTAGAAGGTGAAAAAAAAATCTCCTCCATGTCTCAACATGGGGCTCACTCAAACAATCTATATTTTGAACAGCATTCGCGCCTCTTGTGATGCTTATTGATTTCTAATATTATCAGTTATTAAATATTTCATTGTTTTCACAGCATTTTCTCACCTCTCAACACGGCTTCCGACCTCATAACCAGTTGAGCTCTCGTCGAGACAACACACCTGAGAGGTTAACGAGCAATCTGAAAAGGAAGCATAGCTGCTATCTACACCTGTGCAGTCGAGGAGATACCTGTCATTCACTCAGCATCAACCAGCACATGTAAGTACATTTTTACTTTGATTTTATCCTCTGTAGAGGAGAGGAAAATTGTCCTCGGAGGACAATATTTGTCCTCGGAGGACAATTTTTGTCCTTGGAGGGGAGGATTTTTGTCATCGGAGGACAGTTTTTGTCATTGGAGGACAGTTTTTGTCATCGGTGGACAGTTTTTGTCCTCGGAGGGGAGGATTTTTGTCCTCGGAGGACAATTTTTGTCCTCGGAGGATAAAAAACCTTCTACAGCATACTGCATGCATGCTATTTTAGCTCATCTTTACGATGTGGTATATCCGGATAATCCTCTCCTCTCGCTTCTTTCTCGCACTCTTCATATAAACAAAACGGTAAATGTATTACTTTTTCAAATGGATTATTGATAATATATTTGCAATAGACACATTGCAAATAGTGATTTTTATGTAAGAAATAACCATTTCTCGCAAAATACTCTGCTTTATCAGATAATGATTTACAATAGTCACAATATAGATGATGCTTTTCAAAATACTCTCCTTGAACGGATGAATCTTCTACATGATTAAAAGTTAAATATCTTTCTTCATATTGCCGTAGAATATTATTATCGAAATTCTTCTCTTCAATTGTTATATTATCTTTCCTTCTCAATGCACAGTTCGGACTGTACCTTGCATGTTCTATTGCTGGTATGTCACTTTCTTCCCATTTTCCCAAACAAATTGAACAAAATACACAGTGCACAATGTCTGGCACACATGCGAATATAAATCCCTCTTTCGCCATGTTTTCTGCGGACAAATGTGGAGAAGATTTCGTCCATCTTTTATCAAAAGATAATAATCTTAATCTTTCATGCAACATTATGTGATCTTGAGATATCATTTTCACACAGCCTTCTTCTACCAATGCCAATTCACAACTGATTTAAAAACATAAAGTAGTACTCTATCACTCTAATTCTATGTCATCCTGATCGTTATTCTTTCATTTTTCAGAATCCAACATCATGCCGAGGGAAAGAAGACTACACAGTGTCAATTCTGCAGCGGTCCGTCATCGCATAACCATCAACAATCCCGAGGAAATCAATATCGAAAATGTGCTCGAGAGATCGAAACGGCGCGTTTTCGATATAATTAGGGAGCATGCAGCGCGCCATGATGCGAACGTGAAATGGTTCATCGTGTTGAATGTTTTGTTGTATAAATTAGTGGTGATGGATGATGAGGTTAGTGAGACTGTCTCATCTCTAATAAATCTTCATAGTTACTCCAACATAGCACTAAACGTGCTTGAGAATTATGAAGATTTTAACGATCATTTCATGTTGGCCGTGAGAAAAATCCTGTCATCTTTTGCCAACTTTGTTCGACATGGCAGCGGTTTGGTTTTGAAGAAAATTGAGTCACTGGATGTGAACGTGATTAAATTTAATCCAATATTCACATCCAGTTTCATTCAAACACCGCAATTTCTTAAAAACAAAAATTGTATTATAAATGTCAAAAATCTGTCTGACAAAAAATGCTTTTTATGGTCAGTCCTCGCGTATTTCCATCGGAAACCAAGGAACTCACGCTTGACTGTAAAGTATTTGAGCAAGTTTGCTGACACACTTAATACGCGAGGTGTAAATTTTCCGGTGACGACACGCAATATTAAGAAATTTGAAATACTAAATCCGGATATTGCAATTCACGTCATCGCGTATGACAACAAAAAGTTTTTCCCCTACCGCGCAAGCATTTTCCGCACTTGTAAGCACCAAATTAATCTTTTAATGCTGAAAGCCAATGCAGGAAAAACTCATTTCTGTTTAATTGATATCGCGAACGGGAAAAACGGATTATCGCGTCTTTTCTCCCACCTTTCAAAATACAATGGTCAAGTACACATTTTCAATTTCTGTTTTCATAGATTTACATCGAACAAATCTAAAAATTGTGATGGTAAAGCAAATTTGATGAAACATGAACAGCTTTGTTCCAAGTTTGAATCACAGCGAGTTTCATATCCTAAACACGGAGAGACAATTAAATTCAAGAAACTAGGCGCTACATTGAAGAAAAAGTACATCATTTACGCGGATTTAGAAACTTACGTTGTTAATATCGATAATAATGGAGATGATGATGAATCCGATTGGGATGAAATCACTCATAGCTATACAAAGAAAACATCGCGACATATTCCCTGCGGCTATTGTTTTGTTGTTATCGATGTGAACGGGGAAATCGCTTACGGACCTGTACTCCATAGATCGAGTAGTTCAGATGAAAAAATCATGGAGAAATTTCTTCAGGAAATTACAGATCTCGGCGACATTTTGTATGAGGATATGAAACGAGAAATTCTGATGCAACATTTATCCGAAAGTCAGGAGCGCAAATTTCAAAATTTGGTAAACTGCAGGCTTTGTGCTGAACTGTTTTTAGACAGCGATATTAAATGTCATCACCACGCGCATGAAACCGGAAATTACCTATGTGCGGCACACGTTTCTTGTAATTTATCGGCTCGTACTCCGGAGTACATTTCGTGTTATTTCCACAATTTCTCTGGGTTTGATTCACATTTCATTCTTAAAGCGCTTGGTAAATGCAAAAAGAAATTTCCTGCATCGCAAATACGTCAGAGAGATTTTTGACACTTTCAGTAGGCAAAATTAAATTTTTAGATTCCTACAAGTTTATGAGCGAATCCTTGGAAGTATTGGTGCGTAATTTAGTGGAAAGTACAGACATGGAAAAGAAGTTTGAACGTTTATTTTCAGTGTTTCATGACCCCCCACGCGAACACAGACAACTCTTGTTGAAAAAAGGAATATATCCTTACTCATACATGAGTTGTCCCGAAAAATTCGCGGGAACATTGCTTCCTCCCATCGAATGTTTTCATAATGATTTAACTGATACACTTCTGTCTCGCGAAGAATATGAGCGTGCACAAAGAGTGTTCTCGACATTCAAGCTGAAATCGCTCGGTGAATATCACGATTTCTATTTATGTTTGGACGTGATGCTATTAGCGGAAGTTTTTGAATCCATGAGGTCTACGCTTTTTAGCTCATACGGCCTTGATGTCACTCATTTTGTTTCCCTCGCGCACTTTACCTGGAATTGTATGTTGAAACACACTAAAGTCGAACTAGAGTTGATTACTCATCCTGACATGCATCTCATGTTTGAGGCAGGGATGAGGGGCGGGGTGTCATTTATCGGTAAACGTTATTGTGAGGCGAATAACAAACATCTACCCGAGACATACGACCCTTCAAAACCAAGTAATTATCTCCTTTATATCGATGCAAACAGTTTATACTCGGAAGCTATGAGCCGAAACTTACCTGTTGGAAATTTCAAATTCCTCTCAGAGGAAGAAATTTCCAAGCTTGATTTCGCGAATTTGGACAGCAATTCAGAAACTGGATATATAATAGAATGTGATCTCAAGTATCCGAAAGAGTTACATGATAAGCATGCCAGCTTCCCACTTGCACCTCTCCACCAAACACCCCCGCACGAATTGCTGTCAAACTATCAAACAAATGAGAACGGTCAAACTGGAACCAAAAAGCTCATGAACACACTTTTTGACTGTGAAAAGTACATTGTTCACTACCTCAATTTAAAGCTCTACCTTCAGCTCGGATTGCAATTATCGAAAGTACATCGCGTCATTAGCTTTTCCCAATCTCCCTGGCTGAAAAGCTACATCGACTTCAATATCCGGAATAGGCAGAACGCGAAAAATAAATTTGAAATATCCTTCTTTAAGGCCTGTTGCAATCTGATCTTTGGAAAAACTATTCAATCTGTTCGCAAGCATATCAATGTTAAAATTATCACAAATGAAAAACGGTTAGATAAGTACATTTCAAATCCGTTATGCAAATGCTGGCAAATAAAAAGTCCGAACGTGATCGCGGTTTTCTCTCGTAAGTTGGAACTAAAAATGAACAAGCCTGTCTATTCCGGGTTTTCCATACTGGAGTTGAGTAAATTCCATATGTACGATTTTTTCTATTGCAAATTACAAAAAATTATACCGTGGGATCGCGTAGAACTCTGTATGACCGATACCGATAGTTTTCTTTTAAACGTAAAAGTGAAAGACGTGTATCAGTTGATTAAAGAAAATTTGAACCTTTTTGATACTAGTAATTACCCTCCTTACCACCCATGCTTTTCCATGGAGAGAAATAAAGTTGTAGGAAAGTTCAAGGATGAGACAGCCTCGAAACACGTCCATAAATTTGTAGGGCTTCGATCAAAACTTTACTCTTATTTAGTATGTAACGAGAATGAAGAACCTGTAAATAAATGTGTAGCAAAGGGTGTACAGACCGGAGTGAAATGTAGAAAACTTAATTTTAATTTATATAAGAAATTGCTGATTGAACGTTGTGAACACATTGAAAAATTTAATATGATGAGGTCCTATAATCACACCATGTATCAGATTGAATGTGCAAAAATCTGCTTGAGTCCTTATGACGATAAGAGATATATTGCAGAGAATGGTGTGGACACTTTACCTTTTGGACATTATAGAGTGCCAACAACGCTCTGAACTGATTGCTCAGTATGTCCTGCAACAAGCATCCATCACCACTAATTTTGATTTCGTGTTGTAAATATGAATATTATTAGATCTAAGATAGCATTAGAACTTCATAGTGTACCACATGTCAACTATCCCACTCGCAAATATGAGTTGAAAAGTGGAAAAGACTTGCTTCAAGCCGACCTCATTGAGATGAGCAGTTTATCACGTTTTAATAAAGGTTATAGGTATATCTTAGCTGTTATTAATTGTTTTTCAAAATTCGCATATTGTGTACCATTAAAAGACAAGTCAAGTCAATCTGTATTTGATGCACTCGAGCCAATTATTTCTAAAAATAAGGGAGTTGAGTTGTTTCAATCAGATCAGGGAACAGAATTCTTTAATTCAAAAGTTAAGCGTTATTAGATGGATACAGTATTAAACATTACCATGTTTTTAGCGATAAGAAAGCTTCCATAGTTGAAAGGTTTAATAGAGCAATTAAAGCAAAAATTTATAGATATTTAACTGAACGTGGAACCAAAAACTGGATATCACAGCTATACAGTTTGGTTCGTGATTATAATGCAACAATGCACACTTCAATTAGAATGAAACCTAAAGATGTGAGGAAAAAAGATCGTAATCGTGTTTTGATGTCTTTGAATTCTGCATTCAATAGACGATATAAATTGAAAAATTCAAAACCAAAATTTAAGCTAGGAGATGTTGTACGAATCTCAAAGAAAAGAGTTTTTTTCGATAAATCTTATAACATAAATTGGAGCGCAGAGTATTTTGTGATTCATTCTATATTCCCTTCTCAACCTGTAACATATAGCTTGCGAGATCTAAATGGAGAAGTAATTAGTGGTAGGTTTTACGGAGAGGAAATTAAAAAAACAGAATTAAACGAATCGGAGAGACAAGTATATCTGATTGAAAAAATATTAAAGCGCAACAAAAAAGGATTGCTTGTTAAGTGGATTGGATTTTCAACACCTAGTTATATTAGTAGAAGTCAACTATTAGATGAAAAATAATCTATTGTAATATGTCATTGTAATACATTCCATTCAGTGTAATATCGCATTGTAATACATTCCATTCAGTGTAAATATGACAAAGATTTGGTGTAAATATAATACGTCTTTATCAAAAAATGCTTCTCAGTTTCATTTCAATCTGAAGTTTCATTTTCGTAATTTGCTAAGGCTTAGATAAGAGGGAACACATGCATTCTCGTGAAGAGGGTGCAGGAGAGAGAGGGAACGATATATTGAAGTGAGAAACTTCTATCAGTGCATTGCTGTGAAAGGGGAGAGCCAGCACCTGTCGACTGCATTCTGATGTCATAAGCTATACACAGCCATGTGGTGTCTAGCACACAGCCTCCTCCTTGATAACTTACGAAAAATGATTAGTTCCTTATCAGATCACATGCTGTACACGTGTCTAACATGAGTAATATCCTGATTGTGAATTTTGACAATGTTATAAGATAGAAAGAAATGCCAACATGGTGTAAAAATGGTAAGTTGTTACCTCATAATGCAAGGATCCTTATAATAGGCTCTTCAGGCTGTGGCAAGACCAATTTGCTATTTAATTTAATTTTTTCAAAGAATGGGTTGAGATTTAAAACTATATACTTGCATACGAAGAGCGAGTATCAAGATAAGTACTTGTTTTTGAGAAAAGTCTTTCAGAAATGAAGGATATTGAATTTCATATAAACAACAATTCTGAATCTATACCTCATCCAAACAAAATATCAGAATATTCTTTAGTTATATTTGACGACTTACAACTTAATCATGTACCTCAAATAAGAGAATATTTCACTATGGGCCGACATCGTAATATTGACACTGCATATTTAATTCAGAGTTATGGAGCTACACAGAAACATTTCACTAGGGACAATGCAAATAAGGGACAATGCAAATATGATTATAATCTTCAAGATAGATTTATTGAGTCTGAAATTAATTCACAGAGATCATGTTGGAGGAGATATTTCTTATAAAGATTTCACTAAACTTTGTCATAAAGTTTAACCTCATAATTTTGTAACTATTATGACCGAGTGTGGAATTAATAGCGGCAAGTACTGAGATTCGCTCAATATGTTTCTTACCGTTCAGTAGAGATTAATTCTTTGTGCAGTAGAATAGAATAGAATAGAATAGAAATAGTCTTTATTCATCAGATGTAAGAAATACATTGGAACAGTGTCAATAGATTAAATATATATATAGATATAAATAACTAGGCTAGCCTAGTATAGACAAAAACGTTTCGTCAAAAATCAATGTTAAACTCTTCAAACGAATACAGCGACAATTTTACCAGATATTCCCTTAGATACTTTGCAAACATTGTTGGATCTTCTAATATTTGGAGACTGCTTGGCAACTTTACAAAACACTTCTTACCTCTGTATATGGTTTTTTTTGTAAAAAGATCTAATCTGTGCCTCTCTGTTATACGACCAAACCTTGTATTATAACCGTGAGTGTTATTTCTCAAGTTTGTGTCACCAAATTTTTTGAAAAAGACTATAACATCATATATGTATTGTCCATATATTGTTAAAATTTCCAGGTCTGAGAAAGCTAATTTTACAGAGTCAGTTCTATTGAGGTTCAGCATAATTCTTATTGCTCGTTTTTGCTGTTTTAGAATTTTATCAAGGTTACTTTTACTTGTACTACCATATATGCAGAGACCATATGATAGATGTGCATGTACTACTGAGTGGTATATTGATTTTAATATTTGTATACTACATAAACTGGACATTTGACGCAATGCATATAGACCTGGGGATATTTTTTTCACAACATTGGCAACATGATTATCCCACGAAAGGTTACTATCTATTAACAGACCAAGAAATTTAGTTTGATCTTTACAATCCAAAAGGGTGTTATTCATAGCTATGCTTGGACACAATTCACTCCTGTTCTGCCTTGTTGAAAAGGGGACTACAATAGACTTACTTGAGTTCAGCAAGAGATTTCGGCTATTCAGGTATTCATTAATAGAGGACAGGCCTACAGCAGATGAGAGTTCTACATCCTCAATCGATTTTCCTGAAAATATGATGTTAGCATCATCTGCATAGAGACACACAGAGGCATGTGCTCGAACCACATCAGGCAGACCCTTGATGTAACATAGGAATAGTAAGGGACCCAAAATGGACCCTTGAGGGACACCATACTTTAAACTTCTTAGGTTAGAGCGATAACTGTATTTGTAACTATGATTGTTTTTCTCCTCAGTATGCTCTATTTCAACAAATTGCCGTCTGCCAATCAAATAAGATGAGAACCTCTCCTTATCATGTACTCCCAATTTCTCTAATGCGCGCAAAAGAACATTATGAGACACACTATCAAATGCACGTGTCATATCTAAAAATATGCCAATAATTCTCTCACCTTTATCTATTGTATTAATTATGGTATCTATGAAATCCACCATTGCTGTAATTGTTGACTTTTTTGAGCGGAAACCATGCTGTTCTTTATCCAATAAATGGTTTGCTTCTAGGTATTTCATTAATTGAATATATACCACACGTTCAATGATTTTTGAGAAAACTGATAACAACGCTATTGGTCTGTAGCAACCTGGATCTTTGATGTCACCTTTTTTAAATATTGGAAAAACTTTAGCTATCTTCAGTTTATCAGGAAATTGACCTGCTATAAGGGATGAATTTATAATGTGTGTTAATGGCTTGATTATAGCTCGTAAAACTCGTTTCACTACCGTTATTGGGATATCATCTGGCCCAGAAGAGTGTTTGTTCTCAAATGACATCACTATTTCATGTAATTGACACTCAGTAATAGGTTAAATCTAAACCTCAATGAAGATTGACAACAACATGGATTTTGTACAGTTACAGGTCTAGAACCATTGGGAATATCTGGTTTAACAAACCTATCAACAGCCGAAACAAAAAAATCGTTAAATATATTGCTCACAGTACTAGGATTCGTTGAGTGTATACCATCGCTTATTACACTTAGATTTGAGTTGTTCTTCCTATTCTTACCCACCTCAGCATTTATAATTTTCCAAGTTACTTTATTCTTATTTTTAGAATTAGAAATTTTCCCATCAAAGTATTTTTGTTTATTCTTTACAATCATAAGTTTAAGAGCTTTCCTATTATTTTTTATTTGAATCTTTAATTCTTCTCTTTTTGTTTGTCTATGTAAATTCTCTAACTCTAATATTCTCTTTTTTTATCAGTGACCTCTGGACTCATCCCGTTCCACTATCAGTTTCTTTCATAGTTCTCAGGTTTTTGGAAAATTAATATTAAAATAATGTGAAAAAGTCGAGATAAAGACATTGTACTTTTCATCCACTGGTGATTGATAAACCTCCATCCAATTTAAATGAGCTAACTCTCTATAGAACACTTCTAAGTGGCAGTCATCAAATCTACGACAAAATTTCCTGATTGGCTTATCGCGGAACACACTCATACCTCGGATCTCGAGCAGCTGCGCATCGTGGTCCGAGATATGAGTGATTATACCCGATATCTTTAAACTATCATCAGCTATGTTGGTAATAAAGTTATCTATCGCTGTTTCAGATGTGGTAGTAATTCTTGTAGGGAAATTGACTTTATAAATCATATTATGCATTTTCAGTACATTCATGAACTTATTATATGTGTTATTTTTCTCCAGAACATTGATATTTATGTCACCTGCAACGATAACTTTTTTATATTTTTTACATAGAATTTCAAGAAGTATTTCTAACTTTTCTAAGAATGGATCTAAATAACAATGCTGAGGTGTTCTATATAAGCAAGCCAGGACAAAATTAAAATTATCAAGTGAAAACTCAGTTAAACAACATTCAAACTCTTTTTCAGTCGTTATTGACTGAATAGCAGGTAGATTTACACGTTTACATATTGAGAAAAATTTATTGTGCACTAGAATCATGACCCCACCCCCAGTACTGTTAAGTCTAGAAAATTGTGAACTTATCAGATAGTTTGGTAGATTTAGTATTTCTGTTTCAGCACTTGACATTTTATGCTCTGAAATAGCTAGTATCTCTGGCTCCAACTCCTGTAAATTTATTTTCAACATTTCCAATCGTGATGGTAGGTGTTGAACATTTTGATGTAATATAGAAATCTTGTCAAAAACTGATCTATTTTTATGAATAGAAGTCTGATTAGGAGAAGTAACTCTCTTTTGAGCCTTGTCATTTACTGTCCGTTTAAAGTGCGTCTATGTGAGTGTAGTGTACCATCAGCAACGTTATCAGCCAGTTTATCAGTGGAAATAGTATAATAATCTACAGTGCTAGAAGAGTCAAGATCCAGTGACAAATTATGATACGCTTTTGCTATAGAATCCGATATGTAGCGCTTTCCCATGAAACTGAAATGCAATCCATGGCGGGTATGGAAACGACGGCCAATGTCTTCAACATTCAAGACCTTAACATTTGAAAAACCACCGCAAAGCTTACGAATGGATTGATTGGTATTCTTAATAGTACAATTAATAGAAGAATTTTTAGGAAGATCATAACGATATGGAATGTTCATTAACAATACATTAGTGTGCATTAAACCCTGCAGCTGATTCCTCAATGAAGTTAGAAAGTCGCCAGATCGATCCTTATGCATGTCGTTGGTTCCACCGATGATAACAATGAGGTCCTTGTTGGATAGGGATGAACCCTCCTGGGTACAGCTGGATGCTACTTGATCGAATGTGGCCCCCGGTTTGATGACACCTTCTACGGCACCGTCGGACGCATCAGCCACCAGCTTCACCAAACGTCTGCCATGACTGTCAGCAACAATTTTTATTTTTCCAGTCTCCTTATTTTTCTTGACAATTCCCTTTGAATTCAATCTAGTATGTTCAATATTTGATGGATTTGGAGCTTTACTAATTGATAAAACAGTTGTTGAGTTTTCGACAATGTTGTCTGATCGCTTCTCGTATGGAGATTTATTAAGCCTATTATTTATTGAAGACATCTTCGCTCCCTCCTCCAGCTCAATCCGATCCTCCCACCGACGTTGTCTCACCTCCATAAGTTCCATCTGCTTAATTCTTAATTTTTCATGGAGTCTAGAGCAGTCTGAACATGTCATTTTTGATTTAGTCTGTGTTGACATATGGGCAAAAGACCTAACTTCCACTCCAGCACTGAATTCAAGTTTTTCTCTATTTTCCAATAAATCATTGACTTGTTTTTTTAATCGTTGTATCTCCTGATCAGTTTGTTCTTCCATGTTTAATGACTCTTCAAAACAATCGATTCTTCTTTGCTTTTCAATATCTAAATTCTTTTTTAATTGAGAATTCTCGGTTGAAATATCACTTAAGATTCCTTGAAGGTCGTCATTTACTTTTAGGCAGGCATCTAGTCGATTCAGAGTACTGATAAGATGAGGGACAATTTCCACAATTGCATCATTAGAATAATTGGAAGATATGACACCCAGTGCTCCATGTATTTGAACAGCCAACTGCACAACTTCCTCATTCATCAGTCCATCACTCAGATGCATGCAGTCCACATCTGACAATTTCAACAGTTCATTTCGATTTCTTCTGGTTAACATTTTGTAAGATTAAATATTCAACAGTCGTAGTAAAGAATATATCAATAAATAATGAAGAACGAGATTGCGTCGTTTATTCGATGTTGGAAAGGTCAGATAGGAATATTATAGGAATCGCCAAGAGAGCAAACAAGGCTGGAAAACATTATAGGAAGCTCCTGAGTACATAGGTTTTTCTATCGGACAAAATGAGAGGAAGGATAATGAATGAAACGAAATTTCAAAACGATGGCGGCAAAACATAAGCAACTGATCAGCTGTGTTTTGGTCCTGATAACAGCACTCTGATAAGAAATACCTGTCGGCTGCTCGAACTACTATCAGTGATAGGCCTACTACGTAGCCTCAATGTCAATAGCCAGCAGTCACAAACACAAAGTCAGGGTGAATTATTGTCAACAAGAAAGCATAATTACAGGAAAGTGCCGGTAGACAAAATGGAGACTATTGTGCGAAAAGAAGCGTGTGTATGTTGAACAGTGTACATTAATACAACTTACTATTCTGTAAATTGGATATCCATACCAGGTAACTGTGCACTTGAAAATATCACTTGAATACTCACTATGTAAATACTCGACACAACAAATGTTTAAATTCGAAAAATTTGGGAGCCTAAAATTTCATTGACTTAAGTGTGTAGCCCAGTGCTACCAACTCACAGCTATTGACAACAGTCATGTTGTCTAAAACACGTAGCAGAAAGCTGAATAGAAAGAACGTTGGTTTAATCAATAAGATTAAGAAAATTGAGAAAAGTAATCAGTGACAAGCATGAAAGCCTAGTTAATTTTGAAAAACGATCGGAGGAATACAATAGGAAAACACTCTCACCATTGATAGAGCCCCATAATTGAACTGGGAAAAAACAAATCTAGTTTTCACTCTAATCATGGTGTAAAACCAAAAAAGGAAGAGGTAAAAGAGGAAGAAGAAGAGAGCATGGGGATTGATGATGAGGAGTCGAGTTATGATAAAAGCTATGGGAGTTCAACAGGCAATCTTTTAAGCTCAACTAAATTTGAAAACAGTTTACTTGGTTCTAGTAAAAACGATGAGGTGCTGTCACAATATCTAAAAACGTTTCATGCGGAAAAATTGAATAATTCAATTAGTTATGGAATTTCATACAATTCTAAAGATGATGTGTATTATATTGGAAATCAGCAAGTAATATTTGATAACGGTTATATAGATATTTATAATGAAAGATTTCGTTTAACACATGGACTACTTGAGTTATTATTCAGTTCAAGACCGAATTCGAATCTTTATAATCAGAGAGATCTGGATAAGTATAAAAAAATCTCAACACTTACAGGCATACATTTAGATCGAAGAGGGTATGTTAAACGAAATCAGGGAATTAAATTGCAAATGATTCAGAAGTTATTTCCCAGTAAAAAAATTAGTAAAAAGAAGGGATGGGGTTTATTGAAATTTGCAAAAAATAATTCTCATGATAGAATTTATCACTACTTTGATAATTTTGACGAATTAGTGGAAAGATTAAATTTACTCTATTCCTCAAAAGCTTCTGGCAACACTGGACATGATGTTGAGATCGCCTCTATAATTGAAGAGCTAAAAGAAGCAAAACTAATTGTTTAGTGTTACGATGACTCTGCATCGATTCGGTTGGATTGATATACCTACTAACGCTAATCTTACGTGCAATATTGACTCGATAACACAGAAAAAAATTGAATCAATAAATCAACAAGGAATCGGCAAAGCTGTGAAATTTTATTTAGATTCGCAAATAACCAAACTCGTTTCGGAAAATACTAAGAATATCGGTGTGAGCATAATTGAAAGAGAACATATTCTAAGTTCATTACAAAATTTTAGCGCCAATATCGATAAAGCTATTGCAGAGAGAACTCTAACTTTAGAATCTGCTCTAGGAGAAGTGGAAACTTTAACAGACAGCTTTTCATCCCAGTTGGACAGTATTAACAACCATAAAGTTGATAAAGGTTATTTAGATGAGAAATTAAAAGCCATATCAGATAAAATTAAGAATTTGGAGGTGTTGGACAGAAACTATCTCAATACTAAATTAAAACAGCTTAGAACAGAAATTTTCACCAAAGTAAATGAAACACACCCATCGCCAATTGATAAGCAATATTTAGAATCTACTTTGCAGAAATTGACTAGTTCTTCATTAACAAAGGAAGAGTTTGAAAAACGATTATCTGTAATGGCGAGTGCAATAAAAGCTAATATTATGGATGGTATTGAACAATTCATTACAAAAGATGCTATTGCTATTCTGATTAATCAAATTGCAGAAAAGTATGCAACTAAAAATGATATAGGAGATTTTATTAAGAAGAACGAGATGGAAGTCGCTGTGAAAAGCGTTCGTGATGAAATAGCTGAGGCAATTAAAAATTCGGAAGAGGGATCTGTTATGAGACTGCAATGTTCGGCTGCATTCATAGATTATCTTAATTTATTCATCCACAGGGTAGCTTACTATATCGTGTCCGGATATGCATGCGTGAGCTTTAATATGAATTGGATAGAAGCTAAGCAGCATAACCTTTCAGAAAATCAGGTAGCCGAAATTATCATAACCAAAATGGGTTTAGCACAGTACAAAGGGGTCGTATTGTCTCCGAAAACATAAAATCTTGTAAAAGGATAACACTCGGCGTATGAGAGAGAGAGAAATTTGAAGCACAGTGAACTTTAACGGTTTTCTTGCTAACACATGCTGCTTCAAGATGAAGCCCAGTATAAAGGGTTTGGACTCTGAAAACATAAAATCTTGTGAAGGGATAACACTTGACATATTATGAGAGAGAGAGAGAAATTTGGAGCATAGTGAACTTTAACGGTTTTCTTGCAAACACATGTCGCTTCAAGATGATAAATCAGTCTATACATTTTTTTTCATGTGTCTATGATTGAATGTAATGGTTTTTTCGATGCAGGAGTTATTATGAACTCGCTCTTATCTGTAGAAGGGGAAACATCGACCTCACAGGGACAGAGCATGGCGCACGTGTCATTTGTCTAGAGAAACATTCAACAAGGGGAGTGTAGCAGGCACACACGCGTGCGGGCGCACGCTTCACTTTAGTCTAAACACTTGAGCCGACAAGTTCACAACATGTTGTCTAACTATTTTGATTAGAGAAGTTTCAACGAGTTCTCTGTAGGAGCAAATCCACTAGCCGATTGGGGTTTTGAATTTTATCCTTATGATTGGTTTGTGGAAACAAAGGTAACATTTGCTGATAATGGCAAAATTCACCTTAAAATTATCAATGTTGATAGTGAAGGCGACTTCAAACACACTATTAAGTTTCCGAAAGAATATTCAGTGGTTTTGAATGGGATAACATCAGAAGTTTTAATTCTCGTTCATGGGAATTGAATGTGAGCGGGAATTGTATATCCTTAAGACAGTTTCATGGTAACTATAGGTGTTGAGTATTATTTCCCTCGAGTGAAATAGGTCTGAGAATATGTAAGTATTTCTAGATATGCTAGCTCATTCCAATTATACTTACATATTGTCGGAGAAAACACTTTAACAATAACGACTGGGATGTTCGTACAGCAAAAGAGCTCAATTTTTTTTTACACATTCATAAACAGTTTGATTGAACTCTTGACTGTCAGTTGGAAACCAAGCATAATATGGACATTATAGAACTTAGATTATTGTAGAGATAATGATTCACTTTAATCTGACAGTATAGCAATAGATTATTAAGCAATAGATGTAGAGAGAGTCATTGACCTCTCTCTGGATTCACTTTAATATGACAGTATAGCATTAGATGTAGAGAGGAGGTTTCACTTTAATCTGTCAGTATAGATGTAGAGTGATAGGGAATTTCTCAATTCACTTTAATCTGTCAGTATAGCATTAGGGAATTTTTTCCCCTCAAAGGGAAATTATTTTTTCCCCCACTTTCTTCATCCCCCTCATCTATACTGGGCAAGGGGAAGGGAAAATCTATTTGAGAGAGAGAGATATATCTTTCTCTCTTTTCATGCCCCTCATCTCCACTGGGCAAGGGGAAGGGGAAATCTATTTTTAGAAAGAGAGAGAGAGATATATATCTTTCTCTCTTTTTTCATCCCTTTCATCACCACTGGGCAAGGGGAGGGGGAAATCTATTTTTAGAAAGAGAGAGAGAGATATATATATCTTTCTTTCTCTTTTCATCCCCCTCATCTCCACTGGGCAAGGGGAAGGGAAATCTATTTTTAGAACACCCCCCACCCTGTGGGCGAGGGGAATGGGAGGCGGGATGGCCAAGGGTGAGAGGGGGGAGGGGGAAATCTATTTTTAGAACAGGGGATGGGCGAGGGGGGGGAGAGTGGGAGGCTATTTCGAGCAAAAAAGTGGTCTTGCACTCTTAAATTATAACTACTGCTGATGACTGGATTTCATTAGTTATATCCCCATCAAATGAATTATCATATTATATTTATTGGGGAGTTCCATCTTGCATTGGATCTGACTGTGTTTCGAAGGGTTATATTCTACTACGGCTTTCCACACATTGTGGCTTTTCTTCTTATTTTGATATCATCATTAACAAAAAATTTTCTTACGTCTTCACTATAAATAAACATAAAAATTTCAACACTTTTTCACTAAACTTTCCATATGTCAGCTTTACATGAAGATCATGAACTTGTGGGATATTATAACACTGTTGAAATAGATGATTTTTTTTCCATTGAACCTCTTGAGCAAAATCATTATGAAGGGGGCTTAAATATTTCTCACACGAATATAAGGAGCATAAACAAGAATTTCGATGAATTAGTGCATTATATTGGTAATGTCAGTATTAAATTTCAGGTTGTTGCATTGTCGGAGACATGGATTTCGGAAGAATCACAGTTTCATCACAGTTTGCAAGGTTATAATGTAATACAAAAAAAAAGTAAATTCTCTAAATGTGATGGGATATGTTTGTTCATTGACAAAAACATTAAAACAGAATTAATTGACTTAGTAATCAAAAAAGCAAACTACATCTGCATTTCATGTTTAATAAATAATGTAAAATATATTATAATTTCAATTTATCGATCACCAGCTCTGAATCTAAACGAATTTATTACAAGCTTAGATACTTGCCTGAATCAAATGAAAGATTTACATAATATAATTATAATAGGTGACATAAATCTCAATATCCTCGCAAATAATCATTTCACTAATGAATACCTAAGTACACTACACATGAATGGTTTTGAATCTTATATTAACAAACCAACCAGAAGTATCAATGGAGCCATATCCTGCATTGATTACATTTTCTTCAAAGAATATAATAAAACTAGAAATGTTGTGACAGGTGTAATTTCAAAAACCAATATAACAGACCATTTCAGTATTTCTTTACATCTGAATGAAGTTAATGATAAGGAAACAAAACACGGTGAGCCATGGACTAGAGTCAAAATAGATTTTCATGGTCTTATGAAGGACTTACAGGGAGAAAACTGGGAAGATATATACAGAGCCAATGATATTGATATTATGGTGAATCTTTTAGTTGACAAATTAAACTCTTTAACACAAAATAGAACAAAAACAATTCGCATGAGTAAAGATAAAAGACCGCTTAAAAAATGGATTACACCTGGTTTAGTAAACTGTATACGTGTTAGAGACAGAATGCATAAAATTATTAGAAAGCAACCAAATAATATCCAACTGAATAATAAATATAAGACATATCGAAATATTCTAAATAATTTGATAAAACAAGCGAAAATCAATTACTTTAACAGAAAATTTGACAAACACAAAAATGATTCCAAGAAAACCTGGGAATGTATAAAAGAACTTTTAGATACTAAAAAGAATACCAAAACAATCAATCTGGATGCCGAAGTACTTAATAAATACTTTGCCAATGTAGGAAAAACTTTTGCTGGGAAAATTTCTGATGACATAAATAATATACCTATACCTAAATCCCAAAACAACTCTTGTGAGAGAAGTATCTTTCTCCGCCCCACAAACACAATAGAGATACAAAAGATAATTGATAAATTGAAAAACAAAGCAACACCTGGAGCCGATAATTTCTCAGGATCGTATCTAAAACGAATATCAAGTTTTATTACTGAACCCCTAGAATTTATACTCAATAAATGTTTGAGCAATGGATACTTTCCTAGTAAATTTAAAGAAGCAAAAATTATTCCTATACCTAAAACCGGCAATCCAAAAAACCTGAAAATTACAGACCAATCAGCCTACTAAGTAATTTATCCGAAATACTAGAAAAGATTCTAAAATTGAGGTTAATGAGTTTTCTTGATAAGGAGAATATAATTAGTGATAACCAATATGGTTTCCAAGCCAAAAAGTCTACTAAAGATGCAGTAATTCACCTTAATAAAATTGTGTGCAACAACTTCAATAAAAATAAAAAAACTCTAGCTGTCTTTTTGGACTTATCTAAGGCTTTCGACACTATCCCACACAAATAACTACTAGATAAGCTGGAAATCTGGAATTAGAGGGTCCGTAAACAATTTATTTGCAAGCTACTTATCAAATAGAAAACAATATCTAACTTTAAATAGCCGAACTGACATTAAATTCACATCCGATTTTGGACTGCCTCAAGGATCAGTTCTATCACCAATTTTATTTCTAATCTATGTTAATGATATGCTCAACCTAAACCTTGGAAATTGTACTACATTGTCATTTGCTGATGATACAACAATCATTTTTAGTGGGAGTAGCTGGGAGGAAACGTTCAGTAACGCGAACAATAATTTAAAAATAGTTCAGAAATGGCTTAAGGATCATGTTCTCACCCTCAATACTGAAAAAACAAAATACATGACCTTTTCACCTAATATTACCGGACAACCACCAATAACTATGAATTTGAATATGAATGCAAACTGTATAAACATGGTAAATGAGGGACAGGAGATAAAAACACTGGAAAGAGTACAAACTATGAAATACTTAGGAATAGTAGTTGACCAGCACCTTAAGTGGAACAAACACATAGAATATTTATGCTCGGAGTTAAAGTATTTGATCCATATCTTCTACAAAATAAATAGAATAAGAAATATAGATATCACTGGGAAAATTTATTTCGCATATGCACATTCATTATTCCAATATATTATAGAGGTGTGGGGTGCTGCTTTTGATTCTCATGTGAAATAGTTATTTGTGCAACTAGTGCGCAAAGTGACAGTTTGCTGCACTGAAAGGAACGTTTGTTGAGTGCAGCAGAGGAGCTTTGCACATGTATTTCACATTAAGTTCTTCCTACAGTTACCATTGAATATGAAAAGTGGGTGATTATGGGTAAAATTGCCTGAAATCCATCAAATGTTTTTCTGTGTAATTTTATTATTGATAAAAACCTTAATCCTAAAATCCTAAAGTCCTCATTGTCCTTGGTTATAATATATAATAAATAATTTGCTCATTGTGCTTCATTGGACCTCTGCTCACTATAGCAGCCCAGTCACTGTTACCAACTTCATTTTGATTTTGCTGCACTGTTGCTCCATGTAACCTACTAAGTATTTTGCGTTGCCATGTTGCAAATCTGGAGTGCAGAAAAATTTTTCCTGCACTAGAGCAGAAAAGTGATTCTTTGCGTTCTGTAATCAGTGCAGCAATGGCCACTTTTCAAGGTAACTGTAGGAAAAAGCTTTTTTCTTACAAAAGCACATGATTAGAGCGGCCCTGGGAAGACCTCGAATTTACTCAAGTAGAGAAATTTTCCTAGAATTGAAGGTTCCAACTCTAAGACAGACTTACATTAAAAGTGTAATTCTGTACTTGAATGAACATAACCATTTATTTACCACTCACACAACTCCCTACAAAATTCGAGCAAATAACACAAATAGATTCAATATACACTTCACAAAACTCACTATATGCAGACATCAACTTCCATACTATTGTAATTACTCAATCAACAGAATACCAATAGGCTTTGTTTACAGAAATATAACCAAATCATTACTCTCAGATATACAGAGTTGGGTTGATAGGGACATTTTCTTTAGGCTGACTTAGACCTGAAAACTAAGTTTTGTTTCAGTTGGACGACCGTTACCATGTCTCTGATTTTGCTTTTTTGTCATATTCATAATGATCGAATAGCTTGGATCTTCATCATCTCTTTTGTTGCCTTTCTCAGTACCGAGAAATCTTTTGTCACAATTTATTTCCATCTAACAATCTTTCACATCTGCATCTATTGCTGATTTTCTTCCTTTTTATTTATTCTTCTTTCGTTTTACCTTTTCTTTTAATTGCCTTTCTATTAATCATTAGCCTAAATGGAAAGTTATAGTTTTCTTTCTCTTCAATATCTTTCTTCTCTGACCTTGCTTACTGATAGGTTTTTCTTTCATATTATTATTATTATCTTTCATATATATAAATAGATATAATATACTCATTATTATTTTATTTTAGGCTACTTCTTGTACTGTTATTCATTCCCCACACACAGATCCATCTATGTGGGGAAAATATTCACAAATCTGTTTTTAGATATGTTGTCTATGTATATTGTGCTTTGTATTGTGAATTGAAATTTAATATATCAATCAAATCCAATTTCCCATTCTTTATTTTTATCCAAATCAAGAATTTCTTGCAAATGTTCATAGAGGTCAGATCGTCTTGATCTGGATCGTAATGTAATAACAACCATTTTATATGTTTTCGGCACAAATACTGGATTACAACTGGTTCGCAAAAAACAAGAGCATAAGGTGTCCACATATATCTGTATGTAATGGTTGCATGTACTCAACATTGTAAAAAATATTCACACCTGTTTTTTTTCCAATATTTATTCAATTCATAAGGTGGTTGTAAATTACCAATTGGATCAAAATAGTAAACATTTGATCCCTGTTTCTTATAACCAACCTAGTGTATACCATGTCCAGATTGAGTGTCTAAATTAACAATACAATTCTCATTTTTTAGAATTTTATTAAGTAATGTATCTATCATGTATACACCTCGTAGGGGAATTTGTAATAATTTACACCATTTTATTACATCGCGATTAGACAATTCACCATCAATATTCATTTTTTCACTTTCTTTGTCTTTCTACGTTTTTTAACTCCTTTTTTACTTTTTTTCTTTGTGAATAAACTTACACCATATGATGAGGAGGAGGAGGAGGAGGGGTTGGGGGCAATCAAAATATGACCACCAGTTGAGATTGGGGGGTACAGTTTCAAATAGTAACCTCTAACTGCAATATGCTGTTTCAACTGAGCAATAGCTTTTTTCCTTAGCGAGGTGCTATGAGTTTTCCTAACACTTGTGCTCTTCTTCTTCTTTCTCAAACCACCGCCAAATGCTGCTCTAGCTTTCATTACGTTTGTTACAAGATAACTAAGTGCTTTTTCACTAAGAGATGTTTTTGGATTTTTGAATATCTCCCATGCAGCATTTGCAAGAGCTCTGTCTGCAATCGCTCGCGACTTATTATCACTATTTTGAGTGTATGCTATATCATGTACCTTACAGGCTCTATTTAATGAATTTATACCTTGATCACCTCTCTTTAACCTTTGTTCCTGGGCCACAATACTGATAGCCCCCCGGGAAATGAATTCCACTTGGTGAGGCATTTATCAATTTATTCAAAATAGTTGATGTAATGTCCCCCGCAGTACCCACTATACCTTTGACAATCTTGCTAGCCGAACTCAAGATTCCTCTCCCTCATTTCCTAGAAGATAACTTTAGATACATACCATTTTTCATTACCTTTCAACTCAATAGTTGAACATCGACTGAGGTTAATTAATCAAACACTTAACCTTAATTGAGAGACAAAGAAATTGTCTCACTAAGTGCTTTATATATTACTACAAAGTTGGTATGTTTTAATCAATAGGGAATACAATTTTCTATCATCAAGTGTCTTATTAACACACATGTTAAGTATGTTGTAAGTTTTGTAGAAATTGCAAAGAATTGAACATTCATCAATCATAAATCTATACCAATGTCTTAGACTAACATCGAGAGAAGCATCTGATAATTGACACATGATTTGATATAAGATAATGTATGATTTCTTACTAGCAGAGATTCCTGCATCAATTGAGGTGTTTATAAAACCCTAATCTTATTTCATACTGAAGCATTGCATGCACTCCGCACAGCTGGCAGTGGACTGCTTATGATTAAATTACAACTGATGCCACTGGGGAGTTGAGTAAACATGCACCACTTCACTGGAGAATGAATGAGAATTGATAGTAGTGAAATAATAACCAGGAGGACCAGAGCCTTGTTCCCTTATCATCAGATGAGAGAGCAAGGTTCAAGAATTAAAGTAAAGAGCAGGCATCATTCAATAATAAAACAGATTCAACAATATATAATATTTATTGATGATAATAGTAATAAACTTTAATGAGGGAAGCTCCCGGGCTTCAATAGTAAAACAATTACAAATATTGAATATATGCCATAGAGGATGGTCAAAAAATAGGTATGCTATATAATCCAAAAATATTATTAAGATGGCATTTGGTGCCCAAAATTGAAAATTAATCCAAAGTATCTGTGAACAGAAATACAGTATTGAAAAATAGTATAAAAGTAGTAGGCCTAATATTTATTAGCAAATTGAAAAATCAGTAATGTAAGTAAAATTTGGAATATTAAAACTGTAGGCTATTGATTGATATTGAAAATAAATAACTGAATTAGGAATGATTGAATCTGAGAAGTAATTTAATTGATTTGGAAACAATTGAAACTAGAAAAGATAACCTTAAATTATTCAATCAAAATATCTAAAACTGCTTTGACTTAATGAAGTAAGTTATTGAAGCTTATTAAGCTTAAGTATCACCAAAGGATGTTACAAAATGAGTCAAATACAAGTTATGTATTAATATACAAATGCCAGTGAAAATAAGTAGTCTAAATAATAAAAATCATTTAAAATGACTGGCAAAAATCTCTAGGCCAGCTATTAGAATAGTTCAAATGCAATGTAATAAATTTGTAGTAGGTCTGAGCAGGTAATTTCAAAATGGCTGGCAAATCTCCAGGCCAGCTATGAGAATAACTATTATTCAAATTGGTAATAGAATTGTAGTAAATATAATTAGGTAAATAAGTTGATAAAAGGTACAGATACCACCTTTCAAGTGTGCTGCCGTCCAATCTCAATGTCCAGAGAAATTTGAATATCAGGAACCAGAGTTGAATAAGGAGATTCAATGAGACTTGAAATTCAGGAACCAGGGTTTCAGCAAAGATGATGTACCATGGAGAGAATAATGTAGTTTTTAAAGATGAATAATTGTTCAAAGTTGGAATGTCTCAAAATTTGTAGGCACTGATTACATGAAAAATCGTGATGCACAATGTATGTCAATGCAGGCTAGGCTAGTCTTGCAAAAATTGAGTCCTAGTATTGTAAGTCCTGATGAAGTGAACCAAATCAATAATTTGTATGTCTTGTTGAATAAAGATATGTAAAGCTCTCAAAATAATTGATAGTAAATATTGCTAGTTCGAATTTCAACGTGTTTGAAATCTGTAATAGGTCAGAGTTCTGAATAAGAATACTTTACCAAACGATGTTGTAGAAATTGGCAAGTAATTGTTGGAAATCACTGAGAAATAAGACGCCGCTCATGAATTTCAGCTTGAATACGTAGGTAATTGTTCAAAAAGATTAGATGAATTAGTATCAGTTTTGCAGTCACTGAAGTTCTGAATGAGAATGTGTCACCAAATGATGTTGTAGAAATTGAGAAGTAATTGTTGGAAATCACTGAGAAATGAGATGCCGCTCATGAATTTCGACTTGAATACATAGGTAATTGTTCGAAAAGATTAGATGAATTATTATCAGTTTTGCAGTCACTGAAAAAGATGTATCAGGAACAACCAGGAAAAGGTTCTGTAGAGCGTAGAACAACTGTGTTAGAACAAACAAGGAGCCATTGCGAAAAAGCGGCAAGAAAGACACTGCCATACAAATCTGAATTCAAATTCAGAATTAAAATTACAATCAACAAATCAATGCCAAATGGAGAGAAACTAAAATACTCAATAATACAAAATCAGACAAGAAATTCAACTACAGAATACAATAATGACAAAATCGAGAATATTTGATGACAATGGCTGTTGGGTTGACAACAGACGGAGTGGGAAGGCGCTAAATTCAAAATTACTGAAGAATTTGCTGTGAGTTTCAACACATACATTTGGTAAAGATTCCAATATTCTCGTACTATCATTTTGCATTGAATCATATTTTTTCAAAGCAATATGGAAAAGTAATAGCATATTCACACAACATATCTTCATTGCACAACTTCTCCCTTCAAGTGTTGTAAGCATACTGATAAAAATAGTATTAGAATGTCCTATTCCACCCTCTAGGTTTCCTAATAATTGCAAAGTATTGCTACGACGCAGACTAGCTACAGCTGGGTATGGGTCGGGGTCGGTGCCCGTACTGACTGGTGGGGATACCGGACCTACACTTCTCCCCCTATCCTGATTCTTCACCCTCTGTCTTTGGCGGGAGGTATTTAACTTGAAGGGAAGAGTGTGTGCCCGTGCCGTTGTTGGCTGATTCGGCCTTCGGCTCTTGGAATTCAGGTTGGGTGTTAGGGAGAATTGAGGTAACCTTAACCAAGGATACGGATCCGGATATCAGATCCCCACAAATAATTATATTTGTAAAGGTAGTATGCAATCTGAACCAACTGCGAGTTGATGGCGAGCAAAGCTGTACCTGCAAGCCCGGAATAAAGGTTGTAGGTGGAGGAATTCGGGATGGAGTCCAACAAGCAATGATATAGAATTTTGTTATTGTTTTCACAATTTGTGACTGTGGGCTGTCGGTGTGCAGACTGAACCTGTGCACCCGGTATTAGATTGATATAATCGGAGAGGCGTAAGTGGTATAAGGTACAGGATATGTTATACCAAGTTTGAGGTATAGGGAATATTTTATCGGGCCTGGGGAATGGAGATTCGTTAATAGGATTGTTCCTTCCTGTAACTAATGGGGTTTAGTTCAATAACTCGCAATCTGTGAATCGCGATATAGTTCTCAGCAAGCTGAACCTGCTAGCTAAAGATAGTATATCTATTTGAATTTTATGATCATTAAAATTCAGAGGATGAGGTTTTGGGTGTCGGATTTCTGAATTGCAAGCCTGCAGCTGCGAAAGGATTTTCAGCAATTCTGAAACTGCTGAACAGGATTTCCGCGCTAATCTGATGACTGCGCGCCGGTTATTAAGGGCCAATCTGTGATGCCCTGAAGGGTATGGGAATCACTCTCAATTGTCCGAAACTCTTTTAAATTAGTAGTCAGTATGTTGACTATTGTGAGAGGATGGGGAAAGGTTTACAAGGATTCTCCTAAGCTTCTCACTGGTCTGAGGACCGCGACTGGGTCGATCTCTAATCTGTGACTGAGATCCTGCTCTGCACAAGGTTTCCTACACCTCTCGCTGGTCTGAGGACCGCGACAGGGATGATCTCTAGTCTGGAACTGGGATCTCGCGCTAAACAGGGTGGGAAAAATTAGGAGGAAGAAAGAGAGAGGATGCCACAGTCAAGGAACTTTGGCAAGGGAGTCCTCAAGCTGTACCTGAGAGCTAGAAGGATTATAGAATAGAGAAAGTTAAGAGAGAGACAGAGAAAGGATGCCGCAGTCTGGGGACTTTGACAAGGACGTTCTCAAGCTGTACCTGAGAGCAGGAAGCATTGCAGTCTGTGACTTCAACAAGGACATTCTCAAGCTGTACCTGAGAGCAGGAAGCATTGCAGTCTGTGACTTCAACAAGGACGTTCTCAAGCTGTACCTGAGAGCAGGAAGCATCGCAGTCTGGGAACTTCGACAAGGACGTTCTCAAGTTGTACCTAAGAGCAGGAAGCGTTGCAGTCTGTGACTCCAACAAGGACGTTCTCAAGCTGTACCTGAGAGCAGGAAGCATTGCAGTCTGTGACTTCAACAAGGACGTTCTCAAGCTGTACCTGAGAGCAGGAAGCGTTGCAGTCTGTGACTTCAACAAGGACGTTCTCAAGCTGTACCTGAGAGCAGGAAGCGTTGCAGTCTGTGACTTCAACAAGGACGTTCTCAAGCTGTACCTGAGAGCAGGAAGCGTCATAGTCTAGGAACTTCGACAAGGACATTCTCAAGCTGTACCTGAGAGCAGGAAGTGTTGCAGTCTGTGACTTCAACAAGGACGTTCTCAAGCTGTACCTGAGAGCTAGAAGGATTATAGAATAGGGAAAGTTAAGAGAGAGAAAGAGAAAGGATGCCGCAGTCTAGAAACTTTGGCAAGGAAGTCCTCAAGCTGTACCTGAGAGCTAAAAGGATTATAGAATAGGGAAAGTTAAGGGAGAGAAAGAGAAAGGATGTTGCAGTCTAGAAACTTCGACAAGGACAAGCTCAAGCTGCACCTAAGTTCTCTAGGAAAAGGATTGGGCTTTTCCTACTTGGAATTACAGCAAGTCTGAATTTGCTAAATAAGTTAAAATACAGGGCCACCTAATGATTTGATAATTAAATAAGGAAAATACACCCCTTATAACTGAAATTACCTTATTACAGAAGAGGAAATGCACACATGTGACCAGTCCCAACATAAAGTTACCTGAATCACTGCAGAACCAAATATGGAGAATAGCGAACAAATTCCCTCACTAAACTTAAACATCATGAAGCAACAGAATCGAGACTTAAGAATTAAGCCCTCAAAAATAATCTGCTATAAGAGCCTAGCTAAATTTCCCACTCAACTATTTGTAGCACAAACTTGAGATCCCTTACAGGTTTCAAATCAAGGATAACACGTTCACCCCCAGTGATATGAATTTAGGAAAAATAGCTGACAAGAAAGAAAAACCCACAAGGGGGTTCTAACTCCAAGTTGTCCGGAACTCGTCCTACAATATTCTATGTTAACACAAAATAGAATAATAATTAGTATCAAGAACGTCATAAGGAGAGGAGATTCGCGACCCGATCTCACGCTCAACCACCGAACAACTGCCTCTCTCCCAGGTCTTCTTGAAGCATCACCGGGTCGCTGAAAGTTAGGAGGCCAGGGGAAAAGAGAATGCCGACCAATGGGAGTCTGAAAAGACGATCACTGGTCATGTGACAGGGTTTGACTCAGCTACTCCTGATGTTAAGGGTGCAGCTAATGATGACAATGACTCCAATTACTACACTAAATTAGGCCGGTAAACAATCTTTCTATTCCAGAAGTTTCATGAAGAATGATACCAACCCGACTCGGTAGCCGCTTATCGTTTTGATGATACGGGTGCTGCTAATGTAATACAAGATACGAGAACACTCAGAGTGGCAAACAAGATCTGGAAATTTCTGGTTATGATGAATCTGTTGCTGATGATTTATAGGGGTCGATGGCGATGGTGATAATGCATATACACAACTACAAATCTAACAAAATATATCCAGCAGTCAATCCTATTCCTATTCTAAAATAGAATAATTTCGCTAATTTTACGCTGGACGACGGCTCTCCATCTGTCACAAAAATTCACTTTGTGACAATAGATTGCAATATCTAAAGTGAGTGTATAGCACTAACAGATGAGAGAGAATGCCGCAACAAGGTTGAGACCAACATGTGGTGCATGCACGTGCGCACAGCAGCAACTATAGAATAGCTTCTCTTGTGACTGTACACTCATTGACTGCATAGTTACAAGAGCATCTATTCTTTCATGAACAGTGTACTATTCTACATCTTCTACATTCATTGGGTGCTCAGTTAGAAGAGGATCTATTCTTGCATGAACAGTGTACTATTCTACATCTTCTTCTTCTTTGACACAACATACAGGTGACATTGAAGGAGGTTGCTCCTACCATATTGGAGATTGCTAGGTTGAAGCGTGAAATCAAAAGGAGGCAGAAGGAAATCATGCTGGGTAGACGGATTGCAGAAGAGAAACATGTGGAACACTTCAAACCTCTAGCTGAGCCACAAGTCAACCTAGTCTAAACTCTCCAACAGATGCCAGTTCAACAACCACAACTACCTCCATCAAGAGCATCCAAGAAGCGTCCCAGGTATCTGAAGCCTAGAATAAAAATGCGCTCCAGGCATGTGAAGGGTAGGCAGAGACAATCCAAGCCAGAGTTGTTATCATCAGAACACTGTCCTTTCTCAGCAGCATCAACACACCACATATATCCTACTCCACCAACAATACCATTTGTTAAACATGCCACATATACAAGGTGTGGACTTACTGGTGCAAGTAAAGCAAAACATAAGCTCCAACTCTCCAGCATTGATAAAGAGTCACCAACATTTGAATCATATGGAACTGGAGAAGTTTCAAGTCCAATGGCAGGCACCTCAGGAGTTGGACGGCAACTATGGAAAGCAGGCATTTGAAGGGGATGAGGGTGAAGAGTATAATATGAGTAGAGGATATGATGATAGCAGTGATGAGGAGCTGTCTGGAGATGGACAGGATGATGATAAGAATGTTGAACAATTATTGAATGGAAGTCATGGTACAACAGTTCAGAATATCCTTGATCAAACTGATCTAGCTGGAAAACAGGTAGCTGATTACATTAGAGGATCATTGAGCAAGGACAATGACAATTTTGATGACACTTTTGGGCCAAGAGTAAGAGACAATGCTTACTACCTGGGCAATAAGTATTTAACTTTTGGAGAGAATGGTGATGAAATTGTGCTGACTGACCCTGTAGATCAGGAAGAAAAGACCTTCACAGCTACATTGGGACTTTGTGAGTTGATTTTCAAGAAGAATCCAAATCGTGCATTAGTTGAATCCGCTGACAGACAGGCCTATGGAGAAATATTGAACTGGACCAGTGTGCACAGACAGAACAATGATCCAAGAGGTGAGATTGTTAACTACAACAAAGCCAAGTATAAGAATACAATCAAACGCCTTTTGGATGATAGCAGAGATGGTGGTCAAAGACATTCTGAGAGACAAGTGACTGGGAGAGGATCTATTGCTCCAAGGCATGATTTTAGTAAGGAGAAAAGTCAGAAGATCTATAGAGGAAGAGGTGTTCTGTCAGCTATCAAGGGAGCTGCTGGTACAATAGTTAATAAGGCAATCGACATTCTACCAGTTGAACTTCATATCCCTGGCTATCAATACTGTGGAACAGGAACAAAACTTCAGAAGCGATTAGCGCAAGGTGATCCAGGAATCAACAAACTTGATCAGGCTTGCAAGGAGCATGATATTGCCTATTCCAAGAGTGGTGATACAGCAAGCAGAGCAGTAGCAGACAGCATCTTGGCAGAGAGAGCCTGGGACAGAGTGAGATCTGAAGATGCAGGGGTGTTAGAAAAAGCTGCAGCACTAGCAGTCACCAACATCATGAAGGCTAAGGCAAAATTTGGGGGAGGTATGAAAAGATCACTGAAGGAAGTCAGCAGGGTGGCTGAGAAGGGGAAGAAACAAAAGATTCAACCATCAAAGAAAAAATCAGTGAAAGGAGGTCGAGGTCTTTACTTGAGACATCAGAAACCAAACGTTGGTACAGGTCTTTACTTGAGACAGCAGAGATCAAAGGTCGGTGAAGGTCTTTACTTGAGAAAGCAGAGAACAGCAACACCTTAGACACTAGGTAATATATTGAGGTACAATCAAAATCATAATGCTGTACAAATATGGCTATATATTGGATACATAGCAGATTAGATTCATTGTGCTGGAATCATCTGTGGAGAACAGACATTTTGTGGATCTGCTTGCTGTGCTCTGCTTGCTGTGTATCTGGAACAATAGAGAAGATGGAACTCCTATTCTTGAAGTGGGGTGACTATGGTGAGACAAATTCACTATCAATCTCCCCATTTGATCTGATGAAGGATGAGGATCATATAGAAGATGAGGAAGAGGAAACTGATATGGAGGAGAACAATGAGGTAGAGGTGGAAGAGGAAGAGGATGAGGAGGAGAAAGAGGAAGAGGAGGAGGAAGAGAAAGAGGAGGAGGAGGATGATGTAGTGGTGAGAAATACTACTACACCTATACTTTTGACTCAAAGGAGCATCAATTACCTGAAGGGAAGAGGTTGTGAGGTGATTCAACAACAATGACAGGGTATTGTCTCTATCTGAAACAGTGTTCTAGAGGTATCACTGAATATCATCCGAAGACTATCAGACATCAACATAGAGGACTTGCCAAGGACTAGTGCTGGAAAAGGAGTCTCAGTTAAAGAACATTTCGCTCACTTGAATATAATGACAGTTTACAGTCTTTACATCTTTGAGACAATAATGAGTGTGAAAGAAAATCTTGGAAATATTTTGAAGTTAGGACATAATCATAGGTACAGCACTAGAAACAGAGATAAACTTTTACATTTGCAAAGCCATAGACTTGAGTTCTACAAGAAGAAGCCCACATACATAGGAGCCAAGTTCTATAACAAGCTTCTGACGCGAATCCAACAAGAGCTGAATTCCAATAAATTCAAATTGGAATTAAAGAGATATTTAACTGGGAGAGCTCTTTATAATATAAATGAATATTTGAATGAATGAGATCAGCTCCTATGAGTTGAATCGTATTGTATGTTTGTATGTTTGTATTGTTGTTTTCTGTAGATGTTTTATTTGTTATGCATTTTATTTTTAATTGTATCTAATCAAAGATATATATTTATGACACTATTCATTGTATACACTGTACAAATTTATGAATAAAGAAATTATGATATGATGATATGATACTACCTGGGACATCACCTGCTTGACATGGACCAAGGAGAAACATCATGGATACATCACTCTTCTGCACACTCAATATGATAAACAACTTGGATTTTGGAACAGAGATATACCTGCTTGTAGTAAACTTTTCAATTAAATGGATGTTGAATTGATCAATAAAGAGCTAATTGTATTCCAAACTGTTTACTTATTACCTACCATCTCCTTAGATATAGTTTAGCTATAAGTACATTCTGAGTGCCACTGACTGAACAGTGACTGAAAAGTTAAACAGTGACTGAACAGTGACTGATCAGTAAATGAACAGTGAATGAACAGTGACTGAACAGTGACTGATCAGTAATTGAACAGTGACTGAACAGTAATTGAACAGTGACTGAACAGTGACTGAAAAGTGACTGATCAGTAATTGAACTGACTGACTGATCAGTAATTGAACTGACTGACAGACCACTGAGTGGATGACCCCGCTGTCCCACCACAGACATGCTGAACACTGGTGAGCATGGTCTGTGTGACAGGAGGAGCTAGGGTCATTGAGAATGCCCATGCTAAATGTCCTAACATGGAGGAGGCGAAGTGGGAGTCGCTGAAAATATCCATCTTCAATGCCACCCTGATCCAGAGCAGCATGGCCATGCTGATCCAGAGCCTCCCATGGACATCCCGATCCAGCATGTCCACCATGGACACATTAATCTGGTGTGATAGAGGTCTCCATGACCATGCAGAGTGACAGGTCCTGCATGACCATCCCGAGCCATACTCCCCTATATATGAAGGGCCACTGCCAAATTGAAGCCATCTTGGCCTCAGCCGGTGGGACAATTGCCAGCCGCAGCGGGTCGACTGTTGGTGGCGGGATGGCAGCCGTTGGTGCGGCGACCGGTGGTGGTGGGGCGACTGGCAGTGGTGGCCGGATGACTGGCGGCGGTGGGGCGACCGGCGGCGGCTGGACGACCGGCGGCGGGGTGACTGGCAGTGGTGGGGCGACCAGAGGGCTGTTCAGGAGACCCTGCTCTACTAATATCTATCTACAGTGCTGCTTTTCGGGATACTGTACAAACTGATGGAGTATGCAGCATTTCAGAATGAGAGGAAAGGTCAGCAGAGGTCTATCAGGAGACCACAAAATATAGAAGAGGATTTTCAATGACTAATATATATATTCTGTTTTATAATGGAAAATAAATGTATATGGGAAGAATAGAAATATGGTTTTCTTTTCTCTACCCACTACATACAAAAAAATATATCCTCTGGCTCTGTTGATACTGACCTTTAATACTCACCTTTACCGCCTTGGATTCGAACCTAGAACCTCCAACTTGGGAAGCTGACTTGCTAACCACTAAACCATAGAGGATCTATGTTTGAGGACTTAAATTATATAGAATATGATACTTCTTCATACTAATGATAACGAAGAATTGAGAAGTGAGTCATGATGGGGTGGCATTGTCATAGACCTGTTGACAAGTAAGGTTATCCCCACCACCACCACCACTTTTCTCTGTTTGGTATAAGACGGCTTGTCAGCACTGAGAGGTATTCCATCTATGGCGACATGTTGTCAAACAGTGAGCTATGTCTACGGGATGCAGTGATTGAGCTTGAGGAGGAGGAACTACATAATCATGGTATTATCTCGTTGACAGACATTTTCAACGATGCAGGACATTTGAGTTCAGAGTTTGGGGTCCAGAGTCCAGAAGTCCAGAGTTCAGAGCCCCAAGTCCAGAGTCCAGAAGTCCAGAGTTCAGAGCCTGAGTCCAGAGTCCAGAGTTCAGAGCCCCGAGTTCAGAGCCCCAAGTTCAGAGTTCAGAGCCCCGAGTTCAGAGTTCAGAGCCCCGAGTTCAGAGTTCAGAGCCCCGAGTTCAGAGTTCAGAGCCCCAAGTTCAGAGTTCAGAGCCCCGAGTTCAGAGTTCAGAGCCCCAAGTTCAGAGTTCAGAGTTCATTTTATTTTTATTTTTTTTTATTTTTTTAAATTTTTTGATTTATTTTCCATTTATTCCTGATTTTATGTGTGTTTTTTTTTTTTTTTTTTTTTTTTTTTTTTTTTTTTTTTTGACTTGGATGACCTTGAGGTTAGGTTTGATTGACTTGGGTGACCTTGAAGTTAGGTTTGGTCAACTTGGGTGACCTTGAGGTTAGGTTTGGTTGACTTGGGTGACCTTGAGGTTAGGTTTGGTAGACCTGGGTGACCTTGAGGTTAGGTTTGGTAGACCTGGGTGACCTTGAGGAAAAGGCGGGTTCTGGGACACTTGTGTCCCAGAACCCGCCTTTTTATACTACTATAGATTATCAACACATTCTCTACAGAATCTCAAAGTGTGTAATAACTGATATTGAAATGATTTAAATAAATAATATTTCATGCTTCATATTGCAGAATCCAATAGTGATGCATCAAATGCATACATCAAATTAATAAGCAAGCTCTTCAATGTACATTGCAACAAAAAACTATCAACTGAATCAGTAATTTTCTTAACACATCACTTCAATTATATTCTACTATTTTATAGCAAAAATAGTATGCATGCATGATTAGTACAAATAATTTCATAGCATAATTCAAATAATATGTATGATCAGTGCAATGTAAGCATCATAATAATGATTGTGGAATCAAAATATTCATCTTATTCAATTTTTGACTGAAGTCTAATCAATTCAACTAGTATGCTTGATCAGTTCAATTTCAAAAAGTAATCATTATAATATTCATGAATTCAAAATATACACATCTTATTCAATTCTTAACTGAACTCTAATCATTTAATATCACATTGTGAATGCATGTAATATGAAGAGATCTATTGGAAATTAGTTTTTCTCAGTAAAGTGAGAAATTTATTAGATAGTAGCATGCATTCAACCTAATCACTTCAAATAATTATATTTCTTGATTTCATAAAACAACATAGAAGTTGCTCAATTGAAATGAACATATCAATTTCAATGTAATCATCATATTCATGAACTCAAATATACATCTTATTAAATTTTTAACTGAACTCTAAAGTTAAATAGTTTCATTTCCTATATTACAATTTGTTATCAAGAAATAATTCTTGTTTGAAATTGTCTTTCGAATCTAATCAGATTCATCAATTTCTCACAATAAATTGAACTCTAATCATTTAATATCACAATGTGAATGCATGTAATGTGAACAGATCTATTGGAAATTAGTTTTTCTCAGTAAAGTAAGAAATTTATCAGATAGTAGCAAGCTTTCAACAAATTAATGACAACATATAATAGTTTTATAAAGATTTAAAATTATCTGTTCACATTACAAATCAATAATATCTCGATTCTGATTAGGAATTACTTCTACAACAGAGTGCATATTGTACAATATCCAGCTTGTTTTCCCACAACTTTTTCTTCAACATTTGTCTTTTCTTTTCCATTATAGCTCATCTTTTTATAAATACAAAACGGAACATGTATCACTTTTTCATAAGGATTTTCAATAATATATTTGCAATATACACATTGCAGATATGATTTCTCGTGTAAAAAATACCCATTTATTGCAAAATAGTCTGCTCTATTTATAAATACTGAGAGCTTGAATGGTTCTGGATGATAAAGTTAAAACTTGTTCTTCATATTGTCGTAGAATATTATTATCAAAATTCTCCTCTTCGCATGAAATATTATCTTGTTTGCACCATCCACAATTTGGACTGCATCGCTCATGTTCCTTACTAGGATCGTTTGTTGACAACCAATTTTCTAAATATACTGAAAAAAACACACATTGAACAACGTCAGGTGCTTGCACAAATTTAAAACCCTGTTTAGCCATATTTTGAGGTGACAACAGACTCGATTCTAATTTCCAACGATTATCAAATATTAATAACCTCAATCATTCATACATGAAAATCTGATCCTGAGATAACATTTTTGCACTGTACTTGCAGCTTGTCAAATCACAACTGATTTTTAGATCAATGTTTACTTGTTTTTATATCTAATTCTATGTCATTGTAATATATTCTTTGTTTGTTTTCAGCACCCCGCTAGTAGCAGAGATGGAGCATACCAGAGAACACAGGGTCAGAGGTGTGAGTTCGCGCGCAATTCGCCATCGCATTTCCTTCGAAAACGTAGCACCTGACATTGAAAATGTACTTGAAAACTCAAAAGCTCGTGTTCTTGAGATAATAAGAGAACATGCTGCACGTTTCAAGGGAAATGTGAAATGGTTCTTAGTATTAAATGTATTATTGTATAAGATGGTAGTTTTAGAATCAGAGGAATCCGAAGCTGTTTCATCCATTGTGAATCTGCATAGCTACTCGGCCATAGGCTTGAACATCTTGGAGAGCTATGAGGAATTGAACAAACATTTTATGTTAGCGGTTAGGAAAATTTTAAGTTTGTTCGATAACTTTGTTCGATTTGGTAGTGGGTGGGTGTTGAAGAAGATTGACTCGCTTGATGTAAATGTGATTAGATATAATCCAATATATACAAGCAGTTATATTCAAACAACCCAGTTCTTCAAAGCTAAGAAATGTGTTATCAATGTCAAAAATCTTTCTGATAAAAAGTGTTTTCTGTGGAGTGTTCTAACCTATTTTCACCAGAAACCAACAAATAACACAAGCTTAACCATGAAATATTTGAGCAAATTTGCTCACAGGCTGAACACTTGCAGAGTTAATTTCCCAACCACCGATTGCGACATGAAGAAATTTGAAATTCTTAATACAGACATCGCAATTCATGTTATCGCATATGACAACAAAAAGTTTTTCCCCTATCAAACAAGCATATTCCATACACGTAAATACCAAATTAATCTTTTAATTAGGGATGGGATCGAGACATCGATGTTTATAAACATCGATGTTTCAGCATCAAACATCGATGTTTCAGCATCAAACATCGATGTTTTTAACATCGATGTTTACTGTTCGATGTTTTTCACTTATCGATGGTTTTACCTAGACATCGGTCATCCAATGTTTTTCCCAACTAAAAAGTAAAAACAATTCTATTTTTTTAATTTGATACGAGTTTTTTTTTTTTTTTTTTGTTTGAAGAGGATTATCTTGAGAGCAATAAGCAATAGTAACAGAATTACAATCATTAACTCTATCATATTTAGTGTAGTATTCTGTTTAGTGTTTTTTGTGAATATAGATTACTCTTGTGAAAGATCTGGCATAAGTGTTGATTTCCTGAAGATTGCCATTTTTATTTCCTGAAATATCTATCAGGTATTGAATGAATACGATATGAGTATCCATGATTGCTAAAATTAGCTTAGGGTGAAATTTCAAGACCAAATCCTCAAGGATATCCCGAGAGGTTTCAGACCAAACCATGAAGATGACAAATCTTGTGAACTAGAGTTGATGTATCTTTCTAGTCACAACCTGACTTCAATTATTCGAAAGACTGTTACTTGAATACCACAAGTCCAGAATTGCTGTGTTTCCAGTTAGTAACTGTTGAAATATTGGAACAATAGCTCCAGATAAAATTGTAGTCACTTTAGAAGCTCTTTTTGTGCTCTACAATCTGAGATCAGGTATAGCGATCTATCTCATATTCCAGGTACACCTGACAACAATGCTCCTTGTATTGTGAAAAACACCCAACTTTCAGCTTCAAGCATCATCACCAACTACATTGTCCTCACATTGATATTTCGCACAACAACATAAGTTCTTGAGATTATGTTCTATGAGAATCACCCGTAAGATACACTTCATTTCAGTATTTCCTAGTGTAGAGGCGGGCTTAAGGACACCTCAAGGATCAAAATTTCAAACACATAACTTTTGACACAATGCTCAGATTTCATCGTACTACACTTCATCCTTCTCAGTTCATCACAGCGGTTCAAAATCATGCATAATAAGTCAAATTTGGTCGAAAAATGGAAAATTTATTGTTGAGTGTACTTAAGCCCATATTCCAATACACAGAAAATGACCAATTTCTATATTTAAAGTTGCATGTATTGTGAAATACTTCTGATAAAATTTCCAAATCTAGTGAGAATGTGAAAATTGTCCCCCTCCACCCACTACAATAAATAATACTTTCGATTCCAAAATAATTTGGAAGTTAAGATTTTAATAATGGCGATTTCAGTTTTTACATTTTTTTCGTAATTTTACTGTTGATCAAGAGTTTCTAAAACGAGTCTGATACATCATAGAAACTCACGATTGATCACAAATTGTAGATAAATTCATCCTCTTCGAGCTCAGTTGCCTAAAATCCATCTTGAATCACTTTTCGCTATCATAGAACTGCCAAAACCGTTAATATGAGAAAAATATCTACAATTTCCGGATTTTTTTCAACAATCAAATCTCACTTTACAAACATATTTTTTCATGAATTGTTTCACCAGATGAAATAGAAAATTCTATTGTACATTTCAAGATCATGTAATAATTTTTATAATAAGGGGTTACCGAGATACATAGCTTTGAATATAGAAATTGGCCATTTCTTATATATTGAATATGAATAAGTAGTACCTACACTCAACAATAAATTTTCTATTATTTGACCGAATTTGACTGTTGATGCATGATTTTGAACCGCCTTGGCAAGCCGAGAAAAATGAAGTGTAGTACGATGAAATCTTAGCATTGTGTCAAAAGTAAATTATAAGTGTTTGAAATTTTGATCTTTGAGGTGTCCTTAAGCGTGCCTCTACTAGAAAATACTGAAATTGAGTGCATCTAATGGGTGATTCTTACCCATGAACTTATGTCATTGTGCAAAATATCAATGTGAGGACAAAGTAGATGGTGATGATGGTTGAAGCTGAAATTCAGGTGTTTTCCACAATACAAGGAGCATTGTTGTCAGGTGTACCTGGAAATCTATATGACATAGAGCGCTCTACCTGATCTCAGATTGTATAGCACAAAAATACGCCTAGAGGGATTTTGGAATATACATCTAAATTGTAACAACTGGAAGATATTGTTGATTAAAAACTAAAATTCATCAAAATTGATTCTTTCTTCAAATTTTACTCATTTTTGGTAAATTATAACAAAGTACTCTTTGGAGATAGAGAGCTCCAAGTGACCTCATTTTTTTCAGAATTATATAATCTGGGAGAGATTTGGCAGAAATAGCTGAAAACTGGAAAAAGAGCCGAAAATATGAGGTTTTTGGGCTATCTTGTATCTAGCACAAGGAAATCTTGCATGAAGAAATTGGTACTGGACTTCTCTTATGTACCCAAATAATATATTAAAAAATCAGAACTACAATATAAATTGCAAGCACACCCCCTTTTTACTTTCCTTGCCCTACTACCATAGGTAAGGAAAGTATTGCTTTCCAAAAAAAATTAAGGTACCCCAATTTCAAGTTTTCTATACGTTTCAAGGTCCCCTGAGTCCAAAAACATGATTTTTGGGTATTGGTATGTGTGTGTGTATGTGTGTATGTGTGTGTGTGTGTGTGTGTGTGTGTGTATGTGTGTGTGTGTGTGTGTATGTGTGTGTGTGTGTGTATGTCTGTGAACACAATAACTCCATTCCTAATTAACCAATCGACTTGAAATTTTAAACTTAAGGTCCCTATACCATGAGGACCCGACAACAAGAAATTCAATAAAATTCAATTCAAGATGGCAGAAAAAATGGCGGATAATTACTAAAAAACCATGTTTTTCACGTTTTTCTCGAAAATGGCTCTAACGATTTTCTTCAAATTCATATCATGGATAGCTATTTATGAGCCCTATCAACTAGCATAAGTCTCATTTCTGGGAAAATTTCAGGAGCTCAGTAATATTCTTGAGAAAAATGGTGGAAAATGACTAAAAAACCATGTTTTTCACGGTTTTTTCGAAAACGGCTCCAACAATTTTCTTCAAATTTATACCATGGATAGCTATTTTTAAGCCCTATCAACTGGCATAAGTTTTATTTCTGGGAAAATTTCAGGAGCTCCGTAATATTCTTGAGAAAAATGGCGGATAATGACTAAAAATCCATGTTTTTCAGCGTTTTCTCGAAAACTGCTCTAACGATTTACTTCAAATTCATACCATTGATAGATATTCATAAGCACTATCAACTGGCATGAGTCTCATTTCTGGGAAAATTCCATGAGCTCCGTAATATTCTTGAGAAAAATGGCGGATAATGACCAAAAACCAGGTTTTTCATGGTTTTCTCGAAAACGGCTCTAATGATTCCCTTCAAATTCAAGCCATGGGTAGCTATTCATAAGTCCTATCAAATGACATGAGTTTTTTCCTTGGAGAATTGCAGGAGCTTCGTAATATTCTTGAGAAAAATGGCGGATAATTACTAAAAAACCATGTTTTTCACGATTTTTTCAAAATAACTTGACCGATTTTTTTCAAATTCATACTCTGTAGAGTTATTTATCAGCTCTATTAACTGGCATGAGTCTCCTTTCTGGGAAACTAATGGGGGGTCAACCCCATCCTTGAGAAATGGACTTTGTAACCTCCTTCTCGTGCATGAGGTAGGTAGGTAGAGCAGTTCATAAAAAGAACACATAGTCGAGATATTTCATCTGTAGAACAGCTGTTTTGACGACTTTAAAAAAATGATGACTAAAAAAATCATTGAATTTCACAATTTACACAAAGGAAAAAGTACTCTGAAAACAATTATATATACACATATACAAAAGTCTGATCGTAGTTTCGAATATGAGCAAGGAAAGTTGTGTGAGTGTACCACACCAGATTTTTTTATGTCTATATTGACTGGAGTAATAGTATCATCCATAAAAACATAGGGCAATAAACGATGTTTACTGTTCGATGTTTTTCACTTATCGATGTTAGGATGAAAAAAACATTGATGTTCAAAACATTGATGTTTTGTCTTTCAATATCCATCCCTACTTTTAATGTTGAAAGGCGATGCAGGAAAAACACATTTTTGTTCAATTAACACCACAAATGGTAAAAACGGATTGTCACCTCTTCTTTCTCACCTTTCGAAAAATGCTCATCAAGTAGATGTTTGTAATTTCTGTTTTCACAGATTTACAACAAACAAATCTAAAAATTGTGATGGGAAAGCAAATTTTATGAGACATCTAGAGCTTTGTTCAAAGTTCCAGTCTCAGAGAACTTCGTACCCAAAATGAGGTGAGTCAATCAAATTTAAAAAACTCAGTTCGACTTTGAAGAAGAAGTATACAATCTATGTGGATTTGGAAACATTTGTTGTGAATTTGCATGGTAATGAATCTGATTGTGATGATGTACCTATCACCAAAAGTTACACCAAGAAAACAGTGCATCATATTTCATGTGGGTATTGTTTCATCATAATTGATGTGAATGGAGATATCGCGTACATCCCAGTACTCTATAGATCAAGTAATATCAATGAAAAGATCATGGAGAAATTTCTCAAGGAAATAATCAAACTGGGTGATTTATTGAGTGCGGATATAAAATGCGAAATTCCAATGAAGCATTTAAGTGAGCATCAGCAACGCGAATTTCAAAATGCTGATAAGTGCGGCCTTTGTGATGAAGTTTTTACTGAAACAGACACAAAGGTACACCATCATGCACATGAAAATGGAATGTTTTTGTGTGCTGCACATGTGTCGTGTAATTTGAATACTCAAACTGATGATACGATTAGCTGTTACTTCCATAATTTTAGCAGATTTGACAGCAATTTTATTCTAAAAGCTCTTGGAAAATGTAAAAAAGAAATTTCCTGTATTGCCAATACATCAGAAAGATTTTTGACATTGACAGTGGGAAAAATTAAGTTTTTAGATTCATATAAATTAATGAATGATTCCTTGGAAGTATTAGTGCGCAACTTGGTAGATAGTACAGATATGGAATCGAAGTTCAAATGCCTGCTTCCAGTATTTAATGACCCCGATCTCGAACATAGGCAACTCTTGTTAAAAAAAGGAGTATATCCCTATTTGTACATATCTTGCCCTGAAAAATTCGCAGAGACATCTCTCCCTCTGATAGAATGTTTTTATAACGATCTTAACGATAGACCCCTCTCCAGCAAAGAATATGAGCATGTACAAAGAGTGTTCTCAACATTCAAGTTGAAATCTCTCGGCAAGTATCATGAAAAAACATCGTGAACGCATTTTAGAATCACTAAACTCTGCATTTAATAGACGATTCAAATTAAAAGTGTTGAAACCAAAATATTAGCTAGGTGATATTGTGAGAATTTCTAAAAAGAAACAGATATTTGATAAAAAATATCTAATGAATTGGTCACCCGAATATTTCTGAATTGAATTAAATACATTGCTATCCACGTTTAGCGAAACTTATGTATTGAAAAATGATCTGAGTAGTGAAATGCAAGCATTTATTAAGAAAGATAAATAAATTACAAGCTACAGTCAAATCAATTTGTGAGGGAATAGCATCTTCAATTAAAAATACTGAGAATGATGAAGTGACAAGATTACAATGTTCACCTGCATTCATCAATTATCTCACTTTATTTGTACATAGAATAGCCTACCAAATAGTTCGGAACTACGTGAAGGTTAGTTTTCATATGAATTGGATTGAGGCAAAACAGCATAATTTGACAGAAGATCAAGTAGGTGAATTGATCACCGATAAAATGGGTCTTAGTATCTACGGGAATGTTCAAAAACCCTCAAGTTAGAATCACATCAATCTTTAACTGATTTCACTATGCAAATTGCTTGGGAGAAATTGCATGAGGAATAGATAGCTACATTCTATTTCAACGTGAGAGAGTGTTCTCTACTCCACAACCATTTTTTTGAAGGTGAAACAAGATTATGCACAAAACGTGCTAATGGTTGAATTTGAGATGAATCAGAGCAGAGATGCATTCGTCCTTGTAAGCTCTGTGAAGTAGAATTGCAAACGTGCTAATGGTCGAGTATTGAATTAGGCAGGAACCACATTCATCCTTGTAAGGTCTCTGAACTGAAATTTTGAAATGTGTTAATGTTCAAGCTAGAGGAGAATTGGTGTGTAATGATAACGTCCAAGGTTGTCTCACAGGAAGCTTGTATATGATTGTAATTAGTATATCCTTATCTATGAACGTTGCTACATTGTGCTGTGAGATGAGTGACAACTGCAACAAAGAAATGACACACTTTGATATGTCAATTTTCAATGAACTTTCATTGGAGATATATCCCATTAAAGCATTACATAATGTTTTTCAGTTTGATTGGTTCTATGTTAAGAATGTAAGATTTGGTGAGAATGATTTAATTTATATCAATATAGATTCAGAAGACAACTTTGAATTCACTATTATTCTTCCAAAAGAATATTCAACTGTGCTGAATACACACAACATAAAGGGGCGATTGCTGAGATCGGGATTATCTCTTGCGCTCGGCTAAAAACCGGTTTTTGCGCCACAGATCAAAAATCGGTTTGCTGAGTTCGGGATTAACCACGCTCGAGCGCAAAAGTTGGCCAACCAGCAATTATCGCAGGGAAAAACCTGCGGTCTAAAAATTGGTTTGCTGAGTTCCAGTCTAGGCTAAAAATTAATCTCGGTGGATTGCTGAGTTCAAGCGTAGATCAACTCGGGTTTAAAAGATAATCTCGGTGGATTGCTGAGATCGGGATCAGGCTAAAATGTGATAATCTCGGGAGCAAAAATGATGATTTTAGACTCCAACTTAGACCTGCTAGGAGGCAGGTTTAAGTTCGGGATTAAGCTATTAACTTGCTATTGTTTCGATTTTATCAAAAACCAGTGTCAAATTGGGGTTTGTCTTTGAATTCTGAACAATTTCATTACCCATAAAGTCATATATTTGAAATGTTTTTCTACTGATTTTTAAAATATTATAACATAAGAGAGTGAAAATGAAAATACCTTCAAACAACAAGAAAATTCTTTACCTCTCACGAGAAGGGGGTCCGAGGGGCCTCCCCCGGAAAATTTTAGAAAAATACCCTCAATTTAGTATGATTTCAAGCAATTTCTACTAGAAAATCTACATCCTAATAATGAAGTTCCTTTATGTTCAGTGGGCTTATTATTATTCAATTTTTCATAGAAAATAATATATCATAGGCCTATGATATTTCAGTTCATATAACAACTGACATGAAACATCCATTTTTTGTTTTGATTTTTTTAATATTTAAAATTTCATATTCTTTATTAATTTCTAACTCTTTTATTTTTTTAGTTATCTTAATTTTTCCATAATTATTGAATTGTTTTATTAATGAAGACATTTTTATATTTCTATTTATATGGAAAAAATTTTAAGATATTTTATATTTTTATAAATCATTATATTGATACTTGAATCTATTATAATATTCATTATTTATTGAAGATATATGTTTGAAAAGTTCAGTCCATCTATCTGTATCAAGAATAATTTTATCATTTCCATTTTGTAAAACTATTTCAGTTTTTTCTCTAACTCCTTTTATAAATACTTGAAATGATTCTGTTAAATTGAATGTTTTAATTTGTTCCATTTATTAAAAAATTATTTAATAAAAAACATACATCCATCATCTTAAAAATTATAAAGTAATTTTTCAAGATGATGGATGTATTTTTCTTATTAAATAAATGGATGAGCTTATTCATTGTCATAAATGTAAAAAGAAAACTAAAAATAAGAATTCAGAAATAGTTCAAACTAGTAATGGATTATATAGAATAGCAGCTAAATGTTTAGTATGTAAAACTAATAAAAGTAAATTCATAAAATCACCAGTAACAAAAGAAATTATTGAAAATAATTTAACTAAGGAAGAAGAAAAAATTGAAGCTATTGAAATACATAAACCAATTATAAAAAAATTTAAAAGAAGAAAAATTTTAACATTAGGGATTGATGATTTATGGGCTATAGATCTTATGATATTTGATAAGTATCATGAACAAAATGATGGATATAAATAAAATATTCTAAATGTTATTGATACATTTTCAAAATTTGTATGGGTTCAACCATTAAAAAAGAAGAATGGATTTGAAGTAACTAAAGCATTTGAAAAAATTCTCAAAAATACCAAAAAAGTCAATCATAAGTCTCCAAATCTTATACATTCTGATAAAGGTCTTGAATTTAGAAATAAAGAATTTAATCAATTATTAAAAAAATATAAAATAAAATTATATCATACTGAAAATGAAGAAAAAAGTGCAATAATTGAAAGATTTAATAGAACATTAAATAATAAATTGAAAATTATTTTTGAAATAAATAAAAATTTTAGATGGATTGATGAATTACAAAACATTATTGAAAAATATAATAATACTAAACATAGTACTATAAAAATTAATCCCATGGATGTAGATGAGAATATATTATTGAATACTGTTTATAATTTCAAAACTTCAAATAATATTATTAAACCAAAATTTGAAATAGATGATAGAGTTAGAATTCCATCATTTAAAAAATCATTTGAGAATGAATATAAAAATAATTGGACTAGAGAAATTTTTATTATTACTAAAATTATCTATACAGATCCTATAACATATAAATTGAAAGATTTAAATAATGAAGATATAATTGGTAGTTTTTATGAAGATGAATTGAAGAAAACATTATTATAAAATATATAATTTTTTTATATATAAATGGAAAATAAAAATCATATATGTTCAAGATGTAAAATAAATAATGAATACATGAAAACATGTTCAAAATGTGCAATAGATAAAACTCATGATAATTTTTATAAAAGTAAAACTTGTAAAAATAATATATTAAGTTGGTGTAAAGAATGTGATATTAAAAAAGTTAGAAATTACTATTATAAAAAAAAGATAAAATTTTAGAAAAAGTTAGATGTGATGTATGTGATAAATTCATTACTAAAACATATATGAAAAAACATCAAGAAATGGAAAGTCATATTTCAAATCTAAAAAAATAATTTAAGTTTTATTTAAAAGTGAATTTATATGTTCAATTTTATATTCAAAATCTTTTAATTTATCATTTATTTCATTTTTAAGATTATTATATGTATCCTGATTTCTATCTATACTACTTTTATCAAGTTTTTCAAATAAGATATGAATAGCTTTATTAAGTTTTCCATCTAAATTTTTCATAAAATTTTTAAAATAATCCATTGTTATAAACTCTTCATTAAGTTTTTCATCTATATTTTTTATAGAATTTTTAAAATAATCCAATGTTATAGACTCTTTCATTATATTATCAATTTTATGTTTACATTCTTTTATAATATTTTGTAATACATCAATTTCAAATTTTTGTTCTGATTTTATATCATCACCAAATTGATTAAATATCAATGAATGATAAGAAACCATATTTATTATTAAAAATTTTTGTGAAATTATTTTTAAATTACATCCTTCTGAAAATAATTTCAAAGCATATAAACAAAGATGTCCACATATTGGTGGATCATAATCGTTTTGTATTTCATCTGTTGAAATAAAAATTTTATTATTCAATAAATATTTTTGTAATTCTAATGGTGGATTAGCATTTCCATAACTATCAAAATAAAGTACATTATTATTTTTTTTCATATAACAAGTCCAATGTGTTCCTGTAGAAAACATACTATCTAAATTAATAATTCCACATTCAATATCATATGGTTCATTCATAGGAATATTATCACGCATGAAAATTCCTTTAAAATATTTTAATTTTCTTGAATAATTTTCCAAATCACTAATAGATAATGGAGTTATTTTTTGTTTTTTTTTAAGTAAATTAGAATAAATTGAATCAATTTTTTTATTTATAAAAGATTTAAGTCCTTTACCTGTTTGATCATTTTTTATAATATCATCAAGTTCTTTATCAATTAAATTATGTAACCAAGGAACAAGTTTTTCTTTAATTAGAGGAGCCAAATCATTTCTTAAATAAGGTGTTACAGTTTTAACTAGAGGTATATTATTTTCAGCTTTTGTTATTAAATCATTTAATAGACCATTACCAATTTGATTATATAATAAGGATAATCTTATACCTTTTTTATTTTTTAAAGCTTTATTTAAATTTTTATATTGTACATTAGTTAATAAAATTTCATTTTCACCTGATGATAATTGATCATATTTTAATCCTATTGTTATAGTTTTATGTTTCTTTTGTGCTATTCTGAAATTATTTTTTTGTCTTTCTGATAAATTAACTTTATGTTTTATAAAATCCATTTATTACTAAAAAATTTTAATAAAACAATTTAAATCAAATTAATACTATTTCTATTAATATCATATAAGCTAGGAAGTGCATTTCAGAAAAAACAATAACATATGCAATTGTACCATTATTAGCATTTGGAGCTGTTACAGGATTTGAAAAATCAAGTTCTATTAATATATCACTTTTTATTTGTCCTAAATTTGTAGGGTGTAAATGTGTATCAGTTACAACAATAGGATATTTGTTTATAAAATCATCATAATTTAAATATACTTCATCATCTCTAAACATTACTCTTCTAAAGTTCTGATACATATCATATAAAATAGCTGTTTTTTTATTAGTAAAATCAAAATTTTCTAATTCATAAGGATATCTTTCACCATTAATTTTTACAATAGCATTTTTTAATTGAACATTATCAAAAGTTGAAGGATCTTTCTTTTGATCATTTAATTTATCAGTTTGTAAACATATAACTATGAATTTTGGATTATAGATATTTCTAAATGAAGTTGTAATATCAAAACTAAATGTTGATCCAAATACACCTTTTTTATCTATACACTGCCATTGGAAGTAATCATATTTCAATTTTTATCATCACTTATTGATTTTAATTTATTTATCATTTGAATTTTAGCTATATTAGTGAATTCTACTATTGGTACTCTTAAATTAAATGTTTCAATTATAATCTTTCCTTCTTGTGGTTCAATTGCTCCTTGTGTTGTATCTTTCCATCTAAAGATAGCATCATTATCTTCAGATCTGGTAAATATTATTTCAAATCCTCCTTTGAACATTGGATATCTAAGATGATCAAAAAATCCTAAACCTAATTGACTTAATGTACATAATATTTCAAATTTTCCACTAGTAAATTTAGAAACAAATCCTGTATTACTAATTGTTTGTTTTTGAGAATTATGATAACTTACTAATCCTTTAACAGTACTTGTAATTCCTGGAAAATCAACAAAATCAATTAATGTATTATGTTTTTTCAATTCAATTCTTGAAAATAGATATGGTAAAAAATTATCAATCAATTTAATTGTTGAATTATCTTCATAATCACCTCCTCCAACTTTTTTAATTAATTTACCAGTTACATGAATTTGAAATTTAGAATTATAAAATGAGTCTCCATGATCTATTTTAAAAATTGTATAATTATTTGGTGAATTAAAATTTAATTCACTAACAGGATTTATAGTCCTGTATTCACTTTTAATTATATCACCAAAAAACTCATCAAATATCTTATTCATTTATTATAAAAAAATTTTATATATTTTATTTTTTAAGACCTAAATAAATAATATTATTTACATCAGGATTTACTATTAAATTATTATTTTGATCAGTAATTGAAATTACTATTTCTTGAATTTTATGTAAATTTTTTTCAATGGAACAAATATTTTATGATTTGGTTGAATTGAAATTTTAGATCCACGAATTGTATTATGAAAAAATTGATATAGTAACTCTTTCTCATTATGTTTATGTGAATGATTTTCATGATTACTAAGACTCTTTTCTACTAAATTACAATGTATTTCAATTACATCAACTGATTTTAAATTTTGAATTTTTTCATTATAGAATGTATCACAATAAATTATATCATTTTTTGTTAATCCTAATAAATTTTTCATTGATTCTGAAAATCCAAATAGATAATGAGATGTAATAAATTGAATTTTATTATCATCTCTACTAATAATAACATTATAATCTTCATTTTCCATATGAATATTTATGAGTGTTTGTATTCTTTCTAAAGTATAGTAATTTTTTGGAAAATTAATAGTTTATAATTTTTTTCTTTCTTTTCTTTATAATATATTTGACCATCTTCTCTTAAATTATAAATATTGTTATCAGAATAAAATCCTAATAATGTTAATTTATAATTATCTTCTTCATTGATATATATTGGATGCTCCAGATGCAATCTCAATTTAGAATTTGATCCACTTAGTTTTAATAATTTCATTTATAATAAAATAATTTTGAAATAAATAATGGATATAACAAATTTTTATGAAGAAAAAATTAATAATTCATTATTACCACATCCATTGAGAGCTATTATTATTGGTAGTTCTGGTAGTGGAAAAACTAATTTATTATTAAATTTAATTTATAAAAAAGAAAGTGGCTTAAAATTTATATATCTTTATGTTTTTAGTAAATCATTAGAACAAAGATCATATACAGATTTACAAAAACATTATCAAAAAATTGAAAATAAAATTAATAATAAAATAGCTTTTTTCTATAATTCTTGTGATGATTTAATTTCAATAGATGAATGTTATGAAAATTCATCAATTGTATTTGATGATTGTTTAATGGAAGAACAAACAAAAATTAAAGAATATTTTATAAGAGGAAGACATAAAAATATTTCATGTATCTATCTAAGTCAAAGTTATTGTCATCTGGATTTAAGAGTAATTAGAAATAATGTAAATTTATTATTTATTTTTAGACAAAATAAATATTATACTAAACGAATTTATGATGATCATGTAGGATCAGAAATGATTTTTAATGAATTTCAAATTTTATGTAAAAAATGTTGGGATGAGCCTAATGGTTTTATCACAATAGATATGACTAGAAAATCAAATGATGGAAAATATAAACTAATGTTGAAAAATGATATATTAAATAAAAAACGTACATTTAACGTTATAAAAAATTAACGTTCAAAAACATACATTTAACGTTATAAAAAATTAACGTTCAAAAACATACATTTAACGTTTAAAAAATTAACGTTCAAAAACATACATTTAACGTTATAAAAAATTAACATTCAAAAACATACATTTAACGTTATAAAAAATTAACGTTCAAAAACATACATTTAAAGTTATAAAAAATTAACGTTCAAAAACATACATTTAACGTTATAAAAAATTAACGTTCAAAAACATACATTTAACATTATAAAAAATTAACGTTTAAAAAAGTTTAAAAACGTTTATTTAACTTTTTTTTAAATAATAATAAATTTTTTATTTATAAATGAAGGATCTAAAAAATGAAGATTTGAAAAAGTTAAATCAAATTGAAAAAGATTTATTACAAAGATTCAAAGAAGGTGAAAAAGAACAAATAAAAGAAAGAGATAAAATTGAACAAAAGAGTAAACTTATTAAAAAAGATCCATATAATGGACCAGAATTTGATGAATTATTATTAAATCCAAAAAATGATGAAATATCATTATCTAAAGCTAAATATGTTTATGATTTAGAAAAAAAACTTAAAGATGAGTTTAAATCTAATCATATTCGTGAAGGACTAGAATTAAAAGAAAGAGAAAAGAAATATGAACCTATTATTAATGCTTTAAAAGAAAATAGAATTAATGATGATGATAGAAAAGTTGAAAATTCAAAAGATATTCAAATTTTTAATCCAAACATAGTTAGTACTCCATTTCGAAAATTCAATTTGAAGATGAAGATGAAAATGATTTTCATTATAATGAATCTACATCTACAATTGAAGATCCAATAACACCTGAAAAAGAAACTTTTAAAACTAATAAATCTTTGAAAAAAATTATGGAATCATCTATTATTAATATTGGATCAATTGCTTCAAAATTTTTACCAAGAGCACATGATAAACAATTTGGTATTTGGTATGATGAAGATATTGAAGAATGGAAAATTGGTAATTATCCTATGACTGTTGATATAGATGATATTATAATAAAATATAATGAAAATGAAGAAAAATATAAAGGTACAGAAGGTTTATGGAGACTTTTAACTAGAAATGATTATTTAGCACGTGAAATGTTTACAAATGATGATTGGAATAAAAACTTTTTCTCTATCTCAAAATAATGATCCAAAAAGTAGAAAACCAAAATCAAGTAAAGGTAGAAAATGGAAATTAGTTAAAACTATTTGGGAAGAACTTATTAATCAGAAAGGATCTGGAGTATTAGAATTTAATCATCAACCAATTGAATATAGATATGTAAATAATTTAAATGAATTAGTTAAAAGACTTAATTATATTTCAGCTCAAGAAAATGCTGGAAATGATAGTTTTCATAATGAAAAAATGTCTTTAGTTAAATTTATGAATGATAGACTTACAGAAATAATAGATACACCAAATAGTACTAAATATTTAATTAGATGTATGTCTTTATTACCTGAAAATGTTATAGGATCTGGTTAAGTTAATGATATTATAAATAATTTACCTTTAGAGTTCCATTATCCAGGTGCAAATTTCTGTGGTCCAAGAACAAAACTTAAAGAAAAATTAGAAAGAGGTGATAAAGGAATTAATCCAACTGATGAATTTTGTAAGGAACATGATATATTTTATTCAAATAATAGAACTCCAGAACAAAGATGGATAGCTGATAAAAAAATTAGAAGGTCAAGCTTTAAATCGTTTATTTTCAAAAGATGCTATTTTAAATGAAAGAGCTATGGATTTAGTTATTGCTTCTACAATGTGGGCTAAAAGAAAATTAGGATTTGGTTTAAATAGCTCTTCATTAATATATTCCGATGAATGAAATATTAAATTTTTTGAAAAAAATCATTTTATTAAAAAAATATTTTTTAGAAATTTATTCCTCCAAATTTTTTTAAAAATTATTTATTATTTTATATTTTTATGACACCATGGTAAAGTATTCATTTTATCTTTTAATATGTATCTTTTTTCATCTTTTGAACTTAAAGCTAATTTATTCAAACTTATTGTGTATAATTCATGTTTATAACTTCTGATACAATTCATTTCTCTATACTCTTCTTTATCTTCAAATAAACATTTCTTAAAATTTTCCATTTTTATGTATCTATTTTTAGTATTTTCATCTAATTCATCTAATTTTATATTTTTGTTCATTAATAAACATTTTTTAATACCTTTACATTTTACTTCATTTTTATTATTTGAAAACATATAACTATAGCATTTAGATCTTAATCCACAAAACTCTTCTAAAGTTATACCATTCAATTCATCTTTAAATTTTCCAATTACTTTCTTATTTTTATCATTATAACATTCATGATTCTTATCATAATCACTTGTATCAAATTCTTTTTGGTTATTTTTTATTATTTCATAAGGATCTTTACTTATTTCTAAAAAGAAACTATCTGTATCCATGTATAATAAATTAGCATCTGGATCATATTTTTTAATTTTATCATAATAAAATTGATACATTAATAATTTAGATAAATCTAAAACTGAAAATCCAATATAAATTGGTTTATCAAATTTAACCTTTTGTTTATGAAATTGTGTAGCAATACAATCATCATCAAATATTTTGAATCCTTTAAAATTAGATTTTTTAGAAAATTTGTATGACGATTCTTCATCACCTAATTTTATTTCTAATCTATTTCTTACATTCTCCATTGTCTTTCCAAATACACTGTTACACATAAGTTTATAAAAGTCCTTTTCAAAATAACTTTTACTTTTAGCTCTCATATTTGTATTAAAATTTATATATTCTTCCATAAAATTACTTTGTTTAAATTCTATAACTCTATTAATATTTTCTAAAATCATACCTTTCTCTAAATAATATTTTAAATTTCTAATGTGAACAACATAATTATTTTTATCATAAAGAGTTGTACATAATCTTTTATTATAATGTTCAGGAGCTAAAGGTAAATCTTTATGATTATCATGCAATTCTTCTAGATATTTTAAATCTACTTCAAAAATATATCCAACATCATCATTTTCATCATAATTTTTAATTATATCTTCCCATTCATCCAAATTTCTAATATCTGAATTTATAAATTGTAAATCTTTATATGGTAATTTTTGTGATAAGGCCCAACCATATAAATTGTTCGCATCGATATAAAATAAATAATTTTGTTTTTTATTTGGATTATAATTTTTTATATATTTATTATTTGCTTTAGAATATCTAGTTATACATTGTGAAATACCACCTCTAATTCCTTTTTCAATCATTAAATACATGTTATAATCATGTATTAAATCTAGTTCTATTTTTGTAAGTTTTAACATTGCATCCCATGCTAATGATGGAGCTGTTAGATAATGAGCAGGATCTAATTTATAATTATTTATACAACAATCTCTAAATTTTCAAATATATCAGCTAATAATAATACATCTTGTATATTATATAAATCAGGATAATTTCCTAAATTTTTATTTTTTAATTTATTCCATACCATTTTATAATGTAAATAATCTTTTGTATTTATACCTTCATGATTTAAACAGCTATAAAACTTATCTTGTTCTAAAATGTTATTATATTCTAATTTTTCAAAATCATCAATAAACTCATATGGAAATATTCCTTTACCACTTAACATATTAAAAATTTGATCTTCATCATTATCTTCTCTTTTAATAATCTCATTTAAAACTTTTCCATTTTTTATAAAATTATTTATATGCTTACAATCTTCTTTTTTTTGATTTTTCTTTTTTCAATTGATAAATCTTTTTTTTTTTTGATTTTTCTTTTTTCAATTGATAAATCTGAATGTATCAACAAATGAAAATTTTATATTTTTTCTTGGTTTATTATTAATAATTATTAATAATTTAGGGGAATAACCTAATGATGATTGACGGCAACATATTTGCAACTACGATCAGACTACTGTATATGTGTATATACAATTGTTTTCAGAGTACTTTTTCCTTTATGTAAATTGTGAAATTCGATGATTTTTTTTTTAAATTCGTCAAAACAGCTGTTCTACAGATGAAATATCTTGACTATGACTGTGTTCTTTTTATAAACTGCTCTACCTACCCACGGTATATGGAAGAAGAAAAAGTAAAAACTGTGTACCAACCTACCTCATGCACGAGAAGGAGGTTACAAAGTCCATTTTTCAAGGATTGGGTGGACCCCTCATTAGTACCCCAGGAAAAAGACTCATGTCAGTTGATAGAGCTAATAAACAACTATACAGGGTATGGATTTCAAAAAATTCGTCAGAGCCGTTTTTGAGAAAATCGTGAAAAAATTGGTTTTTTAGTAACTGTCATTTTTCTCAAGAATATTACGGAGCTCCTGCAATTTTCTCATAAATAAGACTCATGTCAGTTGATAGGGCTTATAAATCCATGGTATAAATTTGGAAAAAATCATTGGAGCCGTTTTCGAGAAAACCATGAAAAACATGGCTTTTTAGTCATTATCCGCCATTTTTCTCAAGGATATTACGGAACTCCTGAAATTTTCCCAGAAATGAGACTCATGCCAGTTGATAAGGCTTATGAATAGCTATCCATGGTATAAATTTGAAGAAAATCGTTGTAGCCGTTTTCGAGAAAAACGTGAAAAACATGGCTTTTTAGTCATTATCCGCCATTTTTCTCAAGGATATTACGGAACTCCTGAAATTTTCCCAGAAATGAGACTCATGCCAGTTGATAGGGCTTATGAATAGCTATCCATGGTATAAATTTGAAGAAAATCGTTGGAGCCGTTTTCGAGAAAAACGTGAAAAACATGGCTTTTTAGTCATTATCCGCCATTTTTCTCAAGAATATTACGGAGCTCCTGAAATTTTCCCTGAAATGAGACTTATGCCAGTTGATAGGGCTTATAAATAGCTATCCATGGTATAAATTTGAAGAAAATCGTTAGAGCCATTTTCGAGAAAAACGTGAAAAACATGGTTTTTTAGTAATTATCCGCCATTTTTTCCGCCATCTTGAATTGAATTTTATTGAATTTCTTATTGTTGGGTCCTCAGGGTATAAGGACCTTAAGTTTAAAATTTCAAGTCAATCGGTTTATTAGGAATGGAGTTATCGTGTTCACAGACATACACACACACACACATACACACACACACACACACACATACACACACACACAGACCAATACCCAAAAATCATGTTTTTGGACTCAGGGGACCTTGAAACGTATAGAAAACTTGAAATTGGGGTACCTTAATTTTTTTTGGAAAGCAATACTTTCCTTACCTATGGTAGTAGGGCAAGGAAAGTAAAAAATGACCAAATTGAAAAGCTTAGAATAGATTTTCCCTATAGAGAGGCGGTAGGTAGTTTGCTATACTTAACTAACAAAACAAGACCTGACATGTCTTTTGCAGTCAACTATGAAAGCCGGTACTTAGATAACCCTAGTGCTAAAGATGTACAAAATGTTAAGAGAAACCCTAAGTAATATCTAAATGGATCAAAAGATGTTGGTTTATTTTTTCCCAGTTATAAGTCAAATGTATTGAAAGTTGAAGCATATTGTGATTCAGATTATGCTGGTGATCTAAATGATAGAAAAAGCACAAGTGGGTATGTTATATTGTTGGGAGGAGCACCAATTATTTGGAGCTCTAGAAAGCAACCAATTATTGCCTCATCCACAGCAGAAGCTGAGTATATTTCTGCTGCAGAGTGTTGTAAAGAATTAAAATATTTGAAGACTATTCTTTCAGAATTGACTAACAAAACTATAAATACAGTACTTAATGTGGACAATCAAAGTGCTATCAAGCTAATTAAATCAGGTCAAATGAACAGGAAAAGTAAACACATTGGTGTCAGGTACCATTTTGTAAGCAAACAATTTCATAATGGCATGTTTGAAATAAAATATTGTTGTTCAGAAAAACAGCTAGCTGACATATTTACTAAACCATTATTGAGTAACAAATTTTCGAAGTTTAAATATATGTTGGTGACTATGTAAAACAAGTAATACAAGTGATGACTTTCTAACAAGTAATTCTGATTAAAATCTTTATTATCATTTAAGAAATAACAATTTAGATGTAAACTGATTTTTTGTTAAAACATTTTGACATTAAGGAGGAGTGTTGGAATATAATAATTCATGTAAAACTATATTTTGTATTATTTCTATTGCAATGTCAAAATTATTTATGTGTTTGAACAACTATGGTGGCAGCACTGTCATGGTGATTAAAATGCAGTCGGTATGTAAAATTGTTTTCTTTGTGGGTTTCCTTCGTCAACTCTTTATTCTTTAAAAGTAAAACTAAAACTTTATCAGGCATCACACAGGATTCCTAATCAGAACATTGTGCCAGGGAATACCCTTTCATCATGTGATTCACTGTCATCATCTTGTAAGTAAGCAACTTAAAACAACCTTTGGTGACTTTGTGCTTTGATTTTTTCAAAATCATTTTTTTGTTCATTGGTTCATTTGTTTCAACAAAGCCATTTTGCTCACAAAAGTCAGTCAAGTTTACTTGAGATTGCATTGCATATACCTTTTTAATTTTCAATTGAAAGTTGAAGTCATCAATTTGACTCAAAGCAGCATTCATTTTGTTTACATTGTTCCTAACCTCTACAGAAACCTGTCTCATGTAAACATTCACTTTGTTTACTGTTTTCCTAACCTTCAATTTGGCAATACTACTTTCTTTACTGTTCACTTTCAATGAAGACAACTCCCTACCTACTACTTTACTCAATTCTACTATCTCACTAGGATTGACTTTTTCAACAATAGTAACTAGGCCTACATTATCTGAAACTTTAATGAATTGATCTTGTATCTCAACACTACTATTATCATGCTTCAATTTGCTTTCATCTTTATGATTTTTAATCAATGTTTCATGTGTATCTTTTAATAAAAATTTATACTAACCTGCTCTTGTCTTATGTTAGCAAATTCTTGCTTCATATCATCAAACCTAACATTTTGATCTTGTTTCAGATTGTCAATCTTAGCATTTTGTTCATCAAACCTGGCATCTTGTCTGTCAAACTTAGCATTTAGCTCCACAAACTTTTGTGTTAAAAACGCTATAAGATTCAGATAATTTTTAATGTTTGCCATTTTGTTAATATGCACAAATATCCATTCATTAGGATTTGATTGCTCTTGAACTGACCCCACACTCAGTCTGCATTTCACCATTCATGACACATCAAGATATCAGCCTACACATAATTTCTATAACCAGGGATTTCATGGTGTACTATTTGGGACATATTTATCTTTTTTTTCGGTCCTTGGAACAAATGTGGTGATTCAGTCCCACCAGGGGTACTTGGGATACAAATTTATCCAATTGGTTTGATAGCTTTCACCCATCACCCAAGGAAAGTTATCGGTTCCAAATATGCTAATATCTTGATAAATCATGAATGGATCTAATGCCTATAAATAAGAAATTCTTTTTAGAGCAAATTAAATTATAATTTTCAAAAATGATTCACAAATTTCAGTTTACACCAGAGCAAATAATCATACATAGATCGAACATAGATTGAACATGATTGAGGTTACAAATATGTTTGATATGTTCATCAAAATGGATTCAAAAGCTTTCACAAAAACTCAGAAATTATTGTTTCAAGTCAAGATCAAAATACACAACTTATAAATTAACTTTACTTATCCTTAGTTTACAGGTTTCAAGGCAGGCTAAAGGCTTTCAACATTAAACGAAAAATTCAACACAAAATGAAAAGAAAAATTGAAATCTACATTTCACATATGTTCAATAACATCAATAAGCTTTATAAAAACATTTAGATTACAAATAAAACATCTTAAATTTCAATTATTTAGAAAAAATTTCAACAGCAGACAAACACTCCTAACATTATAGCCAGCCTTTAACCATTTTGATAGAAACGCCTGAGCGAAGTACCTGAAGTAAATGCCTAGAGCTTCAAAGCAAGACATGTCATCGATTGCCAACTAATAAAGAATACAAGTTTACAAACATTATATCTATTGTTTTCAATAAAACTTTATTTTTAAAGTTATTTTAAATTTATTCAACCTTTATGTTGTTTAGAATTATCTGTTAATTCAGAAATAGAACTTTGTCAAAGTGAGTTGTTCAACATTTCAGTAGCTGATCAATTTCCGGTGAAAAGTTAAGTCCACATATCAATTACACCGATATTTGCTATCAAGTTTTTTTAATATTTTGAATATCGAATTGAAGATTCCATTTTAATCGAGAAAATGTAATATTACACTCTCCATCCGAGAGTTTCCTGTAATCCGAGAGTTTAAAAATGTGCTGGCATATTGATAAGCCGTGATTTTATTCTTTCGAATAATTAATTCCATGTCAATGGTAGAGCAAGTTGCTAATCCATCTCGACGAAAATCAAACTCGACACATTTGGATTATATCTGTTCACCATCTGGCCAACTACCACCCAAAGTAGTCCGGATTTGATTTCCGTGTTTTTATTCCCAAGCTAATTTGTTGTCAGAGAATTTCTTTCATCTCGGATTACCTACCCAATACTTGCGAAATTCCCATAAGCTTGGATTGGCATGTTCAAAATGATATTTACTTATTATTACTCTTATTGGAAAATATAATTTTACCTACTTTCCTATATTGAGAGTAGTGATTGATGTAGACTACCTACTCTAAGAAAATCGAACTATAAACTTTTTAAAGGAAATGTGAAAAGTATATTTTATTCATTTATGATTTTTTGCGAAGAATACACAACTTAAAAATTAACTTTACTTATCCTTAGTTTACAGGTTTCAAGGCAGGCTAAAGGCTTTCAACATTAAACGAAAAATTCAACACAAAATGAAAAGAAAAATTGAAATCTACATTTCACATATGTTCAATAACATCAATAAGCTTTATAAAAACATTTAGATTACAAATAAAACATCTTAAATTTCAATTATTTAGAAAAAATTTCAACAGCAGACAAACACTCCTAACATTAGCCAGCCTTTAACCATTTTGATAGAAACGCCTGAGCGAAGTACCTGAAGTAAATGCCTAGAGCTTCAAAGCAAGACATGTCATCGATTGCCAACTAATAAAGAATACAAGTTTACAAACATTATATCTATTGTTTTCAATAAAACTTTATTTTTAAAGTTATTTTAAATTTATTCAACCTTTATGTTGTTTAGAATTATCTGTTAATTCAGAAATAGAACTTTGTCAAAGTGAGTTGTTCAACATTTGAGTAGCTGATCAATTTCCGGTGAAAAGTTAAGTCCACATATCAATTACACCGATATTTGCTATCAAGTTTTTTTAATATTTTGAATATCGAATTGAAGATTCCATTTTAATCGAGAAATGTAATATTACACTCTCCATCCGAGAGTTTCCTGTAATCCGAGAGTTTAAAAATGTGCTGGCATATTGATAAGCCGTGATTTTATTCTTTCGAATAATTAATTCCATGTCAATGGTAGAGCAAGTTGCTAATCCATCTCGACGAAAATCAAACTCGACACATTTGGATTATATCTGTTCACCATCTAGGCCAACTACCACCCAAAGTAGTCCGGATTTGATTTCCGTGTTTTTATTCCCAAGCTAATTTGTTGTCAGAGAATTTCTTTCATCTCGGATTACCTACCCAATACTTGCGAAATTCCCATAAGCTTGGATTGGCATGTTCAAAATGATATTTACTTATTATTACTCTTATTGGAAAATATAATTTTACCTACTTTCCTATATTGAGAGTAGTGATTGATGTAGACTACCTACTCTAAGAAAATCGAACTATAAACTTTTTAAAGGAAATGTGAAAAGTATATTTTATTCATTTATGATTTTTTGCGAAGAATAAACCACCATTTGAAGTCATGACTGTGTACTCATTTGTTCTGATGACATCACAGCAAAGCGAAGATCACAGTGTAAAAGAAAATAACTTACACTAAATAAAACTTGATGTCATCCAGTGAACATTCACAGTATTCTTAGTTCTTACTAAGTTGACAGAATTCCTTTTCTTAGTGTTGCCAAGTAGTTTTAGTGACTACGAATTGTGACCAAAAGAACAAACCCCGATCAAGCCTTGTGAATACCACTACGGTAGGCTTACGAATAGTATAACAGCGACGAAAGCAGGAGAATTTTCAAGCTGTTTGAAACCGTCGCTGTCATACGATTCGCAGTGGAGTTCGCAAGGCTTGAAACAAATTCCTCGTTGTGATACCAATGAACGTACCGTACTAGAACGTGACAAAGTAATATGAGCGAGAAACCAGTTATCAAGAATAACAACAAATTGAAAATGGATTATAAAATAATAAACAACATTTATTATTACTTGAAAGATTTTATTTATCAACTTATTGCTGTGAAAGTACGTAACACACTGGCTAGGATTTAGTTACATATAATTACATAAATCATTTGTAGATTACAGTATTACTTTACAACTTATTTTACTTAGTTTACAATTTACATGATTATAATGTGAATAAATTATAACAATAGAATATTCAATTAAATTCAATTTTATAGCATCATTTACTCATGTATAAACCTCGAAAATATAATGTTCATGTCTACACGACATTTCAATAATAATAATTACCCCTATTAGAATAGTATTGAACTCACATCATACATTATCCTCACTATAATAGTCCTATTGTAGACGTAACAACATTTAGACTGAAAATTGAGCCTCCCTGGTAACATCCTATATCCTATATCCATTCTAAACTTGTACAATCAAGTACTCAACAAAGCGATACAAAGTAGCTTGTTAACACACAGATGTTTTGATGTTTAAATAAGACATATGTATATTATTGTATGTGCGTTTTTGTTTCTTGAAAACTATCAATTGTGCTAACAACAGACCTTGATAAATTTTTCTGATTAGAGTAAAGTACAAAATGCTTCAATTAGAAATTTTGACAGATATAGAGAAAATAAGAAGTATTGAATTGATTGGTGTTTTCAACATCAATATTGGAGTTTACTCAGATAATACTCATTTATCGCTGAAAAGACATCACTTTTCTATCAATGTGCAAAATATACAGTGCTTGGAACTCAAAATTTTTATTAATTCACTATTGGAGTTGTTCCTGATCATGAACATACTGAGAAATGACCTTTTATACTGAAAAAATGGCAAACATTAGAGGAGAAAAACACCAAATTGTTGTTAAATAAAAATGATAGACGAAAGGTTCCAATAAAATTAAAGATAAAAAAAACAAAATTTGGACAGATCTAATGGCAGAATTAGTTGCACTTGCAATGGAGAAAGGTTGAAAATGAACGGTGATAAAAACGGCCCATTAGCCGAATCTATAGAATAACTCCATTCGTTGTAACTATGTATCTACATCAATCATCAAACTTTAGTTATCTATACAACACATATTTGTGTTGCAGAATCTCTTCACAATTTCAATTTCCTCAAAAATACCTGTTGAAGTTTGTCAAAGGAATAGAAACAATGATAAATAAGACATGTAAACCTCCTGACTATTACAATTTATTTATTTTTGAAAACTCAAATCTTTAAATCATTGTCCAATCAACTTTGATTTTAAAAAGATAGCCTAATCACACTACTTACAATGAATGAATGATATTGCAATGAAGAGATAAGATTACCAAATAACAATTCTATAATGAGCCAGTATAATCAAAATAAATTGTCGTGACAAGCTCCCAATGTCATATCTATCCATTCAGCATTCTAAGATCAGGGGCTTGTTTCATAAAACTTGTTTATGGTTCAGTGAAAAGCTGCCTGATGTAGATAAAACAGCTTCTATCTTTCTAATAAATTTTAGCTGCTAGTCTGTGGGAAACTCTATACAGAAAATAGTTTTGAAGAAAAGCTGAATTTTTAAACATGCCTTATTAACAAAAATTTGAACAATAACATCCCACCAAAAGATATGATAGTTCATACTTTTACAATTTCCTAAAACAATGTTACAGTCCCATTGCATTTCATATTATACAATTCAATGCTCATCAACTTTAGAACATCATAATAAATATTGCAATATCAACTAAATATGACTGTTTTATATCCTCGACATACAGGTGGGTGAAATGTCCGAGAATGGCTTAATATTTCATACACAATGGTAATTTGACGGTGGGTGTGATTGGATATCCTACTCAAATTGAAAATACTACTATACTATGACTTTAAAAAAATGTGGTCCGCCATTTTGAATGTAACTTTATTTTTTCAAATAGGAAGGTTGTCATGCGATACATGATTTCGTGTTCCAAGAAAAATCTATCATTTTCCAAGAAAAAACGAATGGCGAAAACCGCACAACGACCTTTACCTTTATATTACCTTTGCGTATGGGACATTAAGCCGTTCTCGGACATTTCGCCCTCCCTGTATAGAGTGACTTACAGGAGACTGATGTTTTTCAAATGAGCAGTACAAAATCAATCTACGTGTAGAGTAATTATTCTTGTGCTACACAGAGATCATTTCATATAATTTCATGAACATGTAGAAAGGAAAATTCCTGGAATGAGTCGTAGTTTACTCACACACATTTTTAGAAACATTTTTAACATGTAGTTTCACTACCTACGTAAGGAATGAATAAAAATATTGGAAAATTACAATAGTGACAACAAAGATGATGAAACAACTAGACGGAATGTACAGTTTCTAATAAATAATACATCTTAATGAGATTGTATGATAAGAAAAAATTTAAATTGATTTGTGTCTAATAAAACAACTGAAAGTTGACACAATCTTTAATAAATAATTCATCACATACTTTTTAAAATAATACATCTTGCCTGCTAATACTCTCGTCTGAAAAATTAATGAATCATGAGAAAGACAAAGTTTTGAATACCAAACTCATTCCTAGATTCTGATTTCACTAGTCAAAATGGCTGAATGAAAAATGAAATTAATGCACAATCGTACAAGAAGAGGCAGGTGTATGAAAGTTGTTGTATCAACAAATTTAATAGTAACCATTCATTTTTGAAGATTTCAGATATTCAACAAAAATAATAGTGGATTTTTAAATTCCATTGATCACCATTTGCATTATGCAATGCAAAGCTCAAATAATGAAAATTTGCTCCCTTCTACAAAGATACTATATTGCTACATGGTTGAATCGGTATATCAGTAAAATTTTTATAAAAAAAATACAATATAAAAACATTAAGTACCCTTTTATTTAAAACAATTTAAAGTTCAAAAATGGCAAAAGGCTGAAACTAGTTGTTTGAAATGTTTTAAATAGAAGGATACTTCATGGTTTTATATTGTGTTCTTTAATCATTTTTCAAAAAGTAGCCCATACAAGTGAAATGATTTTAGTAATTGAATGAAAAAGACTAAGAAATTGTCAAAAAACCACTGATTTATTGATAATTAGAAAGACCGGTTTCGTTTATTACACCATTGTCAATTTCTGATAAGCTAAAACTAAATACAAGAGCAGCAGAATTTATACTAGTAGGCGAGTACTGCTATTGGTCGAGGGCATGAACGCCTGCCATTGGCCTAGCTAGACAGTCTTCTCCCACTCAACGGTGTGACAAAATGGCGGCTTAAGCAACAGAATCGCCATGATAATAAAATTTACTTTCAGTACAAAATAAGAACCAAGAAAACAAGTGTGAAAGATAATAAAACAAATATGTAAATGGAAAAACTATTGACTAATATATGCTTACAATTTTATGATAAAACTAAATTTTTAGTGTTGTATTGGTTGAAATGAATCTGGTCATTTAAACTATACTGGGAATTTTCCTTAATTACTCTTCTTATTTCTAAAGCCTCTAGAATATTCAAAGATCTGCCTTTGTTATTAACATGCAGAAACTCAACATTCTCCTTAACTGTGAACTTGTGATTATTTGTTATCAAGTTAGATTCCCCATTTTGTTTATTCCAATCTCTGATGTGTTCTTTAATTCTACTTTTGAAACTTCTACCAGTCTGACCCACATAACAAGCATTACAATCATCACATTTAAGTTTGTACACCCCGCTTTTATCCCAACTATCAATTTTGTCTTTACTCCAGCTAAATAGACTATTTAAAATCGGTTTGGTCTTGAAAGCAACATGAAATCCATTCCTCTTCAATTCCCTACCTATCTTATCAGATACAAGGCCTAAATATGGGATTGTTATCCAAGTCTTCTCCTCACAGTTTGAGCCTACAAAGCTAGAATTGATTGAAATTTGTCTATTAATTTTACTCAATAATCTGTCCACCATACTTTCTTCATACCCATTTGTGACAACTATCTGTTTAATTTTAGTGATCTCAATATCAAAATCATGATGGCTCATAGGTATTGTTAGTGCTCTATAGACCATGCAATTGAAAGCAGCAAGTTTGTGAGAAATAGGATGACAAGAATGAAGAGGAATGATAACATCGGTATGGGTTGGTTTTATGAAAATAGAAAACTTGTGAAAACCAGTGCTATGATCTATTCTTAAATCTAGAAAATGCAATACACAATCCTGTTCTACCTCTACAGTGAATTTTATACTCTGATGTAATCCATTCAGATAGGAAATAAAATTGTCCAGTTGTCTGTTACTTCCTTTCCATAAGCAAATAATATCATCAACATATCGAAACCAGTAAACAATTTTATCTTTGAAATGACTATTTTCAATGATTCTACTTTCTAACTTATCCATAAATAATTCAGCTAGGAGTGGTGAGAGGGGTGACCCCATTGCCAACCCTTCTCTTTGTTCAAAAAATCTATTGTTAAATTTGAAATAATTATGCTGAGTGCATAGTTAAAAGTTATGCACTCAGCATAATTATTTAAAATTTAACAATAGATTTTTTGAACAAAGAGAGGGGTTGGCTATAGGGTCTATTTCAATCAATTCTAGCTTTGTAGGCTCAAACTGTGAGGAGAAGACTTGGATAACAATCCCATATTTAGGCCTTGTATCTGATAAGACAGGTAGGGAATTGAAGAGGAATGGATTTCATGTTGCTTTCAAGACCAAACCGATTTTAAATAGTCTAGCTGGAGTAAAGACAAAATTGATAGTTGGGATAAAAGCGGGGTGTACAAACTTAAATGTGATGAGGTTTTAGAAATAACAAGAGTAATTAAGGAAAATTCCCAGTATAGTTTAAATGACCAGATTCATTTCAACCAATACAACACTAAAAATTTAGTTTTATCATAAATTGTAAGCATATATTAGTCAATAGTTTTTCCATTTACATATTTGTTTTATTATCTTTCACACTTGTTTTCTTGGTTCTTATTTTGTACTGAAAGTAAATTTTATCATCATGGCGATTCTGTTGCTTAAGCCGCCATTTTGTCACACCGTTGAGTGGGAGGAGACTGTCTAGCTAGGCCAATGGCAGGCGTTCATGCCCTCGACCAATAGCTTACTAGTATAAATTCTGCTGCTCTTGTATTTAGTTTTAGTTTATCAGAAATTGACAATGGTGTAATAACCGAAATCTGTCTTTCTAATTATCAATGAATCAATGGTTTTTTGACAATTTCTTAGTCTTTTTCATTCAATATGAATAATTACCACAATATCAACTTCTCAAAAAGTGATTTTAGTAAAATTATTCATCGACTAATCATAACTGTATTCTTTATTCTTTATTTATTCATACAATAAGTATATCATAAGGAGAGAAAAAATAAAACAAACAATAAACTACAATAAAACATTAGCATAAATGCATAAAGAAATTTGAACCCATAGAAAATCGAATTCTATTACATATCATACACGGCGAGAATACACAAACACTGAATAACCATTGATCATTGGAGAATACGAGTTGAACACAATATTGCCAGTTGTAATGAATGAATATTTTACGAATCAATAGAATTTCAGATTGATATTATATAATGACCATGTTTAGATGTACTGCTCAAGTTTTACTGTCTTTCAAGTCCTGAGTTACATTTGGTAACCCCCTTTATAATGCTGATGTAGCTATGCATTGTTATTTACTAGCCATTAGTTTAGTTGCTTTTTCGAGTCAGTCTGTTGCCAGACCTCATAGCAGAGATTGCTATCATGAAAACTTTTCAACATGAGTATCCCCTTGACTTTCTTGACAGACTAAACGAAAAGCGAACCAGGGTAGTTACTCGCTACAAATTAGACGGTGTATCCGGTGACTTACTCAGAAACCTTCTTGAACAACTTGACATGACACTTGTAAGGACACTTATTCACGGTGTTAATCCAACACTCGGAGCTCATCTCCAAGTCTACAAGCTTATGAACTTGGACGAAGCCCGTGACACTCTTCGTAGTGATTGCAGTATTGTGCTAAATCAATTGAAACTTACGGAATCTGTGTCTGATAGTGCAGTTATCAATCCTCAGATTTGGCAGCGTAACTTCTTTCAACCGCGTTCAGTGTTTCCCCAATTCAGGCAGTATTCACCTCGCAGTTTTCATCAACAGCCCTTCAAGCAAAATTTTGCTCCTCTTAACCAACATAGGTTTCAACACAACCAATTCCAACAACCTCCACAAATCCAATCTCAACAGTCTCAACAGAATCTAGTACCATTTAACGCAAGATTTCAGCAGTCTCAATTTCAAAATGTCCAACCGAAATCCTTCAACAGTAACTTTCGTAATTTCCAAGGCGGTGCACACAATGTTCGATAGTCTCCAAATTGGAATTCTCAAAATACTGTCTCAATGCGTACTGTTTCAACCAATCGTAGTAACAACTCTGCACGGAACAATTCGTTCCACGATGTTCATTATCTGGAAGGTAATTGCATTGACGAATCTAACGTAAATGTCACTCCACTTGATGAAACTAATTTCGTTCAATCTATGCAAACTCAAATCGATTCTCTCACTTCCGCTGTGAATGAATTGTCAGACCGTTTTTTAGGATTAGGCCCAGCTCCTTCGGAGGACCCGCCAATGAGTTCGAATTGAAGATTATCAACAAATCCCTCCCGTACTTTGTCGATGATTCTAATCTAAAATGGCTTGTTGACACTGGATCAGTGAAGAACTATATAAATCCCGCTATTGTACCACCTGATGTGACTAGATTTAAGGAAGAATTTATCGTGAAGACACCTTCTGGTCAAAAGAAAATTAGAATGGTAATCGATTACAGAAAACTCAATGAAAAAACTATAGCTGACAAATATCCTCTACCAAATATTGAAGATCTATTTGGAAAAATCGGACGAGCTACGTATTTCTCGACGATATATTTATATTCTGGTTTCCATCAGATTGAAATGGACCCAGAGTCTGTTCCAAAATCAGCCTTTTCAACAGAAGACGGCCACTTCGAATTTTTAAGGCTTCCCTTTGGATTGAAAAATGCACCCCCATTTTTTCAGCGTAATATGAACATACTATTTGCTAGAATGCCGAATGTTTTAGTGTATATGGACGACATCATTGTATTCTCTGACAATTTAAAGGAACATTTGAAACATTTGAGATCCGTTTTCAAAAAATTGAAAGAACACAATCTTAAAATACAGCTCGATAAAACTGAATTTTTCAAACGAGAATTGTTGTACCTAGGACATGTAATCTCAGAAGAAGGAATTCAACCAAATCCCGCCAAATTGAAAGCAATCAAGGACTTCCCGATTCCCAAAACCGAGATACAAATAAAACAATTTTTAGGATTAACTGGTTACTACAGAAAAATGATAAAGAACTATGCAAAAATCGCTAAGCCTCTGTCTGACTCAAGCTTCGAAAAAATATGTCAAGGTTGACATTTCCAATAAGGAGTACGTTAATGCATTCAAAAAACTGAAAACAATGCTCCAAACAGTCCAATATTGCAATTACCCGATTTTTCTAAACAATTCATAGTACTACTGACGCTAGCAATTTTGCTATTGGAGGAGTGCTTTCACAGATTTTCAATGGTAAAGATCTACCTGTTGCCTATGCTTCAAGGACATTGAACAAAAATGAGATCAATCTTTCAACAATAGAAAAAGAACTATTGGCTATTGTGTGGTGTTGTAAATTTTTTAGGCCCTACTTATATGGACGTAACTTTCTAATTCAGACTGATCACAAACCTCTCCAGTGGCTTCATAGTATCAAAGAACCAAATTCCAAATTGATAAGATGGAACCTTTTGTTAGAAGAATTCGATTTTGACATTACCTACATAAAAGGGAAAACCAACTTTGTAGCGGATGCTTTGTCCCGTCCTTATGAAGTTACTATGATGGAAAATGAAGAGAATGGTTATCGAGGTTTCGAGGATGGTTTTCGAGGTTTTGCGAATGATTTTCAAGGTTTGGAAAATACTAGTGATGACCCCCACGAATTTGATGATGTAAATATAGACGATTTGATAAGGTTCAATACTAACACTGACGTACCCTCGATAGATAGTAGTACTTACGAAGATTTTTTTCAACGAATAGGTACATTAGGCGAGCGGAATGATAATACTGGTAATGATAACTTAGTAACTAATGCTAATCAAGGAAACTTTGTAAATAATAATGCTTATGATGACATTGATCGTGAGATTATCGTGAGTAATGATAATAATGATGATGACGAACAAGAAGCCGAGAACGATAATCGCTGCTTAGCTACGATACACTCGCAAGAAAGCTCGAATGAACAGGTAGTTATAGCTGATGATGATAAGTTGCTTAATATTGAGCATAACCAACTTATTCTTGAAAGAAGTGACCAAGCCCCTCAATTGAGAACAATTTTTGGTAAAAGACGATTGACCATTTATTTTAGAAACGCTAATGATTATGATGACATGAAAAATAAATGTATTGAGTTTTTGAAACCAAAAACGGTATATGGAGTTTTCTGTTCGCGAGAAGGTGTTTTGTATGATGAGTACGAGCAAATTTTCAACAATTTTAAAAATGTGTCATTAGAAACGTTTGATTCCATGAAACTGAAAAGGTATAAGACAATGAATTTAGATATAGTGGATACTGATGAACAAAAACAGATAATTTCAAATCACCATGAAGGAAAGACATACCACAGAGGTATCAATGAAACGTATAATCAGATAAGGAGAAGATATTACTGGCCATCAATGCTAAGAGACGTAACAGATTACATTAACAAATGTGCTGTATGCCTGAAAGTAAAGTATGATAGACAACCTGTTAGAGTCGCATATAAAGTCACTCCTACTCCACATAAACCATTTGAAAAACTACAAATTGACTGTTTCCAATACGATAAAATAAAGTTTTTGACAATGATTGAAAACAATGGATTGTTTTTCCAAACGATTAACGGTCCATCCCCTAAAAAGTTTGAACCATATCGATATTCAAGAACGCCTGAATGATTATTTTTCATCTTTTCCCCTACCCAAAATTATACAAATGGACAACGTCCGTGAGTTTGACAATGCAGGTTTACGCGACTTGTACGGTGTTGAAGCATACTATGTCACTCCTGGACACCCAGACTCTCAGGGCTTAATTGAAAGAGCTCATTCTACGCTTATCGAAATCTTAAATGCAATTCAATTGGAAAAGAAAAACAATAACACAGAAACACACATGAAACTAGCAGTTATAGCATTTAATAATACGCTCAACTCAACTCTGAAAATGACTCCCATGGAAATAACTTATGGCATGAGAAACAATCCTTTTGTTAACGGAGTTATGGAAAGATTGGTGACAGAACAACAGTCTCACCAATATTTAGAACGGATGAATTTAGTTCACAAGTTGATAAAGAATAAAATTGAATCCGAAAAACAAACACGCACTGAGCAACTGAATGTCACTCGTGAAAAGGATTTAGAAATTGAAAAAGCACCTCACATTAAAACGACTTTTAACAAAAAAAAACTAAACCGAAATTCTTTAAAGTAAACTACAGTAAAGACGATCAACTAGCTACAAACGCTCGAGCAATTCAGAAGCGCCCATTTAAAGTACACCCCAATAGAATGAAAGCCCCAAAACTGGTGAAACGAAAGAACTTATGTGTTACAAGACACGATGATACCAATCCTACTTCTCCTGTTGCTGGCCCCAGCGACACCTTACGAAATGATTGACCTGAGCAAATCCTCCGGTGTTGCTCCCATTAAAATTCAGAACTCCTTTATTGTTAACACGACATACACATATGTTCATAAAATAAGTACTAGCTATTTAAGATTAGAATTAAGTAATATAGAGACATTTATTGATTTTTTTAGCTAATAAGGATATTGATAAGAGTCGTTTAAGCATCATGAAATTGAATTTAAAGTATACGAAGAGTAAATTAAATCAAATCCAATCAATTAATTATAGACAAAAACGAGGCCTTTTTAATAGTGTAGGATCTGCACTTTCATGGCTCACTGGTAATATGGACGCTAACGATAAGGAACGATATGATAAAATTTTACAAACTGTACAATCAAACGAATACCATCTTAGTAATAATGTAGAAAAACAATTTGCTGTTAATAATAAATTAATGGAGGAAATCAACAATGAAATGAAAACAATACGATCAAATAATATGAAAATCAGTAATTACTTTAATTCATTGTATAACGAATCAAACAGATCGAACTTAATCAGCAATCCTCATTGTTATTTGACTCTCTCTTGCTTTTAAATAATAAAATTTCCGATATTGTAACAAGCTTAGAATTTTGTAAATTGAATGTACTCCACTCGACTATTATTTCTCAGGATGAACTTTTTCTCATGCACCGAAATTCGAATTTTAGCTTCATTTCAAACGATGTCAGTGTAATATGGAAACTCATCGAAGTCCATTGTGCAATGTTAAAAGACCACATTTCTTATTTCATTGAAGTACCACTACAGTCGGCAATTTATGAAACATTTTTCCTATTATCATATCCTGTCATTCAACAATTGTACATCCTTCTTTTGTACTCCGTAATGATAAATTATTTTTTGGAACTTGCGAACTTATCAATGATAATTATTATAAACTTATAGAAAATAAGAAGATTTCCAATTTTAGTTTTGATTAAGTACATACTGCAAATATACAATTTCAACAACTTGATATTATTGATGAATTGCCTGTACGAGACAATAGAATTATCTATATTGATGTATTTACTATATTATTTATTTTGATTGTAATTTTATTGATATTCATTTGTATTAAAATAATTTGGCAAAAACTGTCCATTTCTAAATCAAAAAATTGTAATTCTGGCGTAGATAACGATATTATTAATACAGATTCCCAACAAATGTATCCAAGATTGCCATGTAACTAATACTTAATTTTTGAACATGTACTTAATACTATTTTATTATTGAAGCTGAGGGCAGCTTCACACTTGGGGGGAGGAGTTACAATTGGTAACCCCCTTTATAATGCTGACGTAGCTATGCATTGTTATTTACTAGCCATTAGTTTAGTTGCTTTTTCGAGTCAGTCTGTTGCCAGAGCTCGTAGAGCGTACATCGCTCATAACCATGTATTAGATGTATCAGTATATTGAAATAAATAATTCTTTTTAAAAAGCCGGTTGGTTATTCCAGTTCCTTAACTGGCGCCCGAACCACCCTCGCGCAGTTTTCCAATGTTGTTCGTTTGACAATATTAGTTTTCCGATTCGTCTCGCGATCGCTTATTTCGACTTTGAAAATATTCCGCCTTCGGAACGAGGGCGGAGCGTGCGCGGAGCGTGTTGGAGGCGTGTATATTTGTACGCACCTTCAGATGTTTGTAGCCTTGCAGCTATTTGCAGATTAGGAAAATCTCTCCTTGAATTCATAGATTAATTTAACACAGAAATATGTTTCCATGTACCATTATCTCCCACACATACAAGTATGTGCAACCAAGCTGCTCAACCTGACATTTTGGACTATGCATTGTCAGTGGGACTTACAAAGACCTCCCTGGTTGAGGTGATCAAGGACCTGTCTTCAGATCACCTGCGAGTGTTGTTAGTTCTTGTGAATCCCAACTACATTGCAAGACCACCTCCACGTCGCCTTACAGTGAAGTGGAGGATTTATAATGAAGGTGTGTCAAATTTTATTCCCATCCTACCAAGCACACATTCGAACCCTGTCGACTTCGAAGCTCATACAGCAACTATCATGGAATTAATGGAAACAGCACTAGCTCATAGCACTTCCTCAGCCCCACCCCAACGACACTCACTGCTTCCAACTGAAATTGAAGTGGCTATCAGTGAACGTCGTAGCACTCACAAATGTTGGCAGATAACATGAGCTCCTGCTGACAAATATGCATTCAATAGAGCATCTCACAAATGCTCTCAGCTTCTCAAACTACATCGCCTCCAATCCTAGAAGAATAGCTCACCTCTTTGCCATCCAACCCAGCCTGGCAAGCTACCCGAAAACTTCTCAGGAAACAACCCCCAAACACTCCACTTGAGGGTCCAACCGGCTAACTTCTCAGAACAAGAGAAAGTGGATGAGTTTGCCTCTCACCTCTAAATTCACTTCTCAAATCCACCCATCCCTGATAGTCAAGAGCTCGGCTCCCACTGTAGTAAAATAGTCGACATTGTATTAGAAACAGTGCAAGATCACACCCCAAATAATCTCTCATCCTTTACAATGGGAGATATAACAAATGCACTTAAAAATACCAATCCAAAAAAAGCCCCAGGTCTTGATGGTATTTCTGGGGAGGCCAGCTTAAATGTGCCCCCACAGCTAGCCCAACACCTGCTTGTAATTTTCAATTCCATCCTGAACACCCAACACTTCCCCTCAGAATGGAAAAAGACCAAACTATTCCTGCTCCTAAAGCCAGGAAAACGTTCTACCTTACAATCCAGCTACACGCCTATCTCTATGCCCTGCTTTTTCTCGAAGCTCTTTAAGAGAATGTTTCTGGCCAAACATATAAGAAATACACTAGATTGTGTGATACACTACATTGTAGGCCAGAGGAGTTTGTTCAACAACACTGCATCTAATGAAATTCTGCTCTCAGTTATCAGAATCCTTCAACAATAAAGAGCATGTGGCTGCAGTCTTTATTGACTTCAAAGCCGCCTTCAATACTGTGTGGCTGGATGTTTACACTATAAACTTTCATCTGTCTTTCCACCTCCAACAGTAAGACTCTTCAAGTCATACCTTATTAACAGGTATTTTGGAGTTCACACCCATACCCAATCTTCAGTAAACTCTTCAGCGCTCACCCCATCAATAGCAGGTGTCCCCCAGGGATCTGTGCTTGGACCTATCCTCTACTCCTTCTTCATCAACGACATGTCATCCCTACCTTCAGTCTAAACAAGCTTATTTGCTGAAGATACCACCTTCCACTCAAGCAGCATGAATCTAAATAGGGCGGCCAGGAATGATCAAGATCAGTTAAACAAGCTTACATCCTGGTTTTCCTCAAGAAAGGTGGAAATCAATGCAACTAAATGTGTGGCTGAAGCTTTTCCCCGAAAAGTTAAACTTCCTCCCACTCTCAAAATCCATGACCACGCCCAACCATGGTCCCAAATCATCAAGTACCTGGGTTTAAATAGGTGTAACTCTGGACAGAACACTCACTTTCAAACAGCACATTGATGTGAAATTACTGCACTGTCGTGTGCTGTTTGTACAATTATACCCCCTTCTTATCACCTGCTCTCTCCCCCTGAAATTCCGACTGCTCATATTCACAGCCATTATCATGGCATATATCACCTATGCTGCCCCAGTCTGGTTTCCATACCTATCAAAGACCAATAGAAAACGTTTAATTGTCCTTAAAGACAGACTCATAAGAACCATCTACACATTGAATAACAGGATACTATCAAAATAATATATAATTGGAAAAAAATTGCCAAATTCTTTGTGGACTCAAATATCAAGAGCCCCAATTTCAGCACTCTTATTGCGCTACATAGCTCAAGAAACTGCCGAATCAGGGTGCAAAAGACTCATCCTAATAATTATGTTCCACTCGTGAAATACAGTTCAGTTCAACCCAAGCTTCCGCTCAGTTTACACACTATGCTAACAGTATCACCACAGTATACATACAGTATGGAAACTTGGCTAGTACCCTGACGCTAAAATCCGCCATCTTGTTAGGAAGCGCCGCATTGTAATAGTATTGATGGTAGGTTCTGATCACTTTAATGATCCGGATCAATTGATCTCATTCACTGCCACGATCCAATCAGAAGACCAGGATTGGAACTTCCCAAGGTCACGTGACGTGTTCCATTCTGTACCTATTCTGTGGTGTCACAGTCACCCCTCACAGCCGAGCCACGCTGCCTATTCTTCTAAAGCCATCTGTGTTGTTATTCGACTGATGCCTAAACACCGAGCTGGATGCTACAGACAGAGATTATGTCTCCGGCGCTGCCGCCAGTCCGAACTAGAGGAGTTCAGACACGAGCTCGCCACGGAGGAGCAGCCAGCTGGTTATTCCGGCAACGTGACACTCACCCAATCTTTGGGTCGCCGTTCACATGGCACGGGACTCAGTGGTGGGTTGGCTGCTTATTGTATGGGTAATTCCACTACTGTTCCCCCACACAGACCGACTCGCTCGGCCTCTACTGTGAACAGCGGACTGCAGGGGCTCTTCGCCCACATCAACCAATCACTACATGGTGGATGGGAGTTGACACCCTTTCAACTACCCACCTACCAGCCAGCCATCGCACCAGAGGAAGCGACCCAGCGACCCAGGAAGGCAGAAGTATGGAGCTCAGGCCTGATCACTCATAGCTCAACTAGACAGGAGACTGGAGACAACGCAAACAAGGATGTTAAGAAGAATTCTTGGTCTGCGCCTGTACCAGAGAATCAGGAACACCGAAATTTTGAGACAGGTCAAGGTGAAGTACCTGCAAAAAGAAGCGCACCTCATCAAATGAAGATGGGCCGGCCACGTGTCACGAATGTTAGCAGAGTGGTGGGCGAAGATCTGCACTGAGTGGATACCGCGTGACTGTACCAGAGGAAGGTCACGTCCAGCTTATCGACGATGGAGGGACGAGATGGCACAGCGTGTGGGAAACATGTGGCTCACCGTAGCCAGAGATAGAGAAAGATGGAAGAAGATAATCGACAAGTTAAAACAACCTTTATATAAATGAATTTTGTATTTTGTAATTTTGCCATTTTTTAATTTTTAAAAGAATAATGATGCCATTACTGGGACAAATTTGGCAACATTACTAGGGATGAGTATTGAACTACAAAACATAGATTAATTTATATACCGATTGTTCGCTACTGAAAACATCAATTAATTGGTTAACGAACATCAATCAATTCAGCCTTTCAAAATAGAAAAAGACAGGCAAAAACAAAAATCTCCATCACAAATATCATAAGTGTGCCTGAAACAATAATTATTGACATATTCACGTGCCTAAATCCTATAAAATTACATAACCAGAGAAATCCCACTTATCGATTAATTGTTATGAAATAATCGATGACGTAATCAATCTAAGGTGTTAAATATCGATTAAAAAATAACCAATTAATCGATCCCATCACACGCCAACGCCATTACGTTGCTTGTTGCTTTGCTAGAAAGAAAACATAGGAGACCAGCACAAACAAACCTCGACATCATTGTTCATTCGAAACTTCGAATTGAGAATATTAAGGTAAGTATTTACATTTTTTTACATTTGCACACATAATAGGCTAAATGAAACTCTAGATAATCTATGTTTTCGTTGAACACAGTGCCAAAGAAAGTAGTGTTGCAGTTGATGTTAGGGGTTGCCTTGCCTTACCGATCCTCAACCTACCTAACTTATGACAACTTGAACAAACCTCGACATATTCGAAACTTCGAATTGAGAATATTTAGGTAAGTGTATCCTCTGTTTTACATTTGCAATTTGCACAAATAATAAATGAAACTGGATAATCCATGTTTTCGTTGAACACAGTGCCAAAGAAAGTAGTTTTAGAGTTGAGGATAAGGGTTGACTTGCCTTACTGTTCCTAACTTATGGCAACTTGATAATATGACAACAAACCTCAACATCATTGTTCATTATTCTATGATACAGTTTGCATATTATAGAAAAATGCAACATTTTCTCGCAAAAAAAAAGATATATTGGTTTAGTTTGAAGTGTTATAATAGAAATTAACTGAATCTAACATATTTTAAACCAATAAAAATTCGACCAAAAAATCTAACTAAAGAGATTTTAATTTTAATTGAAGAGACCTTCAAGTTTTATCTTGTTTCAGACGGAATAGGCATTTCAGATAGAGTATGAAGTTTTGTGTAACTTTGTTCCTTTGTATCTTAGAGCAGAAAGAGAGAGTAGTCCATTCCAAAGAACTACAAAGATTAATGGATACATTTTTAAAGTTCATATACCTTACACATAATGTGTGATTTGTCATTTTACTAAGAGTTTTCAAGAATAATTAAAGAAAAGAGAGGTTTCCCGTGACCTGGAAGCATTAGTAACCTAGACTGAAGACCCAAGAACCACAATTTTACAAAAATGGATGATGATGATGATGGAAGTATAATAAATAATATAAACTGTGCTTAAATACTATGAAGTTTTTGTAACATATTATTTGTTTTATTTTCAGGGACTTTGACCCTCCACGCCGGAAAATTCAATTACGAAAATGTGGAGTTTTTTCCAGTCTCAACTCTATGGAAAACATCAAAGAACTTGAATTAAAATTGCAGACAAAGAATTTTTTAGTGCTTGTGTAAGTTTTGCCTTTTATTATTATGTCCTTTTGTACATCATGACTATCATGTAGATAATTTAGTTAGCTGTTCATTTTATTTATAACTTACTAGCTGATGTACCGATTCTTTGCACGGGTTAGCAAAAGTGCTTGTTTGTTTTCAAGATGAGCTTCAAATATGAATAAATTCACATGAGATATTAGTAAATATCTTTAATCAATAGTGATAACTATTCTACATAAAAAATGGCTAAATAATGCTTTACCAAACTCTTTGAGTTTATAATTTATTATACTTGTGAAATTGTATCATGTGTGTGTATAATTCAATAAAATTCTTCTAATTTTTATTCTGTGAATCAGCTATTAACATCCACACTGCTATGATTTGAATGAGCAATCGCCCAGGCAAAACATTTCCGGTTGGCACTGTTGAAAATGATCGCGAGACGATTGAAAGTAATACAGTCAGTAAGTAAAATATTTCGATTATTTACTTAAATATTTGACTGCATGTCCTGTGAAATTATATAGAAAAAGTGTGTTAAAACATCGCAGCTCAGAAAGGACCAAGAAACCATCACCGTTGACTCACATAAGACTGCTGCTGATCAAAACAACTTCCTATTCAAATATCTTCTCAATCAAGAGGCTAAGCAACCTAGGCCTATAGAAACAAGACAAATCAACGTTCTCAGCTTGGGTTTCTTACTAAACTATGTGCAGACTTCCAGAGCATTTAATAGTATTCAGCATTACTTTCCAATCAGGAGAAATAGATATATGCCTCCTGAAAGAGTATTTGGACGTTTTGGAAAAATATTTAGAAGAGAAACCATAGTTGAACCAGAGGAGTACTACGAAGTGTTTGCATCTTCAACTACAATTGAAGTTTTAGGAAAAGACTAGAAACTTTTTGATTCCATTGATGCTGCAAAACGAGTTCTATTAAAGAAGCTCCCTTTTTTTAATGCATGAACAAAGAATTTTCTCATTTACAAATAAAAACAATAAATAGGTACATTAAAACTAAAAATATTTACTGTGGTGATTCTAATACTTTTAAAGTTGTAAAAAAGGATGAAATTTGCTAGGAGTGTACAGTACAGTGAAGTCCATGCCATTAGTGAATCATGTCAGTGAAATGTAGAAGAAAGATGTGGAAAAACCATCTTGAATTCATTCCATTATCTGAAAGTTCGAAAGACGTTTATAATACAGCACTTACCAATGTGCAAAATGGTGCAAACAATAATAATATTGTAAATGTGCTTTTGTGATTATTAACACGTCATCACATTCAGAGTTTACATTCGTGAACAAGATGAAAATAAAATACATCATTTTGGTAGGTTCATCACAAAAACAAAAAAAAAAGATATTGTGATGTGATTGAAGAAAAAGAGTGAATGATTATTATTTAATTTTGCTTGTGATTTTACCCAATACATTTGTTTACAGAAAACTATGAAATAAATTAAGTACTGTATGAATTTCAGTTTCAACATTTCCATAAAAGCTGTATTAGTTGTTGATCTCAAAAAAATTATTAATGCATAGAATCATTGCAAAAGTTCTTTGTGACTAACATCAATAGGTAGTTAGTCTATATATCTTCTTATAAAATCTTTTCCATCTTATTGGATACATTTTAATTTTATTTTCTATTTTTGATTAGACGATGCTACCCTATCTTGCTTTCTACTTTACCATTATTCCGTCTATCAGCTCCGTATTGAAACACAGTTAATATAATTTAAATTCGTGAATTTGATCTTTTACTAATATTATGTGATACAACACACTAATTGAACTGTTAAATAAATAGACTCGACCTCAAAGTGTCAGTAAATAATAGAATCATCGTGAGCTCATGACGCTAACCTGAATCGACAAGACTATTCTTGGTGAGATCTTTGCATGCTTACTAATTTGAATTATTCAAGATAAAATTTGATTCCAAAATTGCTTACCTATCTAAAATTTAATATCGCGGCTACTTTAAGCGATTCAATTACATGATAAATTGGCTTAGAAGTTTGTTGTCTGTGAAATTTTAAAACTGAGACATGGCCTACATTCGATGACTACCAAACGGTTAGGTAACTGCATGAACTTTTTAACATTTTGTGAATAATTCTTCACTGATATTAGTCTCAGTCAACATGGTTTCAGAGAATTTAAATGAGACAAACAATAGAAAAATGAACGAAAACGAAGATAAAACAAACTCGAATATGAGTAAATGCCCTATATAATACTGATATAAAGAACAATGACAAAGCATTAGTATGGGACTGTGACGTAGACAAATAGTACCATATTAATTGTATGTGTTAGTGGAAGGTGAGAAAGATGAAGTAGGCAACTATAGAACTGTGGCAATACAGAGCGTATTTTCTAAAATTTATGAAATTCGCATTTTTGAGAAGACTAATACCATACCTGGAAAAAAGAAATATATTAAACGATTACCAATTTGGCTTCAGAAAACCAGTAACACTACGGATGCTATTTTTGATCTGATAGTTCAACTCTATGAGAATCTAGATGAAATAGGTGAGCAATTATGCATTTTTTACGATATGACTAAAGCATTCAACCTTCTCTCACACGAAATACTCTTAAAAGTTATTTAACATTGAGCATAAAAGGAAAGGAAAGCCATGGAGGTGGATTGCTACTTATTCAAAGGATAGGACACAGATTGTCAGTGTGAAGCACTTAGGACAGGAAGGATTAAACCGCTGCTGTAACTCAAGTGTATATCACCACCAACTAACACCGGCGTCCCGCAAGGTTCAAACTTGGGTCCGGTGCTTTTCTTATTACACGTGAATGACCCACCTGATGCCATTCCAACGGGCAAGGTAGGGCTTCTTGGAGATGACGTTAGCCACTTGATGAACGACACAAATAAGCAGTATTTGAACCACAGCACAGATAGGTCTGAACCAGATAAGTGACTGGTGCAAGGTAAATAAGCTGGTAGTCTGGTACTAAAAGGGGCAAGACAAGGTTATTGCAGTTTCATAATAGAAAAAAGCAGGAGTGGGGAAAACGACAACTATTTTTAAGATTGCCATCATGGATATTCTCTTTCTACACATGATAACGAAGAGATTGATACCATTTCCAAGTCTGTACCTTCAAGGATTATTGAGATGCACGGTTTCCTAATTGTCAGGTTTAGCATAGGCCTAATATGGAGGGAAAAACGTGATTTTGGCTACAAACCATACTTTTCTCACTTTTTCCAATGACGCTACAGAAGTCAAAAATGGACTAACAGCCCTCAACTAGATGTCATTTTAAAGCTTTGGGAATATTCTACAACACAGTCTCAGTAATAGTAAGTTATATTCACTGTGAATAGATTTACATAGTGGAAAGTGAAATTTCGTCCCCGAAGATTGAATGTTCCAAGTTTTTTGAAACTGAATGAATCATGGAAAGAGTAATTAAAATGAGATTGATATCTAGAACATTATTTTTTGAGTAGTTATGAACACCTAGTGGTAGAATCGATCCGGTATCCCTCACTATAACTGAATAGAAATCGTTATAAAATAATTTATCAGTTTTGACCGCCATCTTGAATTTATCAATTATGAAAAATATATTCGTTGCTTTCTCATCAATATTCTTATTTGTATGGTTATAACGGAGAGATTGAGACCATTTCCAAGACTTTATCATGAAGTAGTTGTGAAAAAATCGATTTTATAGTTCAGTTTTAATGATAGGTAATTGGCTCCTGGGCTAGAATGACATCATAAAAATAAAAAATCAGAACAAAAGGTGAGAAAGGCTTGAAACAAACGGGATTAGATCATAAATTCTACTTCAAAGAAGTTTTGTTTTGCACTTTATCCAAAAATTGTCATTGAAAGTAGTTATTCCGAAAAAATACTCCTGAAAAATTAAAATGTTTTTGAAAAAATGTATTTTTGTAGGTTGAAATCAAGTTTTAGGTGGAAATGTGTAATAACAAACTTGGTAGAATAATTGTGATTCGATTCGCGTTTACTAGAGGTCTCTATCATGGACAGTAACCATTCTATGACCGTTTTAATTAATGCTGGATCCGCCATTTTGAATCAACCATTTCGCGGCCCAGTCGCGACCGCCGATTGCGCATCAAGTGGTTCGGATACCCTGAGGTACCCTAGAATCATAATATTTGGGTCAGTTTCCATCTTCACGAAGTGCCCACGAAACCCCATTTTTGTGCCATAAGAAGCCGGACTGATAAGCCGTGGACCATCAATGCCCAAATTCGACATTACTCAAGCCATCAATGACATTCAGCTCGATTAATGTGCCAGTTTAATGGAAAATGGACTTCTCGGAAACAACCTTTTTATTTTGTCGATAAGAAAAAAAACAGGTGATTTTCAGTTAGAGAAATGCTTTATATGCAGTGGTTCCGCCTAGCTAAAAATAAACTTTACGCTTTCTTTAATACTCATAATAAGAAATTCGACATTTCTGTAGTTGATTTGAGAAGATCTAGGATCGATCACTCATCAAAAATCAAATATTTGAAAAGACTGTACACAAAACCATTAGCTATAGAAACAGCCAATTACAGAAATTTGTAATCCTGGAGTAATGAGGAAGTCAATTTGAATTAATTTCTTACTCTTTTTGTCAAAGAAGAAGAACTTGAAAAGGTTAGAGAACTGAAGGCTTGCATCATCAATCATGATGTTCCCATCCAATAAAATTGAATTTAAGAATTTAAAGTTACATTAGTTATGAAACAAGTATCCACTGAAGCGAATGTTTGTGACAATATTGCATTCAACTCATTTGAAAAAATACAAAATCTTCTGCATAAAAATCACATCTTTGAGGAATGTTGGGAAGATACATACATGTTTTTTAAAAGCAACAGTTATTTGAACTTCAATGAGTCAGATTGTAAAGTATCTTACATGGTATATCTTACATAGGAATGAATTCAAAATACAAAATGTATAATCACTTATCGTACTTTTGAACGGAAGAACACCTTCATCGTACTATAACCTGATAATCTGCTAGTAGTCTCCTGGTGATTGGCTACCAGAATGAGGTGGCGCTGCTAGTAGCCACCTAGTAATTGACTTGAGGCGGAGGCGGAGGCGTCGATCGGCATCTCAACACGTCACAGCTGTGAACTGCTTTTGTTCACGTTCGTTATTTCCGACGCACAACATATTTGTGACTCTGCAATAAATACCATATAGTTATTAACAAAGACATATTCATGGATAGATCATTTCTCAAGCAGCAACCATGGATTCATCAGGCTGGGTGAATAATTCAATAACTGTAGGCGTGTATTAGGCTATAAAATACGAGATTCTAATGATAGAACAGCATTCAACGCATTCTCTTGGGAACTAATTTTGATCAATATCATCCCCAGGATGTTTTGAACAGAGTTGCACAGTTATAGATCCCGAGTTACAAAGAACTCAGTACCATAGTAATGTCATAAATAAAATGGTCAAGGTAGTTATAAAGATTCAAATACTCATCTGCAAAATTAAAAAATGTTGTTCCAAGATCTTTAATACAAAACGTTTAGAAATATCTTACGTAAAACACAGAAATTGACTGTTTCGTGTTTGAAAACAGGATTACTCAGGGTGGCCACTAACGACAGGACAAGTGTGTTGAACATGTGTGCAAACACATACTAGTCATGGATGTTGTTCTTCGAACGAAAACAGCTGCTTGACAGCGGCTTCTAACATAAAATAGATTACCAATACACAGTGGCGAGGCGTCCAATCATCGTTTGATGCGGCGATGAGTATAGGAATTGGACTAAAAATATTTAAATAATCTCAACTCTTAAATGTACTTTTGTAGGCATCAAACCCCGAAATTATGTTCAAAAACTCCGAAAATTTGAAAAATAAAACGATAAGAATATGAAAAGTATGACGCTCAATATGAATATAAAGCGCAGAAGGCTTGCGGATCACTCCAGTCATTGGCTAGAGCCCCCAGCCTACAGGTTTCAGATCATTCAAATAATGCTCGAAATACATCGCAATGCGATGTATTCAGGCTTTCGTGTTCTCGGCTACTGTCGCGGTTTTCAGTAGCTGCGTTCTCCCTCCTTCCCACGTCCCACCGTCTCTACAGCTTCAACGAAAATTTTTGCATTTGACAATTATTGTTTTAAAAGTGAGGTTATTCTTATTCGTGTGAGTTAGTAATTGTTCTTTTACAGTGTTTCATGTGCATGTGTTGGTAGTGAGGATACACTGAAAATTATACAAGAGTTGAAATTGGAGAGATTTCTTCTCAGTTCTCTGCCTTTTGTATGTAAGTTCAGGAAAGTCTTCAGGTACTCCAAAAGCTTCAAAAGTCAACAATTTGCTAGCGTTTCTATCTAGAAGGTGGCACTTGGACCCACTTGGGTTGGTGGGAGGGGGGACCCCTGTGATGACCAGTAGAGCATTCCTTGCTTTGCCACTGACAATAAAAATATAAAAAAAACACTGGAAAATGACAAATTGTGATACAAAAATAATTCAACCTCGAATAGAGCAGCAAAGGAAAAATAAACAACAAAAAATCGAAGATATCCTGACCACAAAAAAATTTGTTGGAAGCCTTTCGCTGATGACACAAAATATATGACAAACATGTTCAACACACACTTGTCCTATCGTTAGAGGCCACCCTTACATAAATTGTGTGTATTTTCGACAATCAAGCTTTCAGACTTTTTCTATTTGTTTTTGTATTATTTCATCTTTTACATGAATTCACAATAAGTGTATTATTGTATTCAGGTCATCTATTTGCTAATGAAACTTTAAATAAGTTGAGATATTTTTGCCCATGAGGGAAGTCTCCAGTTTATATACTTCAAATGTTCAGTTTTATACATTTATTGTTTTATGTTGAATTGAATAGTTGATATTGTTTCAAAGTAAATTACTCACAATTGAACTATTAATGAAAATTAGATTCTTTCGAGGAGTATCTCACGATGGGAAGCACAGGAAATTATGCAGTTGTAAATTGTGAGAGAAAAGTGCTAGCCAAACGTTGAATGTGTCTTAATTTTAGTCTTCTCATTCCTCTCGTTCAATCAAATAGATTTTTTATAAATCAAAATAATACAACAAAATTGATGACACTGGGTTAAAGTTAATTAACGATTCTTTGATTAATACAAACCTAATCTATGAATCTTTGCAGAAAGGAAATTATGAAGAATGAAAACTATGGGTTTTGGGCAGCATTCCATATCCAGTTCCTGAAAAATTCAAAAAGTTGAAATTAATATAAAACTTTTTCTCGTTAGGTGAAAGTAATTAATATAATAGTTCTGAACATGTAACGAAAGTTTCAGCGATTTATCTAGTATTATTTTATGAAATTGGCTGCATTTTAAACTCACTTATAAATTATACATGGGGAAATAGATTCCATTATCTTTTAGTTAAGACCTTGGCCCATCTGCACCATCTCTGTTCAAACTGAGAAAGATCAGCTGCAGGTTTGAACCAGAAATGAAACAAATTATAATAAATTCAACCACGCCTTCATGTAATCATAGATTAGTGTTAAAAGTAGTTGGTCCAAACCAACTAGAGATGAGCGGAAAAAATATTTCACTATTGCTATTGCACGGCTTATCAGAAAATGAATAAAATCAGCATAAAATAATATTCAAAATCAAGTCTAAATGGATCATAAAGAATTCCATTTCTTGCAAATCGCGTCAGATGAATATTGGATGAAATTAGATACAGTTAAGAAGAGGATCCAAAAAAAGCATAAAGGACGCCTTTAACAATGTAATTTTACAAACTTATTTAGATCATTTGAATTAAGAAACCGCTTTGAAAAAGCTTTTCACTACTTGTGTGTTTCAATTGCTGTCAGAGCTTGAACTTATTATTACTTACATTTTATTAAAATTTCATTATTACAGAATTTACATTTTTCATATGTCATTTAATTGTCAAAAAACATATATTGCATCTGCTCCGACTTGAATATCAGTAAATCTGTATAAACTCCAGCTTACAAACAAGATAGCATTAAATTGGTTGAAATTGTTGTGTTTTAAATACAAGATGGTGCAAAGGAAACGCATGTTTTTCGAACCAATATTACTCGGCGTTGAGAGGGGGTATTGACCTTGAACGAATGTTGGCAGACGGCTCATACTATGCCGTTTCAGTCGCTATGGAGCGTTGGAACGTACAACATCGTGTGTTCCCAGTCGAGCAGTTTTTCAGAAACAATGAATCTGCAGTCACAGTGCAACGCTATTCCGTCAATATTTTAGATTTGGACGTCTAGGTGCAGTACCTGATCGAAATACTGTACTCCGATGGGTTGCAGCGTTTAGAAGTACTGGTTCTGTGATGAGAAAGAAACCACCTGGTCTTCCCAGTTTAGTTAGTACCCAGGAAAATGTAGACTGAGTCAGAACGTCAGTTGTTACTGGACCTAGACGATCGACTACACGAAATGGTCTCAGGACTAGACGATACTAACTCGATCTACATTTTCGAACTGAGCCATTCGTTCAAGAGCAATATACCCCCTTCCGTTGCCAAGTACTAGCGGTTCGAAAAACATACGTATCCTCTACACCACTCTGTAGTAAATAGTTGAATAGTGAATAGATACATAGTTGAATAATAGTTGATAAGAATAGAACCAACTCGACTTTGAATATTCTTCATCATTTGGTAAATCATTGAATTCATTGTATTTTTTAAACTATCAAAACTGTTATAGCACTGAAATAACAGTGTTATGCTCAGACTCAATTAGCAGTCATGACAATATGCTCAAAATTAGATCAAAGTGGCCACATTCTGCTTCCCCAAGCAAGTTCACTTTTGATATTTTCACTATAAATATGATATAACAGAATATGAAATATGAAATAGTTGTTCATTGCAGTATTCAAAAATGAACATGATAGAATACAATATAATTAAATTGAACGTTATATGGAATAATAAAAAATAATTATACAAGCCCTTCCAGAAAAGCCTCAAGCTTGAGCTCTGGAAATAAATTAAAATAATACCTATTATAGATACAATCTATAGAAATATCTGTATGACAAGAAAACGGGCCACACAGAAAACATAATACAGATTATATAAACGTGTAGATGAAGAAATAAAAACAATAATTTTAGAGCAAAATCCATTAATGATATTATAGCAATTACTTAAAAATTTCAAGCTTTGAATGCACCTTCTCGTATATCCAGTTTTTCACCATATATATCTAACTCTTTGTGATTTTATTATCAATGAGTTTTTCTAGTAATCTATTTACCAAGTTATGGCAGTGGAATAGAAGTTGGTGTTTGCAAGTCTGGAGAATATGACGTTATAAGACACATTACCTATTAGACACATTTGTTCGTAATTCTGGACCTTAATATGGTGGAATATAGGGTTTTAAATTTACGTTTTTATTATTAATATGTAAAATTGTCACGTCTCAGTGTCGTGATCGACTTCTTTGAATATTAGTCTACTCGAGTACATTCATGGCCTACCCAGTGCTGCTCTGATAATGTGTTTTTGTAGAACAAAAAGTTGATGAAGTGTCTGTCGTAGTATGCTTCCCCCCCCCACCACTATGCTTCAATACTATACAAAAATAAATAGTGTGCATAAACGTTATGAATATTTCCAATGATAGCAGGATGTTTGATTTTGTAAAATATATTGAATCAGGTAATATATTAAATATTTGTCAATATTTTGAGTCAGGTACTGTACTTCAATTTTGAGCAAAGGTAGAGTAAGTGTGATTTCAATTTCAAGTTTTGGTCTATTATTCCTAAAAATTCAATTGATTAGACATCTTAAATTTTTCTACAAGAGCAATTTACAACAATAATCTGATATTTGTATATTTAGTATAAATCATAATAATTTGATATTTGTTAAGCATTGTTGCGGTTGGTTATACTCACAATATCACTTTCGTCTCCTCCAAAATCAAGCCACAACAAGCGTTGGCCGTCATCAGCCGACGTTTTCAGCCTTTCAAAGGGAAAACTCCACAGCTTTTTCGATTCATTGCGACTCATTCCACTTGGCGCCGCTTCATACAATGTGAATCCATCCTCATAATTTAATACTAGTTGACATGGTTGGCCTTTCCATGAACATCCTACAACAAGTAAAAAGGAATGTAGGACATAAAGTAGCTACTTTTGGTGAAATAATTTCAACTTTTATGGCAGTTTACAACGCAAGCCATTGGCCCAAAAGATTTATAACTCCAAATTACAACGAAGCATTACTAACTCTAGGTAATTTGGATTAAAGTTGAACCTACAAAACGGTTGATCCCTGAAAGATATAAGTTAACAAATCTCAACATTATATCAGGTTTTCTGGTTTAATCACGACACTTGAATCAGGTTTAAAACAGTTATACACATGTGAATTGAGGTGCGAAGTACAGATGAATAGTTGAATCTTGGTTACTGTAACATATAACACCTAGTAGCTACATCAAATGACCAAAATGAGTAATTGTCGTATATACCGGGTATCCCACGAAGAGGTTTACACATTTGATTTTAAATTACGTGCCCATTTATGCACCGAACTTAATTTTTTAATTTTACACAGTTTACAAAGTAGGTTCTAAAAATATTCTGGGAGAATTTCAACCCCCTAACCTTTGTAGAAACAAAATGGCGGCATGTTGAAAAACATTAAAAAGGTGTTTTTGGTTTTAAAAAATATTTTTATTGTTGCACTTTAGGGCAATATAACTTTTAAATAAAACAACTAGAACAAGGCCTAATAAAAAACCTTAAAAGTCCAAAATTATTAAAATTTAAACACATCTACAGCAACACACTGATAACAGCGCTTAAGAAATGATTCGTAAGCTCTCACAAAGAAACTCCGCGGTATCCGGAGAAGTTCCTCTTCTATTGATCGTTTTACTTCCACATCATTATCGAATTCATGGATATAAACTTTCTCCTTTAAGTAACCCCATAACTAGTAGTTCTGCGAACAGTAGACCTCGCTCATGAATAGCCTACAACTTTCAAACTAATGAGAAGGGTCATTAAGAAAGTACAGCACATTTTAGAGCGGCACAATTAATATTCAATTTATATTAAAACAGGAGGTCTTATCAAAAATCCTTACACATACGTTTCAGGGCCTTGTTTCAAAGAACTTGTATACCAAATCTCATCCAAATCGGACAATAACTGCGACTGTAACTGCGGTACAAACAAACAGACAAAAGCCGATCGAGTCGAAACTAAGACCTCAGCTTCGCTTCGGTCGAAAAGAAGTCACAAACAGTGAAATCTGGTGATCGGGGTGGCCAATCTAGAAAATCAATTCCACGACCAATCCAATGGCCATGAAGTTTGTCATTTTGTAATTGCTTAATATGATTTGCGAAATGAGGTGGAGCACCATCTTGTTGGAAGATTGCTTGATCCATTTCTGGTACCATCAAATGAGGCAATACTACTGCAACGTAGTAAACAAATAAGATAATAACTCATGGAAGTAGTAAGCGAATTGGTAAAATTTTCAATATGCCGCCATTTTGTTTTTACGAATGTTAGGGAACTGAAATCTTCCCAGATTATTTTCAGAACCTAATTTGTAAACTGTATAAATTATTTTTAGGTATAATATTGTAGTGTATGCAAAGGTTGTAACCAAGGTACCTAGAATAGAAGGTACTGGCCACGCGCATCTCGATCTTTTAATGATCAGAGTCAGATGATCGGTGTTACTTCATTGGTGTTCTAAATAATATCTATTCTTCCTATCTTTTCAATGTTAAAATGAGCAACTTTGTAAGTCTTTTTCTCAAAAAGTACATAGCTTTCAAGTCCCATCGACATCTCCTACGATTCATACAATATTTATCTTCAATTTTTCTAGAAATTTAATACTTTTCGACGGCTGGATCTTTCAGAATGAACGATTTTGTAAGAGCCTGCACATCGAATACCTGTTGCTCTCTTATTGAAAATTAACATGCTTTCCCTGGCTCTTTTGTAATATTGATTTATTAATAATGAATTTGATAAATCGATCATTGAATAAGGAATTAAAAACGTGAAAACATTGATTGTACTATAATATTATTTCTCTCACAATCCTTTATCTTGTCTATGTACTGTATATTATATGTAGAATCAATAGAACATTTTGCCTAATCACTCAGGAGGATCTCTTTTTCAGGAAAATTATGGCTTTCACATACTTGATCAGGAAATAGGTTTTTGTTTGAATCTCACTAATTAGAAACTACACCAAAATATAAGGGCGAATATACAGAGTGTGTCATATGTATGGGAACCCTTCAATAAGTTGGAGACTGTTGTAGAAATAATACTATAACTTCCAGGATAAGTTATTGGTCAAATACTCCACCTTTTGACATACAACTGAATTTCAACCCCTCATAAGGGGGTGACTTAGGGGTTGTAACTCGAATATTTGAAATGTAAACACCCATTGTATGATACGTCATTTTAAAGGCCTTTTCAGAACAAGAAATATGACATCAATAAAAATGTTCTACGATACTTTTATCTAAAATGGCGGCTGATTGAACTTTATCAATTATTTCATTATAAACTAAAACTTCAATCAGCCGCCATTTTTGATAAAAGTATCTTAGAACATTTTTATTGATGTCATCTTTCTTGTTTTAGAGGGGCCTTAAAAATGATGTACCACACAATGGGTGTTAAAATTTAAAATATTTGAATTACAACCCCTCATTCCTTCAAAAACTAAAACTTCAATCAGCCATTATTTTGATAGAAGTATCATAGAACATTTTTATCGATGCCATCTTTCTTGTTTTAAAAAGGCCTTCAAAATTATGTACCACACAATGGGTGTTTACATTTAAACTATTCGAGTTACAACCCCTTAGTCACCCCCTTATGAGAGGTTGAAATTCAGTTGTACGTCAAAAGGTAGAGTACTTGACCAATAACTTATCCTGAAGGTAACAGTATTATATCTACAACAGTCTCCAATTTATTGATGTGTTCCCATACATATGACTCACTCTGTTTATTAAAGCATGCATACCGCGTGGGGAATTCTCCATAATTGAGAATTGTATTGAATACTTGCTTTCGTATTGTGAAACACATATTTCGAATTTATTATTTGTAAGAGGAACTCTCAATTGATACTTGTTCTCTTATTGTAAAACTCTCATTCTTTATTTATTTGTGAAAGGGAAAATCAACTCTTCATGATCCAATAATAATGAATCATACATTGAAAAGTAGACGTATGAATATGAATTCATACTATAAGTATCCTACAATATATTCCTTCTAATAAACTTGATAATTCTATGAGACAAGTGATAGGTTGAATGCCTGTTTGAAAGACTACGAAAGGATGACAATCTCTTCAACCAACTCGGAGGGCATTTCTATTCTAGAAATTAAACTCTCATACACTAAAAACAGGATAATGTGTGGTGAATTCCAATTCTTATCAATCTCCACATTATTATCCTATAACCGGAGAGATAATAGTTGGGCATATTTTAAGATATTTTTCCAAATTGCAATTTATTCAGTTTATAATGCATTTATGATGTGGGTGTTATACTATCACCCCATACTCTCTTCTGTTCCATATTGGGGCTTTCTACCAAATAGAGTGTGAGTGATGTATATGTGATAAAAATTATGTTTCTAGATTGTGCCTTGGTCACTGAGTAGAAATAATTTTGAATCCGAAGTTCTTTATCGAAAATTCAATTGAAATTTGATTGTTGATCAATCCAATTGATTGTTTATAACAAACAAAAACATCAAATATCATTATATCATTTCCAGGAAGGAAAGTGGTGCGCTTACCATCTTCATCCATTGATCATCCACATTCTCCTTCCAAATCACTGATGGAATACCCTGCACTAACAACCTTTATTCTCTGCAACCGCTCTTGATTCCACTTTTATCAAATTAATATTAGCTTTTCCTTTATATGTCTTCTGCATTGAGATTGGTATTAGAATCAATTTTGAAAGGATAGATATTGGTTGAGTTTGCAGAAGAATATCACAATGAACAAAGGAAACAGCTCGAATACAACGTAATAAATAACGAGAAAGCTCAAGATAACTATTAAAGTATTCAAGCCAAGCCTAATTATTATGATGATAAAACAGTAATTGAAAAAATATAGGCCTCTATTATATCATTCAAAGTATTACTAGGAGAAATAGGCTACATTCAGTACCTTTTATTAACTTTATAATTGTTGAGATATTAAAACTTTGAATAAAAAACCTCCAGTAGAAAACCTTTGAAGCCATTACTATTTTCAAATGTTGCCAAATTAAATCTATTCATTCCTTCTACGAGAGTATCCCTTCTTGTAGTATCAAATGAGAGTTCTCTATCTTTAAACCTGTATGCCCTTACATTATCGAACATTCTGGAAGATCTAGGAGTTCAAAAGTGATGAGTTTCTAAAAAAAATTGAAGATAAATATTGTATAAATCATAGGAGATGTCGAAGGGACTTGAAAGTTATGTACTTTTTTATAAAAAGACTTATAAAGCTCTCGAGAAAAATAAAGATAAATATTGTAGGTATATGACCGTAACATACAACTATCACCTGGTTAAAGTATGTGGATATGTGTATATCATCTTTTCCTGAATTAAGAGTGCACTGCTAAAGGATTAAAGATGTTGAACCAGCAAGATGTTCTACTGATTCTATGTGATATACAGTAGGCTACACATACATGATATCAAGGATTTTGAGGAGAAATAATATTATAGTATACAATCAATGTTTTCACGTTTTTAATTCCTTATTCAATGATCGATTTATCAAATTCATTAGCATTGAGTAATTGAATATTACAAAAGAGCCAGGGAAAGCATTTTAATTTCTTTTTGAGGAAAAGACTTACAAAGTTGCTCAATTTAACATTGAAAAGATAGGAAGAATAGAATTTTAGAGTACCAATGACGTCACACCGACCAGCTGGTTTGGATTTGTTACTGCGCATCTTTTCGTGGCCACTACCTTGTATTCTAGGTACATTGGTTGTAACCATCTTTCAAACGAATTGTACGATATTTAGGACTAGTATTTGTAACTCAAGTAAGAGTTGAACCGTTAGACCCTACATCTACCTCTTGGTTTGAAAGCTCTCATAATATCATAGTTTCCACCCCATTCACCAACAAAACAAAACACAATGGATAATATTCACCAGGCATCTGGAAGGTTTGTTTCCAAACGGCTATACTCGCAAATTTCAAATAAACAGTCTAGGAACTATGCTAGAATTACATAATTATAAATAGTTATATAGTAATAATAATAGTTTTATAATATCAATTTAAACAGGAAACACACGACATAGATAGATTAAAAACACAGACCACTCTCTACACGGTCGACAAAGATCACAGCCATCGAAAATTTCCGAAAATAATGTAGGTTTCCAAGTGTTTTTAATCTATCTATGTGATTCCTGTTTTGATTAATATTATAAAACTGTAAAGTGTTTGCTGTGATAATAATAGTTATATAGTACTATTATTACTATTAATAGTTATATGTACGCTCAGGAACCGAAGTGTAACTATTTCTCCCAGAGGAAAACGTTTGTCGATGGTTGACTGTGCGACAATTTCCTCGAGGGAGAATAATTGCGCTTTGGAGCAGTGTTTCATACAAAACAGTTCTCTAATAAAATTTATTAGAACATATAATTCAACTTTTTACTACTGAAGTGCTTTGAACTGGGTCATGATGCTTCTGCAACACTTCTAGACTTATGTAAGGCTTTTGATATTGTGGACCACACTATTCTACTTGAAAAGATAAAATACTATGGAGTGAGAGATATTGAATACAATCTATTGAAGTCTTACTTGAGTAACAGGTTGCAAACCACCAAAATAGGGAATAACATGTCTGGGCTAGTTGGTATTAGAAATGGGGCCCCGCAGGGCTCGGTTCTCGGACCGTTCCTTTTTCGGTCTATATAAATGACCTTCCTGATTATGCAAGTGAGGGTAGAGGCATATTATACGCAGATGATACAACATCTTCTCTATACTTATAAAAGGCTAAGCCCCGACAGACTGAAATCACACCACAGCCCAAACTACTGAGCCTAAAAACTTGAAATTTGGCACGATTGTTTATGGTAGCCTGAAAACATCCACTAAGAAAGGATTTTCAGAAATTTGTCCCCCTGAGGGAGCTGGGGCCCCCCAAAAATTTTGTACTTTTTAACCGCTCATTGCACAGCAAAGTCATGAGTAACTTTTTTGTTCAGCTAAGAAAAAAAATTAAATCTATGCAGAAAAATTTCGATCAGGAGCACAGGGGGGTGTCCAGGAGAGGGCATTTTTCGAAAATTTTGATGTAAAATCACACTAAAGCTCAAACTAATTGTCCTACAGACTTGAAACTTTGCACAAATATTCTTCAAACATGCTAGACGCGCACTAAGAACGGATTTTGAGATATTTTGCCTCTAAGGGTTTCAAAGGATGAAAAAGGATCCTATTAAGTAAGGTTATGAACATGGTAAGGTGAGTGCCATATGGAAATGAGATAATTTATTTATTGACATGTGATATTCTAACATATGTTGTAATCATTGGAAAAACAAAATAATTTATGATAGAAATTAAAAAAAGAACATTTGTTCTATTATTGCTTTCTACCTGATTCTACCTAACCTCAATAATATTGTTCTGATAATTGATAAATATGTTAATAATATTATTATTATTGATATAATAAAAGTATTGTTTTGATAATCAATTATTATCATTAATATAATAATAGTATTGTTTTGGTAATCAATAAATATTTTTATTTTCACAAACTCTGCATAATTTATAATGGTGAATGTGAAACAGCTGCATCAAAGAAATTATCTCAAAAACATATGTTTAGGAAAACCATAGTTTTGAACTTCGTTTTCCTGATGCAATGTATAAGCCTACACGTGGCATGTATGATTAATTTTTCAGCTAGAACAGTTTTTTGAGACTGCTAAATAAACGTCTACAGTTTTATCAATGCTGTATCGGCAATATGAAAACGCATGCAGTTAATATGTCTTTAAATAAAGGTGTTGATATCTACATGATAATTATTCTCTACCATTTTTATTTAATTAAAATTTCAAAATTATTCAAGCCTTGATAGAATGATTGATTCACTGTACAGTCAGTCGAAAATTTTAATATTGAAATGAGGGGTATTTTGGCAAGCTGAACAAAAAAGTAAGGTCCTATGCACCTTTTTGATATTATTTCTTCAAATGAAAAATGAGTTTTGTGGGTTGTCAAAACTCCCTCTGAAAGAGAACTATTCATTTTATCCTATCTTTTAGTAAAATAAAAATGGTTTTTGCATTGAATAACATCTATCTTGCCAACAAGAATCGAACTCTTTGTGAATTTAGATATGACCTACACTTTAGATTTATACAATTCTATTAATAAATTCATGGAAATTGAAGTACTATTTTCAGTTAGTTGATGATTAGTTGATGAAATTTATATATTAGAAATTTTATTTTAAACACATGTTGTTTATATGAATATTCCATCTCAGATATGGATCTAACAGTATTCCCAGGTATTTTACTCGGTCCTTTTTTCGAATTTCAGGACAAAAGCAGTGATTTGTTGATTGTTGACAATTGCAGTTTACTTGGTGTATTTTAATACTTTCTATTTCATGAGGTTGTGTTTGGGCATTGGATGAGAAAGTCATGAATACGCTTTTAGAAGCATTTAAAGTAAGCAGATGTTCATCTAGCCAAGATTGTGCTACTCTTAGACCATTTTCTGCGCTAAGGCGCACGTCCTCCCAGGAATTGCCAGTGAAAGTGAGAGCGGTATCATCAGCAAAGGATACGATTGAGCAGTTCCCAATGTCAACTTTAAGAAAATCATTAATATAAATTTGGAAAAGTATTGGTGATAAAACAGTGCCTTGAGGCAGACCATATTCAGTAAGTTTTTTATTACTTGATAAAGTATTCAGCGTAAGTAGTTGATACCGTTCAGTTAGATAACTATTGAATAGTTTGAGAGGTGAGCCTCTGATTCCAAGGTGTTCCATCTTCTCTAATAATCTTGACTGGGATACAGTGTCAAAAGCCTTTGCCAAGTCTAAGAAAGTTGTTAAAGTTTTCTTTTTACTGTTGAAGTTTTCAATTATTCTTTCCAAAAAGTCGGATATTGCATCTTCTGTTGATATGCCACTCTTAAATCCATACTGATTTCTGTTGATAATTCTATGTTTATTCAAATAACTTACTAGTCTCTTCTTTATAATTTTCTCCATTATTTTAGCTAAATTATTTATTAAACTTATTGGGCGATAATTTGAGGGGTTTGATTTATCACCTGATTTATAAAGAGGAACAACTTTAGCAACTTTAAATAGTTTAGGAAAATAACCTACCAAAAAACATTTATTTATTATCATTTTAAGAGGCTCTACAATATAGGAAGCTATTTTTTTCAGACAGGCAGAATTCAAATTGTCTACTCCTGGAGAAGAGTTACTTCTGAGAGAATTGATTGTGTCTATTATTTCATCATTGTTTGTATCAGCCAAATAAAATGAATTGAATGAGGGGATTGACGAATCGGCATGAGTACGTTGTCTAGGGCTGTTATTTATTATTTTATTAGCATATAATTGACCTACATGCGTGAAATGGGGTTTAGAACTTCGGGATCTATATTGGGTATTTTTTTATCTCGTTTTATATTCAATAGATCATTGATACACTCCCATGTCTTTTTCGAATTGCCTCTGCTTAGGAGTAGTATATTATTATAGTAGTCATACTTCGATTTTTTTATCATGTTGTTTAATGTGTTTCTGTATTTTTTATATAGTGATTTGAGAAAGTTGTTTTGAGGCTGTTTTTTTAATTTCTGATGCATTTTATCTCGTTTTCTTATTGACGTTATTAATCCTGCAGTTATCCAAGGCTTGAGAGGCTTTAGTTTGTGTGGTACAATTTTTATTTGGGTTGCATTTCCAATCTCAGTGGATAATGCATCAACGAATAATTCAACAGCATTTTCAATATTCAAATCAAGTTGTGATGCAACCTCGGACCAATTGTACTTCTTAAGATTATTTATCAAATCATGGTAGTTTATAGATTTTCTAGTGTTAACACTTGGTTCAGTTCTACCAGTATTCCAGTATTCCAGTATTTCATTTGAATTAGAAAATATTTATAAGCTCCTATCAATTTATCATTCGTAACAATGAATTCTTCAAAACATGAATTTAATCAAATAAAAAATTGCCCATACTTCTGTATTCATGTTCGCATGTTTTCCACTTGTGATGGATAGCCAAAATATTGTGGAGCGAGCTGCACGGCGAATTGTGATCGAGGACTCTGATTGGCTGGAAAGTTCAGCGTTCGGAGTGAGGTGAGGCGAGCAGTTAGAACAGAGGCAAGCGGCACGGCGAATGGTTCGGAGTGCGGTACGGCGAATGATTAACAGCTGATTTTTAACATTATGAAACATATGCTCATGTTCGTTGAAAGGCAAGATGTTCGGAGGAATGCACGGTTTGCTGCGCGGTTCGAGGTTCGGTTCGGCATGTGTGGACGCACCTTTAGTTGTTACAGGACATTTATACAGATCACAGGCCAAAGCAACATAATAATCTATCTTCTTCTTTTTTTCTTCTTCTTCTTCTTCTTTTCTTCTTCTTCTTCTTCTTCTTCTTCTTCTTCTTCTTCTTCTTCTTCTTCTTCTTCTTCTTCTTCTTCTTCTCCTTCTTCTTCTACCCATATCTAAAAGGCTAAGCACCGACAAACTGAAATCACACCACAGCCCAAACTACTAAGCCTAAAAACTTGAAATTTCGCACAATTGTTTATTCTAGCCTCAAAATATCCACTACAAAAGGATTTTCAGAAATCTGCCCCCCCCCCTGAGGGAGCTGGGCCCCCCAAAATTTTCACTTTTTAACCGTTCATTGCACAGCAAAGTCATGAGGAACTTTTTCGTTCAGGTACGAAAAAAATCAGATCTATGCAGAAAAATTCCAATCAGGAGCACAGGGGGGTTCAGGAGAGGGCACTTTTCGAAAATGTTGATGTAAAATCACACTACAGCTCAAACTAATTGGCCTACAGACTTAAAACTTTGCACAAATATTCTTCAAACATGCTAGATGCACACTAAGAACGGATTTTGAGATATTTTGCCTCTAAGGATTTCAAAGGATGAAAAGGGATCCTATTAAGTAAGCTGAACTCCATATGGAACTGAGATAATTGACACATGATATTCTAACATATGTTGTAATCATTGGAAAGCTTAAAACAATTTCATCAATTAGCTGATCGAATTGATTTTGCGTTGATTGAGAGCGCGAGCTTACCACGTGTTTGTTCCATCGTTGTTGTATGCTTGGTCAGTTCGGTTTGCGCCTTCTATCAGCTGTATATGGAGTCTCATACACTCCGATTAGAACAGAGCACAAAGGTTTTCTTTGGTTAGGAGTTTGTTGATAATTCTTTTTTCAAATTCTAATTTTTATTGCCATCAAAAATCACATTGAAAGCTTTCTTAATAGACAACAAGATTACAGAAACAAAATGTCAAACATATACCTACATTTATTTGTAGCACGGCCAGAAAAAGACAAACTTGAGAACTAGCCGTGAGTTTATTAAATAAAACTTTATATATATATATATATATATATATATATTATATATATATAATATATATATATATATATTGTTAATATTTTTTTAATAAAAATTACGAGTTGATGAGAGATGCGAGTAATTCCTTATATTTGATCCGAATGGTTATTCATAATACAGTAGTCAGGGTCACTGCAATCAAAAATTTTTTATTCTGTACGGTAGATAATAAATTTCATACGTATTGATTGTCCATAATGTATCCAGTGCCCATAATGGAAGTAATTGAACTACTCAAAATTAATGGCTTACTGGTCCCTCATAGATTTATAGTATTCCTGGTGATTGAGCCTGTATTTTTCAGTGTTGTTTATTAATAATAAAGCTTAATTTACAACTAGCTTACAATGTATCTGCCAATGTATCTCATGTCACACTTGACTTTATTTGGTGAATCATGAAATTTATCTGACAATCAACATGTTCATTCACATCTCAATACGGACTTCCTATGTGCTTAGTCATGCAGCATTCATTATTCCGAAAACATATTATTATTCTTTTCAATCAATTGGTAGTAATATCTATCAGTAAAGTTTCCAATTAAAAAAAAAGGTTATATCAGTGTTTCAAAGAAAAATATTCAATGTTTTCATAGCTGTAGATTGTCGATATATGGTGTGAATTATTTTTTTCAACATTTTCCAGTTTCTCAATGATAGGGGAGTGATAATAGGCGATGTAAGTGATGACGTAAGCCGTTGCTACGCCGCCATTTTGGTTTCTAAACAAACCGTTGCTATGGAGAGAGAACATGTATTTCAAATGGGACTAAAACATCACCTTACATTTACGAGTATATCAATGAAATAATAGATTTCTAAGAGTTGAGAATATTTTTTTCAAGTTCTACACACTCAAATCATCAACTCTCAGTATTTATTCGATCAAATAATTTTTTTGGGACAGCCAAAGCAGAAAGTCTCACGAGTAGAGCTTATAGTACCATGTCTGTAGTCTGCTATGGAAAACCTACCTGTAGAGAAAGTTGAAGTGCAATTTGAATTATTACCTAGAATTTCATTAGATTGTTATAAAGTTGTAATTTAAAAATTCATATGAAATATTTTCTGGATCTGGAATGATTCAACTGCCCAAGGAGAGCTTTTGACTACAAAGAAGCCTGGAGATCAAAATGGATAAGTAGCAACACCAATCGCTTCAACATTGATTTCTCACCAAACAACTCCTGGTATGAAGCTTCCCGAAAAACATGGTGCCTGCTGAATCGTGTTAGGAGGGTGCAAAAACAAGATCCACAATGCACAGATGGGGCAGTGCTGATAGTCCTGGTTGTGATTGTGGGGCTGCAGAGCAGACCCTAAGGCATATTGTCGAGGAGTGCCCGAAGAGAAAGTTTGCTGGGGGATGGGAAGATTTTGTGCAGGCAAGCCCAAATGCTATTGCTTGGCTGGATGGACTGGACCTTGAGCTGTAGTCGCAGGACAGCACGCTTACCAAGTGTTTTCCTTTTTTATTTTTATTGTATTTATTTCTATTGTTATGACTTCGTTTTTTGACTTTGTGTGCCATTGCCAATACGTAATAAAATAAATAAATAAATATATTCTGTTTTCCTATTGTTTAGTGTACTGTTAGAGTAGACTAAAGCTTAAATATATAGGTTAGGTGTTTTGGTTTAGCCTAGGTACTTACTTATAAGTTTGGTGTTGAGGTTTTCTGAAGTATATAATTGTTTTCAATTTACGTGAAATAGTTAGATATTGAATGAACTCAACACAATAAAAAAATGTTTGTTTGCTTCAAACCATTTTCATTTGTCATCGAAATCAGACTGTATACATTCTCAAATAAACATTTCTATAATGTGAAACAGCAGACTGTAAAACTTCCAGCATATGCTGTGAAAGTAAACTTATATTGAAAACAAAATAATAATTGAAAATTTCATGTAAGAATTCATGTGGCACTTTAACTTTCTCTTCAACAAGGCTTACCATAGCAGCCTACATACATAGTACTAAGCACTACTTCCTGAGACTTTCTGCTTTGGCTGTCCCAAAAAAATTTATTCGATCTGAATAAATACTTGAAATTGATGATTTGAGTGTGTAGAACATGAAAAAAATATTCTCAACTCTTAGAAATCTATTATTTCATTGATATACTCGTAAATGTAAGGTGATGTTTTAGTCCCATTTGAATAAAATGCTCTCTCTCCATAGCAACGGTTTGTTTAGAGACTAAGATGGCGTCGTAGCAACGGCTTACGTCACACTTACATCGCCTATTATTTGTATAGGTCTTCTAAGGAACCATTATCAACAGCTGGTACCAATCAACTACACTTCAACTCCAAACTACCGTTTTAATACCAGTACACAATAATTATTTATCACAGGGTGATATGTTTATTACAGCTGGTAACTTTAGATGCTAAATCATATTATCAGAATAATATGATCTTGAATCATGATCATCTCTTCGTTCTTCAGTAGCCGCTCGGCCGAAAATTTCGAAAACATATGTCTGTAAAATGGATTAATAAATAATTATTAGCCCCCCTATTAAAATTTCTGTTCAGAAACCATCCCCAATATTCACACAACATATTCCCAAAGTTTCATGCCGTTATGTCAAGTAGTTTTCAGTCTACAGGGAACAAACAAACATACAAACAAACACACAAACAGACATTCATTTTTTATAAATAGATTCCATTCGGCTCAAACAAAAGCCTCTCTAAATGAAGGTAGAATGATAAGGATTCAGTTCTGTTGTTTTAACATTTTTTTCAAATCACTTTCAAAAAGTTCATGTAGTACCTACTATTGTGTTTGAGACACTTCTGACGCTATCATAGTTTCACCACTATTCTGTTCCACAGTCCTATGTTTGACATTTTGTTTCTGTAATCTTGTTGTCTATTAAGAAAGCTTTCAATGTGATTTTTGATGGCAATAAAAATTTGAATTTGAAAAAGAATTATCAACAAACTCCTAACCAAAGAAAACCTTTGTGCTCTGTTCTAATCGGAGTGTATGAGACTCCATATACAGCTGATAGAAGGCGCAAACCGAACTGACCAAGCATACAACAACGATGGAACAAACACGTGGTAAGCTCGCGCTCTCAATCAACGCAAAATCAATTCGATCAGCTAATTGATGAAATTGTTTTAAGCTTTCCAATGATTACAACATATGTTAGAATATCATGTGTCAATTATCTCAGTTCCATATGGAGTTCAGCTTACTTAATAGGATCCTTTTTCATCCTTTGAAATCCTTAGAGGCAAAATATCTCAAAATCCGTTCTTAGTATGTTTCCGTAATCTAGCATGTTTGAAGAATATTTGTGCAAAGTTTTAAGTCTGTAGGCCAATTAGTTTGAGCTGTAGTGTGATTTTACATCAACATTTTCGAAAAGTGCCCTCTCCTGAACCCCCCTGTGCTCCTGATTGGAATTTTTCTGCATAGATCTGATTTTTTCGTACCTGAACGAAAAAGTTCCTCATGACTTTGCTGTGCAATGAACGGTTAAAAAGTGAAAATTTTGGGGGGCCCAGCTCCCTCAGGGGGGGGGGCAGATTTCTGAAAATCCTTTTGTAGTGGATGTTTTGAGGCTAGAATAAACAATTGTGCGAAATTTCAAGTTTTTAGGCTTAGTAGTTTGGGCTGTGGTGTGATTTCAGTTTGTTGGTGCTTAGCCTTTTAGATATGGGTAGAAGAAGAAGGAGAAGAAGAAGAAGAAGAAGAAGAAGAAGAAGAAAAAGAAGAAGAAGAAGAAGAAAAAGAAGAAGAAGAAGAAGAAGAAGAAGAAGAAGAAAAAGAAGAAGACGAAGAAGAAGAAGAAGAAGAAGAAGAAGAAGAAGAAAAAAAAGAAGAAGATAGATTATTATGTTGCTTTGGCCTGTGATCTGTATAAATGTCCTGTAACAACTAAAGGTGCGTCCACACATGCCGAACCGAACCTCGAACTGCGCAGCAAACCGTGCATTCCTCCGAACATCTTGCCTTTCAACGAACATGAGCATATGTTTCATAATGTTAAAAATCAGCTGTTAATCATTCGCCGTACCGCACTCCGAACCATTCGCCGTGCCGCTTGCCTCTGTTCTAACTGCTCGCCTCACCTCACTCCGAACGCTGAACTTTCCAGCCAATCAGAGTCCTCGATCACAATTCGCCGTGCAGCTCGCTCCACAATATTTTGGCTATCCATCACAAGTGGAAAACATGCGAACATGAATACAGAAGTATGGGCAATTTTTTATTTGATTAAATTCATGTTTTGAAGAATTCATTGTTACGAATGATAAATTGATAGGAGCTTATAAATATTTTCTAATTCAAATGAAATAACTTCTGAAAAAAATAATGATTGGATAAATACCAATATTGAATTATTGTTGACCAATAACTCAGTACATCGACAATTCATTTAACTAATTCTGTATTGATAAAATTATAATCATTTTCTCTATTGATAATCAATTTCATCAACTAATCATCAACTAACTGAAAATAGTACTTCAATTTCCATGAATTTATTAATAGAATTGTATAAATCTAAAGTGTAGGTCATATCACAGAATTACAACAGAAGGCCAGCAGAATAGGACATACTGTTCATGCGTAATCGAGGTAGTTCCTTTGCCAGATTGTAGATAGCGCACAAAACCCTACTCCAGTCTCGCTCTCCCCCCTTCTGCACTCCGTCTTCACAACAACTCTATCACCCACTCCACTGACAGGTAGTCGCCCCTCACTCCTACAACACTATACACACACACACACACACACACACACACACACACACACACACACACACACCACACAGACACGCACCCATACAGTCAACTCAGCAACAGACACCTGTCAACATGTGAAGCAATTATAGCAATTATGGGACTATAATTGTGATAATAATATTATTCAACCACCTTCTGTTTTCTTTGCATTTCATCCCAACATTCTCCTGATGTTTGGGAAACTCACAGCTGAAAAAATATTAAGTTTTCAGTTAATCATCTTCTAAATATTTATTATTTTTTATCACTATTGTATAGTATATCTCCATCTACCTTTTCCTCTCCTCCTCCTTCATGATCCATTAATTCTTATATCTCTGACATGCTACTCCTTCTTCTTCTTTTTCTCTTCCTCCTCCTATGAGGAGAAAAAGAAGAAGAAGAGGAGAAGAAGAAGAAGAAGAGAAGAAGAAGAAGAAGAAGAAGAAGAAGAAGAGGAAGAAGAAGGAGAAGAAGGAAAAATATGAAGTTTTTAGTTCATCATCTTATAAATATTTATTATTCTTTATCACTATTGTATATTATATATTCATCTTCCTTAACCTCTTCTCCTCCTTCATGATCCATTAATTCTTATATCTCTGACATGCTACTCCTTCTTCTTCTTTTTCTCTTCCTCCTCCTAGAAGAAGAAGAAGAAGAAGAGAAGAAGAAGAAGAAGAAGAAGAAGAGAAGAAGAAGAAGACAAAGAAAAAGAAGAAGAAAAAATATGAAGTTTTCAGTTCATCATCTTCTAAATATTTATAATTTTTTATCACTATAGTTTAGTATATCTCCATCTTCCTTATCCTCTTCTTCTCCTTCATGATCCACTAATTCTTATTTCTCTCATATGCTACTCCTTCTTCTTCTTTTTCTCTTCCTCCTCCTAGAAGAAGAAGAAGAAAAAAAGAAGAAGATTTCTTCCTTCTTCTTCCACTATCTAATCTTCTTCATGTTCCACCACTTATTATTTCTATCTTGCTACTCCTTCCCATTCTTCTCTTTCTTCAATGAGGAGAAGAAAAAATAAAAAGAAGAAGGAGAAGAAGAGGAAGAAGATAGAATGATGAAGAAGAGGAGAAGAGAAAGAAGAAGATGAGTAGATGATAAGAACAAAATGACGATTTTGAGTAGAAGAAGAAGAATAAATAATAGAACATGATGACAAAAAGAGAATATTAAGAAGCAGAAGTAGGAGAAAAAGAAGGGCTACAACATGATTTTTTTTGTTATTTCTATCAAAACTAGTCAATAGGACTAACCATTAATTTTGTTCTGTTATTTCTTATCCTAAATTAATTTTTATTGCTAAAGTCTTCCAGTGGAGCCTACAGTTCCAATCTATAATTTCACCACTTTAAATTATTTCACTACACTTTTATTCAATATACTTTAATCACTCCACTAGCACTACACCAACTCGAAGGGCTTTGTTCTCTTCAACCTCCTAGTGAGTTCAGTGTTGTCTAGTAGTTGGATGACTTCGGTGTTGTCGTGTTAATGAAGACGTGACTCATGATGGGCTGCCAATCGTCTTATCTCACAGGTCACATAGGGGATGTGCAGATCTCGGTGCAAATCGCTGTTCCTTAGGGCTTAATGTACCAGGGCGCATTCACCATGTTCCGCAGTACTTTGTTTTGGAAAGTTTGAATCTGACTGATGTTAGAAGTTCTAGAGCAGCCCCAAAGCTGAATTCCATACGTCCAGACAGGTTTTAGAATTTGTTTGTAAATCAATAACTTGTTGTACAATGAGAGTTGTGTGATTGACGGCCCAACAGGCAATAGATTTTACTGTATTTGAGTCCTAGCTCGCTCCTTTTCATCTTGATATGCTCTTTCCATTTCAACTTGGCGTCAATAGTCATTCCAAGGTATTTTGCTGTGTTGCTGTGTGGTACTACATTCCCATTCAGGTTTATTCGAATCGGGTCATTGATAATTTTGTTTGTGAAGTTGATATGAATAGACTTCATCTCATTTAATCGAATTCTCCATTTTTTGGTCCAGTCACTGAATCTGTTGCTAGCATTCTGTAGTTTTGTGGCTGCTTCTTGTACTGTTTCCCCTTCTGCCAGTATTGCAGTATCATCAGCAAAAGTAGCTATTGTCAGTGCATCCAATTCAGGAAGATCGCTTGTGTACAGCACATAAAGAACTGGTCCAAGAACACTACCCTGTGGGACTCCACACTTTATTTCCTTCAATTCGGAGACGTCGTCACCTTGTTTTACTCTGAATAATCTGTTGTTGATGTATGATTTTAAAAGTTTTACAAGTTGGGTGGGGAGAATTTTATGAAGTTTAATGATCAGTCCTTCATGCCACAGTCGTGGTAGTCGTGAGTCTTGAACCCCAATCCTTATGCTTGGCATTAAAATCTCCACCCACTATGAATCTATCTCCAAGCTGATGAAGAATATTTGTATAATCATTTTTCTTTAAATTATAACGTGGTGGAAAATATGCAGCTCCAACAAGTATTTTCTGGTTGATGGACTCTATTCCAACTACAGTTAGCTGTATTCCATTACTTTGAATACTGAAGTCAATGATGATGAAGAAAAATAAGTTTGGAGATGAAGAAAAATAAGTAGGAGATGAAGAGAATAAGATAACATGAGAAAAGAAGAAGAAGCTGATGTATTACTATTATTACATTCATTTAAACTACATAAGTCACCCTATCCATAATATTGGTGAAGCTGAATTTTTGCAGGATGTTAGTATACATAGTTAATAGCCTGGAATCACAATATACTCATATATACTCCATTTATATGTATGAGAAATGATTAATTATTATATGAATTGTAATATATGTATATACGTAACACAGCCGCAAGCCGGTCCCTAGCCCGGGCCCAATCTTTGCGGTTGGGGAATGTGGAGGGGTTGTAGTTTTATTTATGGAATTCAACTTTCGATATTTTGATGTGATTCAGTTCATGTACAGATTTAGAATATAATTTGAAATTACTAGACTGCATAAACCTGTGGCACTAAGAGAATGGTTACCATGATTTCATTTTATAACTTCAAATCTCACATCAAAAACTCTATTAATCTAATATTTTGGTGAGAATTTTTTTCGCTGGGGATGTTGCCCACGTCATGGTTTGTATAAGAGTGAAGAGACTGATGATGATGATAATGATGAGAGACGTGACCTGATATGTGTGAACATTCTTATGTTCTCCTGGGTCCCCAAAAACAAATAGAGACTTTTTCAGAGATTCGACCGTATTTCATAACAAAGCTTACCAGACCTTTTTATGAACAAAAACAACTTTTGGATAGAACATGTTTTTTTTCAAAAGAGGACTGGTTGTCTGTCCAGTCTGAAACCTGGAAGAAATTGTTAGTTTAACTTCAACAATAAGAATATAACAATAGTTAACACTCACACTTCCTCCTACTCCATCATCTCCTTCTTCCCTTTCTTCTTCTTCTCCTTCTCCTCCTCTTCCTTCAGCTCCTTCTCCTCCATTTTTATCTTCATTTTATTCATCTACATCTTATTCTTCTTCTGCTATTTCTTCGTGTCTTCTTATTCTTCTTTTTCTTCTAGGAGGAGGAAGAAGAGGAAGAGAAAAAGAAGAAACAAAGAAATAGCAGAAGAAGAATAAGGAGAAGAAGAAAATGAAGATGAGAATGGAGGAGGAAGAGGAAGAGAACGTGAAGAAGATGAAGAGCTGAGAATAATAGTGGAAGAAGAAGTGAGAAGAAGGATAATAATTATGAGAGGGAAAGAAAATGATCAGAAGTTCTTCTTTTTCTTCTCTTACTTCTCCTTATCTGTCATATCCCATCATCACTCCTCCTTCTCTTATCATTATTATCATCATTATCATCATCTCATCCTACTCTTTTCTACTCATGATCATCAAATGATATTTTCTTCTTATTTTTCTCATTATTCTTATCATCCTCCTTTTCTTCTCCTTATCATATTAAAGAACTTCTCATATCAACAGATTATAGAAAAATAGAAATTATTTATATTCATAATTCAGCTCTAGAGTTGTCAGAGCAGAAAGCTACATGTCACAAAGGAATGAAATTGTTTGTCTTTTATAATAGGCCACTAACTGGCCTTTGGTTGTGCTTGCAATATTATTGTTGAGGCTTCCTCAGAAATGAGTTGAAAGCCTGGCAGGCTGCCAGATGCAGCTATAAAAAACCGGATCAAAAGACTGACACTCTCCTTCCTTATTCCCATGCCAGCCCACTTTTCTCCTTCCACTCATTACAAGCCGTTACAAGCGACTGTTGACATGCTTATGCGATCTGGTGGGACAATGCAGAACTAACTTATGCGTGATAATTATAAATGCACTACGTTGTTATTCTCATTATAGGAGTTTTCTCTGGTCATATCTAAATTCACAAAGAGTTCGATTCTTGTTGGCAAGATAGATGTTATTCAATGCAAAAACCATTTTTATTTTACTAAAAGATAGGATAAAATGAATAGTTCTCTTTCAGAGGGAGTTTTGACAACCCACAAAACTCATTTTTCATTTGAAGAAATAATATCAAAAAGGTGCATAGGACCTTACTTTTTTGTTCAGCTTGCCAAAATACCCCTCATTTCAATATTAAAATTTTCGACTGACTGTACAGTGAATCAATCATTCTATCAAGGCTTGAATAATTTTGAAATTTTAATTAAATAAAAATGGTAGAGAATAATTATCATGTAGATATCAACACCTTTATTTAAAGACATATTAACTGCATGCGTTTTCATATTGCCGATACAGCATTGATAAAACTGTAGACGTTTATTTAGCAGTCTCAAAAAACTGTTCTAGCTGAAAAATTAATCATACATGCCACGTGTAGGCTTATACATTGCATCAGGAAAACAAAGTTCAAAACTATGGTTTTCCTAAACATATGTTTTTGAGATAATTTCTTTGATGCAGCTGTTTCACATTCACCATTATAAATTATGCAGAGTTTGTGAAAATAAAAATATTTATTGATTACCAAAACAATACTATTATTATATTAATGATAATAATTGATTATCAAAACAATACTTTTATTATATCAATAATAATAATATTATTAAACATATTTATCAATTATCAGAACAATATTATTGAGGTTAGGTAGAATCAGGTAGAAAGCAATAATAGAACAGATGTTCTTTTTTTAATTTCTATCATAAATTATTTTGTTTTTCCAATGATTACAACATTATGTTAGAATATCACATGTCAATAAATAAATTATCTCATTTCCATATGGCACTCACCTTACCATGTTCATAACCTTACTTGATAGGATCCTTTTTCATCCTTTGAAACCCTTAGAGGCAAAATATCTCAAAATCCGTTCTTAGTGCGCGTCTAGCATGTTTGAAGAATATTTGTGCAAAGTTTCAAGTCTGTAGGACAATTAGTTTGAGCTTTAGTGTGATTTTACATCAAAATTTTCGAAAAATGCCCTCTCCTGGACACCCCCCTGTGCTCCTGATCGAAATTTTTCTGCATAGATTTAATTTTTTTTCTTAGCTGAACAAAAAAGTTACTCATGACTTTGCTGTGCAATGAGCGGTTAAAAAGTACAAAATTTTTGGGGGGCCCCAGCTCCCTCAGGGGGACAAATTTCTGAAAATCCTTTCTTAGTGGATGTTTTCAGGCTACCATAAACAATCGTGCCAAATTTCAAGTTTTTAGGCTCAGTAGTTTGGGCTGTGGTGTGATTTAAGTCTGTCGGGGCTTAGCCTTTTATAAGTATAGAGAGAGAAGAAGAGAAGATAAGCCAGTATTTATATTGTAATCTACATCAATAAAGTACTCAATCAATCAATCTCTCTCTGAATGAACAATGAAAAGTATAATAATTTTTGTTCCGAAACAGCTGATCATCAAATCATAAGTTGGAAAATGAAAATTTTCACCTCACTGATCCCTATGTTAAAGCAATGGCATGAATAAACTTTGATCGTTCATTCCTTATGTCCAGGATGCCTATTTTCAAAATGTATGGAGGAGTTGTCATTACATAATAAAATGTTAGCCTATTTAAATTCTTCCTCTTCATCTTCTTCTTCCACTTCTTTTTCTTCTTCGTCATCTTATTTCCTTCTTCTTCATCTTCTTTTTCGTTCCCTTTTTACTTTCCTTGCCCTACTACCATAGGTAAGGAAAGTATTGCTTTCAAAAAAAAATTAAGGTACCCCAATTTCAAGTTTTCTATACGTTTCAAGGTCCCCTGAGTCCAAAAACATGATTTTTGGGTGTTGGTCTGTGTGTGTGTATATGTGTGTATGTCTGTGAACACGATAACTCCATTCCTAATTAATTAACCGACTGACTGGAAATTTTAAACTTAAGGTCCTTATAACATGAGGACCCGACTTTAAGAAATTCAATAAAATTCGATTCAAGATGGCGGAAAAATGGCGGATAATTACTAAAAAACCATGTTTTCACGATTTTCTCAAAAACGGCTTAAACGATTTTCTTCAAATTTATACCATGGATAAGTCCTATCAACTGACATGAATCTCATTTCTGGGAAAATTGCAGGAGCTCCGTAATATTTTTGAGAAAAATGGCGGACAATTACTAAAAAAAAACATGTTTTTCACGGTTTTCTCGAAAACGGCTCTAACGATTTTCTTCAAATTTATACCATGGATAGCTATTTTTAAGCCCTATCAACTGACATGAGTCTCATTTCTGGGAAAATTGCAGTGCAGTAGCTCCATAATATTCTTGAGAAAAATGGCGGATAATTACTAAAAAACCATGTTTTTCACGATTTTCTCAAAAATGACTTTACTGATTTATTTCAAATTCATACCCTGTATAGTTATTTATCAGCTCTATCAACTGGCATGATTCTTTTTCCTTGGAAACTAATGGGGTCCACCCCATCCTTGAGAAATGGACTTTGTAAACTCCTTCTCATGCATGAGGTAGGTAGGTAGAGCAGTTTATAAAAATAACACATAGTCGAGATTTTCAACTGTAGAACAGTTGTTTTGACGACTTTAAAAAAAACATCGAATTTCACAATTTACACGAAGGAAAATGTACTCTGAAAACAATAATTATATATACACACTAGCTGTACCCTGCCACACTTCGCAGTGGCACATTGTGATTGAATGTTTATTTTTTTTTTCTGTGGCCCCCACTATATATAAAATATGTGTTGGGAAACCACAAATATTATGCTTGTTAAATAAATTATGAACATCTGTGTTATGTGTAATATATTATTGTAAATATATATGTAAAAATATTATTGTATAACACGATTATTTGCACTGAAACACGAATTTATTATCGAAAAAAAAGCATTGGTATGCTTTCTTTGTTCTGAATTGCGAAAGTAATTGAAATCCAATAATTGTACCGGAAAACATACGGTAATCAAGAGTGTAGTTTACCGGTACTCTATATCTCACGAACCTGTTGAAGCTGCGTTTTGAAACATGCGCGCTATCTAGCGGTCAGATTTTGCACTTTGATTGCAGCAGCGCTCAGCTCAAATCTGGCCAAAAATGGCCAAAGTTTCACCCCCTCCCCCCGGGCCACCCTGCGAGCCCGGTCAATTTTTTTTTTTTTTAATCGACTTATTTTCGCGAGCTGACCCCGAATGGGAAGTCAAAAATCGGAAAAATCCATAAACAAAAAAGTTAAAAATTTTCGGGCGAGCGTAGCGCCCCTGAAAATTGTAAAAAGTAGATAAAAACCATCCTTGATGCGGATTTTATATCATGTTAAAATTTCAACTCAATCGGTCCAGTACTTTTGGAGTTTTTGCATTACACACAAACCAACATAACATTTTTATATATATAGTTGCTTTCAAAAAAAAATTAAGGTACCCCAATTTCAAGTTTTCTATACGTTTCAAGGTCCCCTGAGTCCAAAAACATGATTTTTGGGTGTTGGTCTGTGTGTGTGTATATGTGTATAATTTGTCTGTGAACACGATAACTCCATTCCTAATTAATTAACCGACTGACTGGAAATTTTAAACTTAAGGTCCTTATAACATGAGGACCCGACTTTAAGAAATTCAATAAAATTCGATTCAAGATGGCGGAAAAATGGCGGATAATTACTAAAAAACCATGTTTTTCACGATTTTCTCAAAAACGGCTTAAACGATTTTCTTCAAATTTATACCATGGATAAGTCCTATCAACTGACATGAATCTCATTTCTGGGAAAATTGCAGGAGCTCCGTAATAATTTTTGAGAAAAATGGCGGACAATTACTAAAAAAAAACATGTTTTTCACGGTTTTCTCGAAAACGGCTCTAACGATTTTCTTCAAATTTATACCATGGATAGCTATTTTTAAGCCCTATCAACTGACATGAGTCTCATTTCTGGGAAAATTGCAGTGCAGTAGCTCCATAATATTCTTGAGAAAAATGGCGGATAATTACTAAAAAACCATGTTTTTCACGATTTTCTCAAAAATGACTTTACTGATTTATTTCAAATTCATACCCTGTATAGTTATTTATCAGCTCTATCAACTGGCATGATTCTTTTTCCTTGGAAACTAATGGGGTCCACCCCATCCTTGAGAAATGGACTTTGTAAACTCCTTCTCATGCATGAGGTAGGTAGGTAGAGCAGTTTATAAAAATAACACATAGTCGAGATTTTCAACTGTAGAACAGTTGTTTTGACGACTTTAAAAAAAAACATCGAATTTCACAATTTACACGAAGGAAAATGTACTCTGAAAACAATTATATATACACACTAGCTGTACCCTGCCACACTTCGCAGTGGCACATTGTGATTGAATGTTTATTTTTTTTTCTGTGGCCCCCACTATATATAAAATATGTGTTGGGAAACCACAAATATTATGCTTGTTAAATAAATTATGAACATCTGTGTTATGTGTAATATATTATTGTAAATATATATGTAAAAATATTATTGTATAACATGATTATTTGCACTGAAACACGAATTTATTATCAAAAAAAAAGCATTGGTATGCTTTCTTTGTTCTGAATTGCGAAAGTAATTGAAATCCAATAATTGTACCGGAAAACATACGGTAATCAAGAGTGTAGTTTACCGGTACTCTATATCTCACGAACCTGTTGAAGCTGCGTTTTGAAACATGCGCACTATCTAGCGGTCAGATTTTGCACTTTGATTGCAGCAGCGCTCAGCTCAAATCTGGCCAAAAATGGCCAAAGTTTCACCCCCTCCCCCCGGGCCACCATGCGAGCCCGGTCAATTTTTTTTTTTTTAATAGACTTATTTTCGCGAGCTGACCCCGAATGGGAAGTCAAAAATCGGAAAAATCCATAAACAAAAAGTTAAAAATTTTCGGGCGAGCGTAGCGCCCCTGAAAATTGTAAAAAGTAGATAAAAACCATCCTTGATGCAGATTTTATATCATGTTAAAATTTCAACTCAATCGGTCCAGTACTTTTGGAGTTTTTGCATTACACACAAACCAACATAACATTTTTATATATATATATTGCTTTCAAAAAAAAATTAAGGTACCCCAATTTCAAGTTTTCTATACGTTTCAAGGTCCCCTGAGTCCAAAAACATGATTTTTGGGTGTTGGTCTGTGTGTGTGTATATGTGTATAATTTGTCTGTGAACACGATAACTCCATTCCTAATTAATTAACGACTGACTGGAAATTTTAAACTTAAGGTCCTTATAACATGAGGACCCGACTTTAAGAAATTCAATAAAATTCGATTCAAGATGGCGGAAAAATGGCGGATAATTACTAAAAAACCATGTTTTCACGATTTTCTCAAAAACGGCTTAAACGATTTTCTTCAAATTTATACCATGGATAAGTCCTATCAACTGACATGAATCTCATTTCTGGGAAAATTGCAGGAGCTCCGTAATATTTTTGAGAAAAATGGCGGACAATTACTAAAAAAAAACATGTTTTTCACGGTTTTCTTGAAAACGGCTCTAACGATTTTCTTCAAATTTATACCATGGATAGCTATTTTTAAGCCCTATCAACTGACATGAGTCTCATTTCTGGGAAAATTGCAGTGCAGTAGCTCCATAATATTCTTGAGAAAAATGGCGGATAATTACTAAAAAACCATGTTTTCACGATTTTCTCAAAAATGACTTTACTGATTTATTTCAAATTCATACCCTGTATAGTTATTTATCAGCTCTATCAACTGGCATGATTCTTTTTCCTTGGAAACTAATGGGGTCCACCCCATCCTTGAGAATGGACTTTGTAAACTCCTTCTCATGCATGAGGTAGGTAGGTAGAGCAGTTTATAAAAATAACACATAGTCGAGATTTTCAACTGTAGAACAGTTGTTTTGACGACTTTAAAAAAAAACATCGAATTTCACAATTTACACGAAGGAAAATGTACTCTGAAAACAATTATATACACACTAGCTGTACCCTGCCACACTTCGCAGTGGCACATTGTGATTGAATGTTTTTTTTTTTCTGTGGCCCCCACTATATATAAAATATGTGTTGGGAAACCACAAATATTATGCTTGTTAAATAAATTATGAACATCTGTGTTATGTGTAATATATTATTGTAAATATATATGTAAAAATATTATTGTATAACACGATTATTTGCACTGAAACACGAATTTATTATCGAAAAAAAAGCATTGGTATGCTTTCTTTGTTCTGAATTGCGAAAGTAATTGAAATCCAATAATTGTACCGGAAAACATACAGTAATCAAGAGTGTAGTTTACCGGTACTCTATATCTCACGAACCTGTTGAAGCTGCGTTTTGAAACATGCGCGCTATCTAGCGGTCAGATTTTGCACTTTGATTGCAGCAGCGCTCAGCTCAAATCTGGCCAAAAATGGCCAAAGTTTCACCCCCTCCCCCCGGGCCACCCTGCGAGCCCGGTCAATTTTTTTTTTTTTTAATCGACTTATTTTCGCGAGCTGACCCCGAATGGGAAGTCAAAAATCGGAAAAATCCATAAACAAAAAAGTTAAAAATTTTCGGGCGAGCGTAGCGCCCCTGAAAATTGTAAAAAGTAGATAAAAACCATCCTTGATGCGGATTTTATATCATGTTAAAATTTCAACTCAATCGGTCCAGTACTTTTGGAGTTTTTGCATTACACACAAACCAACATAACATTTTTATATATATATATTGCTTTCAAAAAAAAATTAAGGTACCCCAATTTCAAGTTTTCTATACGTTTCAAGGTCCCCTGAGTCCAAAAACATGATTTTTGGGTGTTGGTCTGTGTGTGTGTATATGTGTATAATTTGTCTGTGAACACGATAACTCCATTCCTAATTAATTAACCGACTGACTGGAAATTTTAAACTTAAGGTCCTTATAACATGAGGACCCGACTTTAAGAAATTCAATAAAATTCGATTCAAGATGGCGGAAAAATGGCGGATAATTACTAAAAAACCATGTTTTCACGATTTTCTCAAAAACGGCTTAAACGATTTTCTTCAAATTTATACCATGGATAAGTCCTATCAACTGACATGAATCTCATTTCTGGGAAAATTGCAGGAGCTCCGTAATATTTTTGAGAAAAATGGCGGACAATTACTAAAAAAAAACATGTTTTTCACGGTTTTCTCGAAAACGGCTCTAACGATTTTCTTCAAATTTATACCATGGATAGCTATTTTTAAGCCCTATCAACTGACATGAGTCTCATTTCTGGGAAAATTGCAGTGCAGTAGCTCCATAATATTCTTGAGAAAAATGGCGGATAATTACTAAAAAACCATGTTTTTCACGATTTTCTCAAAAATGACTTTACTGATTTATTTCAAATTCATACCCTGTATAGTTATTTATCAGCTCTATCAACTGGCATGATTCTTTTTCCTTGGAAACTAATGGGGTCCACCCCATCCTTGAGAAATGGACTTTGTAAACTCCTTCTCATGCATGAGGTAGGTAGGTAGAGCAGTTTATAAAAATAACACATAGTCGAGATTTTCAACTGTAGAACAGTTGTTTTGACGACTTTAAAAAAAAACATCGAATTTCACAATTTACACGAAGGAAAATGTACTCTGAAAACAATTATATATACACACTAGCTGTACCCTGCCACACTTCGCAGTGGCACATTGTGATTGAATGTTTATTTTTTTTTTCTGTGGCCCCCACTATATATAAAATATGTGTTGGGAAACCACAAATATTATGCTTGTTAAATAAATTATGAACATCTGTGTTATGTGTAATATATTATTGTAAATATATATGTAAAAATATTATTGTATAACACGATTATTTGCACTGAAACACGAATTTATTATCGAAAAAAAAGCATTGGTATGCTTTCTTTGTTCTGAATTGCGAAAGTAATTGAAATCCAATAATTGTACCGGAAAACATACGGTAATCAAGAGTGTAGTTTACCGGTACTCTATATCTCACGAACCTGTTGAAGCTGCGTTTTGAAACATGCGCGCTATCTAGCGGTCAGATTTTGCACTTTGATTGCAGCAGCGCTCAGCTCAAATCTGGCCAAAAATGGCCAAAGTTTCACCCCCTCCCCCCGGGCCACCCTGCGAGCCGGTCATTTTTTTTTTTTTTTAATCGACTTATTTTCGCGAGCTGACCCCGAATGGGAAGTCAAAAATCGGAAAAATCCATAAACAAAAAAGTTAAAAATTTTCGGGCGAGCGTAGCGCCCCTGAAAATTGTAAAAAGTAGATAAAAACCATCCTTGATGCGGATTTTATATCATGTTAAAATTTCAACTCAATCGGTCCAGTACTTTTGGAGTTTTTGCATTACACACAAACCAACATAACATTTTTATATATATAAGATATACAGTAGTCTGATCGTAGTATCAAATATGTTGCCGCCAATCGTCATTATGTTATTCCTCTAAATATTATTCTCGTTTAAGAATGAGACTCGCAGTTCAATGAGCAAGGAAAGTTGTGTGAGTGTACCACACCAGATTTTTATCCTTATTCCCTTTCTTCTTCTTTTTTGTCCCCTTTTTCTTTTTTCCCTTTCTTCTTTTTTTTCTTCTTTTCTTTTTTTCTTCTTTTCCTTTTTTTCTTCTTCTTCTTCTTTGCCCTGCTTCATATAATATGGTAGGCCAAGCAAATTTTCAAATTTTACATGATCAGAAATAGATATGCATGATCAGCTGTTTGAAATTGATGGAATTTGACAATGACGTTACAGCCAAGTTTAAGTTAGGTGTATGAAATGGAAAATTATTAAGTAATAATTGGATCTTAGAAAAAACATACATTTTAATGCATTTCTGCAAAATTATTCATCATCCTCTTCAAGTTGACGTATTAAACTTAAAGATTGGTTCAGTGGTTACTGAGACCTCAGGGTTGAACTGTACATTGAATATATAGATAGATAAAGAATTCTATTCTATTCTAATATCATCATGATCCTGGATATTGGATTTCTTGTAAGCTTCTTATTGTTATGATGGAGAATGTAATTTGTGGACTCACTACAGGCGAGTTGCTGTTGCAGCTGCACGCTGTTGTGACATCCTTGCACGAGCATGCGTGCCCAGTTGGCAAGGTCTCGGTGCGTCTCGGCTCGCAGCTGGTGCGTGACCACACCCTCGCCCGTCCCGCAACGCACGCTGAACACAATCACGTCCGTCTGCCGGCTCGAGCTCACCAGTCTGCCACACACAAACACATTACAATCTTCACCAATTTACATTAACGATTCTCTATCAAATCAATTCAATATACTTACTAAAACAATCCCTCAAATACCCTCAGAACAGAGTTTCAACTAGAATCATTGGAATCAAGTTATAGGATCCCTTATTTTCATCCACAATATATTTGATAGTAAAATATATTCTCGATATTTGCTTTCTAATTGAAATCAAGACGATATATTGGATCCTTTATTTTCCTTCATACTAAATAAATAATAAACAGGTTTTCCATTTTTGCTTTCTAATTCCAATATATACAACTCAACCGTAGTTCGTCGTTCCTCTATTTGTTTTCTCGTGTCCCGATCCAGAGCAGGTGAGTCACTACCAATTTACCAATAAATAGAATTCAATGACTTTTCAATCAAAATAAAATACAATTATTAGAATCAAGATGAGATATTAGATCCCTTACTTTCCTTCATAGTTTATTGAATACTAAAATAGATTCTCGATATTTGCTTTCTAATTGAAATCAAGACGATATAATTATTAGATCCCTTATTGTATTCATAGTAAATAGTAAAGCAGATTCTCCATATTTACTTTCTAATTCTAATATTTACAACTCAACCATAGCTCGTCGTTCCACTATTTGTTTTCTCGTGCCCCGAACCAGTAACACTACTTTGAATCACAATTCACCAATAAATAGAATTCAAGAACTTTTAAATGAAATCAAGAACACTTCTCTGAGCACCTAGACATCTGGTTTCATATAGTAGAGTTCATATGGTGTTGAGCAATCTGTTTTTGAGTTATCTTTGTTAATGGAAATATTATCTTGTACTGTGTTTTAATAATAAGTTTAAAGCTTGTTTACTTAACATTTTTAGCACTGATTTGTTTCTAATGTATTTTGATTTGAATCCTTTGACATTCATTGGTCAAAATTCTAACAAAACTGTATAACATTTTTCAAATATTTTCTTTCCTTTTTCAATGTTCTACTTGTATGATTGTTACACTTTTTAGACTGTGTCTTTCTATATATTCTCTTTTCAATTTTTTGAATTCAAATTAATATGTCTGATGTATTTTTGGATACAAATGGAGTTGCCTGTTGTCTCTATAAGTAAATAAATATAATCAAATTGGAAAAAGTCTACAACTATATACATGTATACAGCCATCCTCTAAGTTATTTGTATGTTGTAAGCTATACTTTGTTTCATCTTTTCTTGAACCTTTTTAAAAATTATTTTATTTGAAATTATATCGTGTATTTTTAATCCAACCTATTTGAATTGGATGTGTTCCATAATGAAATATAAACTTGATATGCCACTAATACAATTACGACTGATTCAGGAAAATTGTATAATATTATCCAAGCTATTTCTTGACTATTTACATAGGGCCAAGACTATCTATGGCCAGATACTGTGCAGGCAGGTAACCGAAATTTCAAATTGAAATTGAATGGCTCCATCGTGTTATCGAATGAGCACGTTGAATTGTCGGTCTCGGCATAACAGTCGTAAAGCTCATTGAAAGCTTGCATTATACATTCAGGTTTGGTATGACCCTTCCATGAAGGGACTCCCCGCCAACGAAAATCAAACTAATTCATAGATGGACATAAATTGGAAATTGCATTCGTTCAAATCCTAATTAAAGAATAAGTATTATTAAACGAAAATCACAATTAAATGCTGTTAATCACCCCCGAAGACTTCTGCTACTGCAAATATTGACAACAGGGTAAACAACTAGATGGAAATTCAATGAGCGCTACTAAACAAAAATCCCGGGCTGACAAATAACTTTTGTATAGTAGTGCTCATCGAATTTACATCTAGCTGTTTACCCTGTTGTCAATAGTTGCAGTAGCAGAAGTCTTCGGGTGATTTACAGCATTTAATTGTAATTTTCGTTCAATAATAATTATTCATAGTAATTCACTTTTTTTTCTTTCTGACAATTATTTTCAAGTTGTTTAGTGGGAGGTTATTGGCTTATTTAGTAAGGTTATTGGCTGGTCTAGGGGCCAACATACCTGGTTGAGATGAGGGGACAGACTTCGAGAGGCGTGGTCCAGGCCTCGGGACTCCAGGGCGCCGACTCGTACAGCCTGAGTTCGCGCTGCGTGATGGCTCCAAACACCGGCTGCCACCTCTCCAACTCCTCGCTGCTCTCCGAACTCGCTCTGCCATTCTGACCAAAAATAAAAACCATGTAGGCCTAATCATGAAAGTTCAATTTCAATCATGAAAATTTGCCGTAAGATGAATAAATATATCCGCATAACAGTACAGGCATTATAAATGAACTCATTCCCCACATACTGACTTCGGTCTTTGTAGGGAATATTCAACATTGAATGATTTTGTATGTGCTGTGCTGTACGTATAAATATGGGCCTTTCTGATTTTTGTAAACAAACCACTATTTGATTTGAGCAGAGATTAGATTCCTCCGCAACGGCTGAGACTGAACAGGCCAGGCCACATCACGAGTCTATAATTTATAGGAAACAAACGTAATGTATTCATCTTGGAAGAGGAAAAGATTCTTTCAAGTTGAAAGAATGTCAGACGAAAGATTCCCATTTAAGATTTCAAATTATTAGGACAAAGACGAAAAAGATGTAAACCGACCTCTTCGAGAAGGCAATAATGCATTTCAATCATTATCCTAGTCATAATTATTACATAGTGTATAGTGAGTGACTCGATACAGGCCAAAGCCTAATCTTATTCACAAGAATCAATAATCATTAATAGATTTAATCAATAATATTAGATATAGCGGTAGCGGTATGAGTTCAATTAGAGCTGTCTACTATAGAAGGCGGTGGAAAAAGAAAAGACTATGCTTTTCTATGAAATCATGTCAAGGTGTAATCCTTCAAAGGCATTTACATTAGTCGAATTTACTTGAATTCAAGTTTTGTATAAAATGAATGTATTTTGCAAACTTAGTCAAACAGAAACTTGAATCCACTATACCAATGTAGACCCATCTTCAAGTTTTGTAGATGTTGTGACTTTTGGATTGTACTTCAATCTTGAAGGTACAGACTTGAATTAAACTGAACTTTACTAATGTCAAGTCTTGCTATAGCGACGACTCAAGCCGCGCAGCTGGAGCAGCTCGAGCTAGACTTGCGGTTAGAGTTGCGTGGCTAGAGCACGACTAAGGCATAACCTATAAATTCATTACATTCGATTATTCATCAGATTTTTTGTTGTATGAACGTTATGGCGGCAGATGAATTGGAAGTGATGGCTACTATATTGCTTTTGATTCATATCCAATACATCATCAAATCTAATGAATTTGTAGGTAGCCTAATGTGCTACAGACGCAACGACTCTAGCCACGCGGCTCGAGTCGTCGCTAAGGAATTGCATCTTTAGGTTAACAATGAGTAAGTTTGGAGATGTTGTGATCATTGATATATATAGTTAGATGACTAAGCTATACCTTCAAGCGTTTGGAAGCATGATATTTTTATTGGATGGCAAATAATAATAAATTAACTGTTATCACAATATTTCGTGAAACTGTTTCCATTCGTTTTGCAACTTAAGTATAGGTACCTAACTATACTCTATACTCCTATATTTAATATAAGATAATAAATAACTACATATTATAAGAACGGGAAAAATAAAACAAAAATTATAGATCGCTAATATTACCGTATATTCTATTCGATGGCAAATAATAATAAATTAACCGTTATCACAATATTTCGTGAAACTGTTTCTCATTCGTTTTGCAACTCAAGTATAGGTACCTAACTATACTCTATACTCCTATATTTAATATAAGATAATATATAACTACATATTATAAGAACGGGAAAAATAAAACAATAGCAATGATGAAGAATTTATAGACAATTTTAGCAAATTTTTTTTTATAATACAAATTTAGCATACAATATTTTCATAGTTCACAAAATATTACAATATAAGACAAATTGATGGAATGGAATGGAATATGGATACCTATATTGGATCTATGGAAATAAATAATATTTATTATAATATTACCGAAACTTATATTTTATTACTTGGCAAATAATGATAATGAATCAACCTAAGCACAATATTTCTTGAAACGATCATTTGGCACTAGGCTTAGCCTGCATGAAACATGACCGATGAAAATATAAAAATACTTATGTATGAAAAGAAATATTTTTATCTGGCGCATGCAGATTCGTACATCCATAAGCACTGCATGAAACTACCATACTTTGAATATTTTTTATTGCTTCAATAAAAAAATATTATCATTTGAAAAAGGCTCTTTTTCTACACAGCGAATACAAATACCCGACTTCTTGCCCGAAATTTCTGGTAGCTACACTAGCGCAGTGGCATCATAGCGGACTTCGCTCTTCTTAATCTTATTCTCTTTATCAATGGTTGTGAGACTCTAGTGCCAATAATGCATTGCGCATGCGTACGACCGTAGTTGACTTTTTCTTTTAATCAGTTCCGTTCTTCAATACTCATTGCCTAACCCTAACCTATAGGTGTAATTAACCTATGGGGGGGGGACAAACTACGTGCACCTTGACCCCCTCTTAAAAGTGCAAAAACTAATAATGAAGATCATCAAGCAGAGGCCACCTCGTTATCCGTCAGACCAGCTCTTCAATGAGTTCGGTGTGATGGACATAAGACACCTCTACTCCTTGGAAATAATTTGCAGACTACACAAAAAACCGGATAGCTTTCAATAAAGGAACCACAGTCGTAACACAAGAAACAGAAACCTTCTTATTACGAACGTAGCTAGGAAGGCAATATATCAACAACACTTCAACCACCTAGCAGCAAAACTCCACAATCTACTTCCTGCACAAATCAAGTCAATAGAAAACCCAAGTAGTTTCAAAACTGCCGCTAAGAACTGGATTATTTCAACTGGAAGACATCATATAGAAAACATAATCTCAAACAATATGTGAGCTCACATACCCAACGTATTTGCAGTTTGCACCCCACCCAGAATCTATTACTACTGCTAACACCTACTTTAGTACATGGGTTTCCCATAGTTGAGTAGGTTAATTTCCAATAGAATTAAATTCCATATTAGTTCATAAGCCTATTGTATTGAAGATATTTTGTACTTTTTATGTTTTAATTGCTTGATTGTATTTTTAAAGGAAAAAAAATATTTATTATTATTATTTTATCCTGTTTGAGGTTTTGCTTGACCACTCTTCCCCTGGGCTCCGACCCCCAAAGGAGAGTGAAAAGCGATTTTATTATTATTATTTACACTGATGTGGATCCATTCTTTTCAACTATCAATTTGAAAAACTCTTTTAAAGTGAAAACACTTTTTAGCAGTGACGACATTTGTCATGAAACTGTTGAGCCTGTTTTCTCAGTGTGAAGGTGACCCAAGCCGAAGGTGAACAAGCCGAATCGACGTAGGCCTAACTGCTAAAATCTAAGTGTTTCCACCCCAATAGGGTGTTTTTAAATTCAAAGCCTAACCTACTATTCAATAACCGAGCTTTCAAAAACATTAAACACTAATTACTATCATATAGTCATTTGTTTTAATAGAAATGTTGTGTTATTATACAATGGGTCTTGCAATACCTGGCAATACATTGTAATTTGTAATTAAGAATCAAGAGTCTATGGCACTCCCGTACCATTCTTCACATTGGACTTGAACTAAATAAGTTCGGGATTCATAAAAGCCAGTCAAAATACACAGAGCCAGTGATTACACAGTCTTTCCACAGCATGCCATGCTTCCAAACCCTCAAGATTCTTTTGCTTTTTTGTAGCTCATGATTACAATCTCCATCGGAACAATAGAGGAGAACTTGCATATGAAGCAATAATTTGGATTATCCAATGTATCCTGAACTTTAATTTATTAGTAATTTCAAACGATCATATAAGCGAGCTGAACAAACAATCTCAGAGTTGGTTTAACGAGTAGTTTATCTTAGACGTCAAACTATGTGGTTTCCTCTAAGCTCATATATGAACTTAGTCTCAATGTGAAGCGTGAGGGTACTTGGCTAATATTTCTCAAAGTGCCAACTTGAATTTGTTCCTCTTCAACAGAGCTTTATTAGAGCTTTCTCGAATCTCCCTCTTCTCTTGATAGTCTCTCCAGACTTATCATGACCAAGTTTATAATGTGGCAAACTCAATTACAAGTTTTCCGTCAACTCAAAATTAATTTGAACTTCACATTAAATCAACTCATTTTCAACTAATCTTGTTATTTCTTTGACGTTTCACAATATCAATTATTACATACAAATAGAATATGAACAGATTGGATCGATTAAGTTTATTACAATTTATCATTAATTTCTACGTGGTCATTTTTTTACAAATGAATTCTGACGGTAGGAAATGACTGTCTATCCACTGGAAACGCTTATATAATGAAAAAATGGTTTCTCATTAATATGGATAATCTCATAAGAGAATGGATTCCCATTACTAAGAATAGTCGTAGACTTGTTGATACCTAGATTGAGTTGTGTGTGTGTGTGTGTGTGTGTGTGTGTGTGTGTGTGTGTGTGTGTGTGTGTGTGTGTGTAGGCTTTTTTCTCCTCTTACATTCCGATTAAACCTCAACTCCTGTTCACGGACAAGTGCTTCATGAAGCACTTTGTGAGCAGTTATTGTTCACATTAATATTATATTATATATTATTAATTACAATCTATTATTAAATTTTTGATGGATTATTGTTGTATTTGTCAAGCTAGACTCTATTTGGTTTCTGTATATGTATTTATGAGTGTGAATAAATTTGAATTTAAATTTTGAATTTGAATTTGTAAGCTTATAATAAATAAAAAGGGGTTATAAATAAATCACTTGATTGGATTTCAACGCACAATTCCAACGGCCGCATTATAAAGGTATACATCGCTACAACGAAATGAGCTATCGGTCGACAATTGACTAATCTATTAAATATTGTTGACAATTTGCATTGCAATTCCATTGTTCTCTTGCTGCAATTGTTAAATGTGAACTCTTGTATCTAGGGTTAGCCAGTGACCAGGACGATTTAAATAAGTAACCAATTATTCAAAAAAAGTAATTTCATTTTTTAATGGTTATAAATAAGAAGAAAACATGTATCCATTTACTGTACAATAAGTAAAAAAATATTTTTAGAATATAGCATATACCATATGTCTTCCATTGGAATATATGCACTGCTGCAGCCACGCCTGGAAGTTTCTCATGACATTTTGCAGCATATTGACTAGTATTCGTTCGATTTCGTCCCGAATTCGTTGTTTCTAGGCTAAAACTTGCCCCATCTTGTTGGAACATTGTGGCCGTGAAAAACGGCCGAGTTGTGGCAGAAGTACATTCTGGATCATTGCAACGTAACGCATAGAATTAACAGTCACAGCACTTCCACTAATATGAAAATGAAAAATGAAAATGTTTTATTGGCAGAAATATAAAATTACCACATCTTAGAAATACATAATAAAAACAATACAAATTTTACAACATGAGAAAATACTATTACAAAATAAAATGCAATGCCAATTGAGTATTTGCATCTCGAGGTACTAAGCCTGTTTGAGATGGTGATATAAAATTGATTACAAAACTATAGCGCTAAAATGTAGTTACTGTCCTCAAAGAATTGCTGCAGCAGTGTATAGATTCCAATGGAGGACATTTAGAAAATGTTATATTAAAAAGTTAATTTTTTCACTTATTGTAGAGTAAATGTCTACATTTTTTCAACATAACCATTATATATTAAAATAATTTTTCTTAAAGAAATCTTGCCGTTTCACTGGCTAACTCTATAGAAATACTAGTACCTCGATGTGTGGCCGCCGGGCCAGCCAGCCAATGTGCTGGAGTTGGCCGAGGAGCGCGGCGAGCAGGCGATTGGCGTGCAGGAGTGCGCGTGCAGCAAGTGCATGCAGCGCAGAGTGCAGTGTGTTGAACCAGACGCCCGCCTCTGTCGGGTCAGCTGCTCGCAGCACGCAACTGTGCACGCCGTCCGGAGAGTGCAGCTCTATCGTTCGGTTCTCTGCAAACGCAACCATCTCAATTGTTTAATTATTACCATAGGAAAAACACAGAATATGTAGTACCATAGAGAAAAGATAACTAATGGCGTGGGGCTTTTATGTTCCAAATTACAAACTATAAAAATATTTACAAACAAAATATAATAAATAATCATGAACTACATGTTTTTACTACATTCTCACTACATGTTCTCACTACTACCATAGACGAAATATATCATATGAAGATATCCCGTGGTATAAGTAGTTTATGTTAATAGTTTCAAGCCGATTTTTATCTCAAGCTGATAGTCCTGGTGGTTCTTTTCCGTAAAGTGACGCTGGTAGTCTCTCATACTGTGCCGCTCTTAGATTCTCATCTGGCCAAAACAGTACTAATAGACAGAAGTCGACAATAACCAGCTTCAATTAACAAAAAACGGCTTGAAATTAGAGACAAAAACTACCTATAGCAAGGGTGTACCATAGTAGCAAATAATAATAATGAAAATAAGTCCAGTTACACACACATCGATTCTTGGAATTATGATTTTTGCCGTTCTTATAAATTTTACCAGATTGAATGGAACTTGGCCAACATGAAGACATATGATGACATCGTATTATGATGTAATTATGTTTGACAAGTTATGTTCTATCCAATGTACCTATTTATGTATTCTGGGTACAGAATTTAAAAGAACGGCAAAAAATCGTACGTCCAAAAATCGATGTGTGAGTAGCTTGGCTAACTAGACTTACTAAATGGGAAATCAGGAAGTTCAAGTGGGATTGAAAATTTCTAGACATACAAATTTAATAAATAAAAAGTTCAAAAGAGCAAATTATATTAATATTATTGGAAATGTCTTCCTCTTTCCAACCATATCCTTAGAATTAGATTTCCACTAATAGTTTCCTAGTTATTAAAGTTTTAATAGCAATAAGTAGGCCTATTTCAAAAATATCGAAAAATTGATAGATTTCGAAAACTGAGTTCGGTATAAGAAAATTTTACTTGACATTTTTTGTTGCAAATTTAATATAGAATCTATGATCTTCGGCTGTTACACCTTTCGTGGGAGACTCTGTTTAAACTATATACTTGAGTGTATTTTTATGGGAAGTGTTTGAATATTTTGGAGAGACAGAACATCCGACAGGATCTCTCTGCAAATAAAAGCCATAAGAATAAATAAAAAAGTAAAAATAACTGGAAATAAGTGATGAATAATTCGATAATCATTCTAAAAAGAACCTAACATAAGTGGTAATACTTTGATTATCCTAAAATGAACTAAAATGGCGGTAAATAGTCGATAAGCTGAATTGTGGTTATAGTTGGACCAAATTTAGGAACAGAATTTTTGGACTAGCTAAAATCATAAACACTACAGCTACTTTTTTAGTTTTAGTAATCAACAAAGTTTCATGTTATTGGATTTAGATGTGATCTCTACATCAATTGCAGAGTGGTTGCTGGAATGAATTAAATTAGTTGAATTGTGTTGTGAACTGACAAGCAGAGCTGGAACTACACAGAGTGGAGCAAAAATTCAAACAAGAACTATCTTGAAGTAATCCAGTCAGGAGCCACAATGTCTCCTTGATAAAGGATGCCACAGAGCTCCAGGCGAAAGAAGATCAGCAACTTTGCGGATAAAAGCCAGTAAACCGAACAATGGATAGCTTTGTCTCCTACACTAAATTATTATTATTATTGTTGTCATAAACCAACATTGGTAATTGACAAAGTCACACAGTTAACATAATATAGAACACAAAATACTTTCATTCAGGTACTATCAAAAAATTCGTTCAAACAATAAAACGGTCTAACAAGCCAATTAAATAGTAATTTCTTGAAATGAACAATGTTAGCACATTTGATCTCTGTAGGTAACTTATTATAGATTCTTAGTCCTATGTTGTCATAATGCTTCATGCTTGTGGAGAGACGTTGATATGGCATATCAATTTGATGTTTATACCTTGTATCATGAGCATGAATTTTACCATCTTGTCTTCAAATTAGGTAAGTTATTCATTATCCTGACAAAACTCTGACTTTTTTTGCAATAATAATACTTTGTTCATGTGGCTGCTGTTCCCATATATTAAAATACCATAGACAATTATGCTTTGAAAAAAGGCAAAGTATGAGTTCCTGAGATATTGTTCTGGAACTAAAGTTTTCAATTGTCTCAGTAAATAAATAACTCTAGCTAACCTACCAGTAATGAAATTTATGTGGGGTTCCCAAGTCAACTTGGGGTCAAACATTAATCCAAGGAACTTTATATTGCTGTTGTTTAGTGTGTGATCTCTCTGGCTAAATGTTAGAAACTGAGTTTTGTCTTCATTTAATTTGAAGCCATTCGCCCTGAACCATTTGGAAGCTTCTATTAACGTATCAGCTGTCATATTCTTTAGTGTGTGTGCATCTGAGTGAGAATGAAGAAAAGTGGTATCATCAGCGTACAACACAGTCTTACTATTGAGTGAGAATGAAGAAAAGTGGTATCATCAGCGTACAACACAGTCTTACTATTGATTGAGAATGAAGAAAAGTGGTATCATCAGCATACAACACAGTCTTACTATTGAGTGAGAATGAAGAAAAGTGGTATCATCAGCGTACAACACAGTCTTACTATTGAGTGAGAATGAAGAAAAGTGGTAACATCAGCATACAACACAGTCTTACTATTGAGTGAGAAATTGATCCCCCAAAATTGATCCTTGGGGGACACCATACTTCACTCCAGCAAGATCTGATTTATTATTGCCCACACATATAACCTGTTTGCGTTCACTAAGGTAGGATCTAAAAAGACTGAGACTCTTCCCAGTGATTCCATAAAATGCCAATTTATCCAGAAGGATATTGTGTTCCACGCAGTCGAATGCTTTGCTCAGGTCACAGAGTGTGGCCTGAGCAAAACACTTACTCTCAAATGATTCAATCACAAATTTTATCAGGGAATCAAAGGCGTCAGTGGTAGATCTTCCCTTCACAAAACCAAATTGATGTTCTGATAACACTCTAATGTTTATCAAATATTCGTATACTTGTATGTACATGACAATCTCCAGTACTTTTGAAAACACAGGCACTAACTGAATAGGACTAAAGCTAGACGGTTCTTCTTTAGAACCTTTCTTATAAACCGGATCGACTTTGGACACTTTTAACACATTAGGAAAAATACCTTTTGAAATGCAGATGCTTATACATCGAGTTAGTGCTGGTACCACTGCACCTGCAATACTTTTAAGAAGGCAACTGGGTAGGCCATGGAAATCCTCGCTTTTAGATGGCATTAGATTATGAACCACTATAGAGATAACATCTTGACTGACCTCATAAAAACTAAAAGTGGCATTATGCTCTTTATCAACACTTCCATTTAGCATTTCGATGGCTGATATGGATGGCTTCACTATCTTTTCATGGACATCATCAACTGATCGTATGAAATATTCATTCAAAATATTTGGCATTGGAGTGGTGAAACCTTGAAAACTTTTACTTGAAGATATCGTTTTGATTAGTTGCCATGCTTTCCTGCAACTGTTATTCGAGGACTCAATAATTGAAACAATAGGCTCTCTCTTGGCCTCATCCAATGACTTTTTGTACAGTGCTCTACATCTTTGATAAACAGTTTTAGCAGTTTCGGTATTTACTTTTTTAAAGTTTTCATGAGAGATAGTCAATAAAATCTTAATCCTTCTAAGCTCAGGTGTGTACCAGTCAGCCTTACGTATGGTTCTCTTTCTATTCTTAACTAATGATTTATTTTTCCTGCAGGTCATTTTGGGAATAGTCAGATTGAAATAGTACAAAACTACATTCAGAAAGGATTCTAACATGACACTGGCATCTGGCTTTGTTACGTAAATACTGGTTCTTTAAACTTAAATATTTCAAACTACAAGTTTCAAATGCTTTGAAGTGGACTGTATAAAACGAATCAAATCTTTGAGTTGAATAATATATCCATTCAGGAAAACCACATACAAAGAACATAGAAAATCAGAAGATGTACTCACCAAATCCCAAATCCAACATGTCGCGAATCGAATTGCTTGCCTACTTATATTTGAGGTGCAAGGTGGACAGTTGGATAGGATAGATGAGAGGAAAAGATAGGTGAAATAATGCAAACCGATTTATCCGAAATGCAATTGTTAAAGTTGGTTCCTTGCTGTTTTCCCGTTCTGAGATGAAATTTACTGTCTGGATATATAGCACTATGACTTGACTACGGTATTGATAAAAACAAAACTGAAATTTGAGTTCTGGCATTCACTTTTCACTAATACGAAACGTGAATAACTTTTCACGTAGAACGAACAATATTTATGTACACGAATAAATGTATAGGCCGAATTTCCTATAATATTAAACAACACGAATATTTAGGCAGATTCAGGACGAATTTCCTGAATCTTGAAAAGCCTCGAGAGTGAGTACATAGCTGTACGAAAGCTAAATTCACACTGACTGGCAAACTTTCCAGTGCCTCGAACGATAAATTGATAAAAATTATAGAAACTCGAACGATAAATTGATAAAAAATATAGAAACTCTCCTGCCATCTGGCAGTCAATAAGCGAATGAATACAATTTCAAATGGCCTCAACAGGCTTATCCAAGACAGCCTTCCAGTTTACCAAAGTCAGAGCCTGGTTAAATTGTAACATCTCATCTATAGTGACAGGTCTTGAAGTAATTTGTTAATACTGGTCTTAATAGAACAATCTGGTACACATATCATCACACAGTCATGATCTGAATATGGGAATTCCTTGACACTTGAAATTGTATCAGGATGAGTATTTGAAAAAACGTTATCAAGACATGCTTGATCTCTTGTAGGCAGAGTATTGAAAAGTCTAAGATTGAATTGTCTCAATAATTTTTTTAAATTATATAAATGACGAGTTTCTTAATTTATATCAAAAGCAGAATTTAAGTCACCTCCAAATACAAGAGTATAGCCATTACAGCAACTTCTTGACATGTATACAGGGTGATTCCTAATTATGGTAAAATAATTTAATACGTGATAGTAGAGGTAAAAATAAGAAAAAAAGTTTTTATAAACATATATCAATAAACGCTTCATTAGCGAGCTATACAGAGTGGAAGATTTCGCCCAGAATTCAGTTCCTCTGGTGAAATGCACCGATGATGAATTGTTTGGGGACTAGTTTTTGAAAAACTTATGCTGGATTCATATGGAAAAATATCTGAAAAATTGAATGAAACTAGTCTGGAAGCTGTAGTATGAGTAGTTTTTGAGAAAAAAGTTGAAATATGCAAAAAAATCTAAGTAGAAAAATACAGACTTCTACATTTGATGCCCAATAACTTTCTTTAATGACCAGTAAACAAATAATTTTCGCAATAAAAATTGTATAGAATTTAATTCTGAAAAGAATCATGTAAGCTGTGTAAACAAAATTTAAATAAAAGTTGAATAAAATTAATTCTTATGTAGTACATACACCAAAAAAATTTGCTGTTTTATGAGGAGAGAACTAATAACTCATAAGTTGTAGCTGATTGCAAATAAAATAAGTTATTCTGTTCTTATGAAAAGTCTTATTTTTATTTGAAAGTAACATATCTAAATGATCAAACTTTACCAAAAGACTAAAGATGATGTTCAAAGTGACCTCCGTTGTTCTGAATGCATATGTTCAGACGTCTTCTCATCGATTTTCGGACCTGTTCAAATATTCCAGGAGTCTGCTTCATGATTTCTATTACGTTCAAAATCCTTAATCGGAGTTCTTCAATGGTATCAATCGGAGTATTGTATACTAAGGTTTTCAAGTGTCCCCAAAGATAAAAATTCAAAGGATTTAAGTCTGGTGACCTAGCTGGCCATGGTACTGGCCCACCTCGGCCTATCCATTGATTTGGAACCGCGTCAAACGTAGTAACACAACCCGAATTAGGCTCTGATTGGAATGGAAGGTTCCTTGGTGTGTCAACAAGAAGCACAGAAGAAGCGGATTCCAGTGTTGTGGGAACGTGGGCTGCATCCACTCGCACCTGATCTCCATTCTTTGAAGCCCCGATTATGTCGTCTGTTCTCGGAGACAGCTTACCAAGATGAACCAGATGATTTGCAAGAATCACTTTCCCTTTCCGGTTGAGGTGTCATGTCTGGTAAAGTGTGATTTTGTGAGAAAATTGTTTACATCTTCGTAGCAAAGTCTAAGCTCTCCGTTATAATCACTTATCGCCTTGGACAGTATACAGTTGGAATGAAAGACACTATCATTAAGTTCTATATCGTCATAACAGTAAGGTGTACTGCACACTGTAATTTGGGCCTTTGAGTTTAGTTCGAAAATTGATAGTATTCCTTGTAATGTTGTCAGTTGATAGGGTTCATTACGGTGACAATCATTTCCTCCAGCAAATAGAATAATGTGGTCTTCCTCGTTGAAATCTCTAACAAAATCGAGACCATCTCTAACTATGTATTTGATTTTGGCCCCGGGCTTTGCATACACAAAAATCTCGAACACATCCTCTAGATCTCTTAAGATATCTGCTGAGTTCCCTTCCCTGAATAGATGAGAGTACTGTCAGCCTTCTTCTACCAATTGTTGATCTAGTAGTTTTGTGTTTCAGTTTCTGAGTCATCTTTGTATGTTTCGCAGAACAGTGTTGGGTACCTGATACAGATTGGATGACCTCTGTTTCCATTTGGTACTCATCTTCATTGTTTGTGGAAAGCAACGTGAATCTGTTACTGACTGGAATAGCATAGTCATCTCTCAGGTTTAGGCTTAGCTACATTTTTTGGTGTGATATAGACATTCTCCTGAGTATTTCTACTACGATTTTCACTCTTTCTCTCTATTAAATTTATTTTTTCAGCTTGAATTATGTCGATTATGGCACTTTTATCGAGCAGGTCTTCTTTTAATATCTTATTATCGGCCTCTAGAACATCAATTCGAGACTTCAATAGTCTAATTTCCACCTCGGCCCCTTCCTCATAGACCAGAGAATCTGCATAATTTTCATCTCTTCTGTTTTTCGCCTCTTCCAACAGCTTGGTGACTGTAAGATTTTCTTCCGAATAATTCAGATAGCGTTTTTCTCAAATCAGCATTGTCAGATATAAACCTCAACAACATGAGGAATTACGTCGGCTATGGCATCGTCTGAAGATTTGTCGGCAACAATTGCGAGTGACGTTCCGAAATCTATAGCGAGCTCTATTACTAGATTTTCTATTACTGCTCGAGACAAACACCGATTCATCTCAACTATTTTCAAGCATCCAATAGAAATACTTACTTACTGCATTATGAATCTGTAAAAACTGTTCCATGCCATATAAGGGTAGAAATGGAAACTCAACATCACAGGGTTCTGAACAATACATTATAATTCTAATTTCTCGACAAAAATGCAGTATTCGTTCTAATCAGTTTTGAAAGTTTAGAAATTATGTTTTATGATGTACATAATTCATTTATTGCGGGGAAAAAAATGAATTGTCATTTATCTAATTATTTCAATCCAGTAATTGAACATTATACTAAGAAAATTTATGACATTAATGAAATCCTCAACATTTACTTCTATATTATTTATTCTCAAAATAATGTGAGCATTTCGAACAATTAGGATGGATATTATAATCAATGCATGTGATTTCTTTACATTACTTATTCAATTTAGTGGAACAAATCATTTTCATATCCAATTAATTTCTTTACTGATACATGCCTTATTTTCCAAAGTACATAGAACATAATGGACGCTTTCACGGGCTACTGGATAAGGTGGCTGAATAAGATTTATCAAACGAGTTTTGATGGTGAGTATATCACTTGAGGGTAAAGTCTATAAGAACGGTGTTTGGGCAACAGCCTCGCCCACGTTAAGCTTCGCCTGAAACCGCCGGCCGCCACTGATGTGCCAAACTGCCAAACCTCAGTCCACTGCTTTTTGAGAGTCGATTGGCTGATCTAACAACACATCACCGATTGTCACCCTCTACATTACACTGCCCCACATCTGCACTGCGACTCGCATGTGTTCAGTAAAGTACTTGATGTTCCATCATGGTCAGTAATACTGCCAACACATTAGAATCGGATGTGAAAGCATTTCGATCAAATTTTGACACGACATATTCTTCATCAAAACTAATAAATTGATATTTTGTATAGTTGAAGTGTAAAAAATTCAGCTTCCAAGATTTTTTCATTATTTCTCAACCTCTAGTAAAGTTAATTTAGCCAATTCTGACTTTGGATGAGTTTTCAAACTTTGAGAGAACATTTAGAGCTGACTTCGCAGACCATGGACGAGGAGATAAAATCCACACAAACACTGGAAATATTTTCCCAACATTTTTTTAGGCCGATTCATGAAAATTGAATTACGTGCTTTCCACTGCTGTCAATTTGAACCTCACAAATACGCTATGAAAAATAGATTCCAATCTAGTTCACCGGAACATGATGAGCATTATAAAATACAGAGCTATAAAATCTTGATTCATTAGTTATTTATTCATCTTAGGGTACGAACAGAACGGTTACGTCGATGTTTAGCTTTCAGTGTAGGTCTCGCTCACGATCGACGTTCATGTAACTCAAACACATTGTAAAGCATAGGAGTGAACAGTACGGTTGTCTCTATTGCGGTCAAGCACGAAAGCTACACCGCCACCCATTCGTTGTTTCGTTCTGTTCCAAACTTTACTCTTTGAAAAACGAGCAATGGTGTTTTACGAATCAATCTTCAATTTTTCAATTTTAGAAGAGTCTAAAGAGGTTGTGTTTGCAACTCTGATAGGTATAGAGCTCTTGTCAAACAGTCACTTTGAATAATATGAATTTTTAACACGACTTTAAAGTCTGTAAAGTCTAGTCTTCAAGTCTATCTTTGATATTTTTGTGAATTTTACGACTCAGAACGGTAAGGAGGAGCATGATCATCCCTTCATCTTACAACAGTATTTCAATAGATGAGTAACAGAACTGAATCACAGCTATATTGTTCAGATATGAAAATTTGAGATGAACAAGTAGTCAAGCGAAAAAATCATTATGCTAATGGATGATAAAACTGAAACAAGGTTAGCAGCACGCAAGGGAAGTTCTAAGGCCTACGCAGGTATAATTTTCTTCCAATAAGAAAATGACTGATGAGACAAGGAAGCTAATTCAACAGAAAGCACCGTGAGTTATTGTTGCTTCCTGAACAGAGACAAGATTACACTAAAAAGTTGTCATATGTTCCAAACTAGCAAGAGTTTCCTGACAATAGAATGGTTTTTCCAGGTAAGGAAATACCTTTTTCAATGGATAATGAAGGAGTAGTTATAGGGAACAGGGCAGCTACTTCGGGTGAAAACATGAGTCAACTTTATTTTGAATTCAGAGATTTGAAACATTTGGAGAGAAGATAAGTAAAACATTAAAAGAATTTCTGTATTAAATATATACATTTTTATTTTATATGAGAGGAACAATAGAACTCTTCAGAGTCCTGCCCAATCGGTCAAGTTAGTAAGAATGAATGCATGTGTACTTGTGTCTATGTGAAGAAAGCGTGGAAGATTGATTTCGAGAAGAGATGAATATGAGGTTCGGAACAGGCAGAGATGCCTAAACCCTAAAAGGTAGAAGAAGAGGAAGATGAGTACGGTAAGTTTTGTATGAATGAGCTATCAGTAAGACAATCTACAAAAAATAATAAGTCACAAATCTAGTGTGTAGGCACTATCTTAGTTACACAGATGGGCGATAAGTGTGAGAAGTCGCGGGTATTACATGACGACAAGTGATGATCATTACAAGATATTGGAATTCCGGTTTGCAGGCGTGTGTGAGTGAGGCGATCATGGAGAAATATTCGTGCTATCAGTGATGTCCGGAAGCGCTTTGTTCCGGCTACGCTCGGTTATTCTCCGGTTTTGGAAGAGAAGGAGAATGAAGAAGTGACAGAACAAGAGGATGAGGAAGAGACGGAGGGAATAATGAAGGAGAATGGAGGAGGAGGAGGAGGAGGAGAAGAGGGAGAAGGAGGAAGACAGACACCCACCCACCACCACGGCACGCGATCGACTTCAATCGTGGAAGCAGACGGTCGATGAAAGACAAACTAGAAGAGAAACGGAGAAATAATACTAAAAAGGATGAGAACAACTTGAGAAACAACATATGGGAAGATTTGGAACGAGGAGACAAAATGATGATGGGGAAGCATAAGGGGTTTGGAGAGAAAGAGGTAGAAAACACGATTACTGCTGTTTTAAGGTGAGCAAAATTACAAAAATGATGGGGTCAAGTTGAGGGAGGAAAATATGATATTATGAACAGATTAGCATTACTTTTTCCATTAGAATTCGTAATCAAATTTTGGACGGATTTCAGGAAATTTTTGTAATTGAACAGAAAATAATTATTGGTAATTAATCATTGTCGGAGCTAGCGATGTATTCCTCTGAAAGGCTAATGAGAGATACCTTGTTTCAGAGAAATTCAGAAGCCTTATAAGAACAGGAAAAAATGATTACATTGGAATTACATATCCCGATATGCTATAAATCAAATCCTTACGTCTATTGAAAACAGATATATTCATCAATAACAAGAAAAATATAATTTTCATTCAACAAGAATTAGGAATAGCCTAAATTTAATCCCACTAAAAGTCAAATATATACTGTATCTTTATCTTTATAATAAGAGAGAGTAGGGTTGTGTTTGTTCATGTGTTCGTTTGTTCGAATCAAAACTTGTGGATTGCATACCGGAAAAACGGGAATGATTTAAATCTCCAAATTTTGAACATAGATTCTAAAAATATCAATCTCGTGCACCTGGAAGCCCAAATTTCAATTTTCCTTCTAGATTTTTCAGAATAAATTAATGTTCAAATTCCATCAATGGTACATACGATTTCATAAAAAATCACCAAATCATATGGTCGAAATTAAAAAAGGAACATCTGTTTCTATTATTGCTTTCTACCTGATACCACTTAACCTCAATAATATTGTTTTGATAATTGATAAATATTTCTAATAATAACGATAATATTTTTATTTTAAAAATAATAATAATATTATTGTTTTGATAATTAATGAATATTTTCATTTTCACAAACTCTGTATAATAATATGCTGAATGTGATACAGCTGCATCAAATTTACATCAAAAACATCTGTTTAGAAAAAACTTTCCCCCAGTTGCACGTACATCGGTTAACGTTTAATCGCGATAAAATGCTATACTTCAATTGAAATTAACGCTAACTGATGCATTTTGGTTGCACAAAAAAGAAATTTCAAGTGATAACGCCAAATCGACGTGAAAAAATTTTAACAGGCCATTATTCATGGGGAATTAAATCCAACTAACACCGATTAGTTACCTACTGATAGCTGTCTTCCAAAATTAGTTTTTGGTAAAAAAAACTACAGAATTCAAAGTATGAGCTAAATATATGAATGAATTTCATCTATTAATAAAATAGAAAAGAGTATTTAGCTGATATTAGCATTCAAAATTAGATTCTAATTTTTGAGGTTAGTTTTCAATCTTCTTCGTTTGCAGATAGCACGACACTGGCGACAGACAGAACATTTTTATGGCGCATGCGTAATGAATAGTCACCACTTCAATAACATAACCTCACTTTTTTGCCATTTGTTTAGAATAATAATTTTAATAATATCACTGTCGGATAAATTACAGTGTTTCCGGATTGTGAAACCGTTAAAATCTTGGTTAGTTAACCGGAGAACTTAATCGGAATTAAAAACTAACCGATCTTTGTGGAACGGAAATGAATCCGTAAAACTAACACTGATTTGTTAATTGGCGTTAATGTCCATATTTAACAGACGTATGAGCGTGCAACTGGCCCATAGTTTTGAAACTTTGTTTTCCTGATGAAATGTTTAGGCCAACACGTGGCATGCATTATTAATTTTTCAGCTAGAACAGCTTTTTGAGACAAAGTGCTAAATAAACGTCTACAGTTTCATAAATGCTCTATCAACAGTATGAAAACGCTTGCAGTTAATGTCTTTGAATAAAGGTGTTGATATTTACAGAGAGAAATTATTCTCTTTCATTCTTATTTAATTAAAATTTCAAAATTATTCGAGCCCTAATAGAATGACTGACTCACTGTACAGTCAGCAGTCGAAAATTTTAATATTGGAATGAGGGGTATTTTGGCAAGCTCAGCAAATAAATAAGGTCATATGCACCTTTTTATTATATCTTCAAATGAAAAATGAGTTTTGTGGGTTGTCAAAACTCCCTCTGAAGGGGAAACTATTCAACCTATTCTATCTTTTAGTAGAATAACAATATTATCATCCATCCATCTATTATCTTCTATACTATAATAAAGGAAAGAGCTGGATAACAGGTGTTATACTTTACAGGTGTAAAGTATAGGAAAATTATGTTTGACGCATCATCACGTCTGAACTACTGGACTGATTAACTTGAAATTTTTCAAATAGATTCTTGCTCAACCGAGGATGTTTATAAACCTATTTCAAATTCTTCAATATTTGATTACATCAAGTTTTCAATTATTTGTCATGCTTTCAGTTGTTGTAAGGAAGCAGCAGAAAATTTCTCTTAAAAGGGAAATTAGAAGATAGGTATGATTGGGGATCCTTTTCGAATGATAAAAACAGGTTTTCCGTCACACACAATTTTTTTCCGCCATTTTGGAACCGCCATTTTGAATCCAACTTCTTTTTTTAATTGAAAGGTGGTCATATGATACATGTTTCCGATACAGGATTTCCAGAGAAAAGGTATGGTGAAAACAGCACATTGATATCTCAAACCTTTCAAAATTTATTCTCATTCATTTATTTTATTGTAGTATAGAAGATGATAGATAGATGGATGATATATCAATCTATCTATCATCTTCTATACTATAAAAGAGGAAAGAACTGGCTTAAACACATATACACGTGTAGAGGATGGGATAATTATGTTTCACGCATCATCACGTCTGAACTACTGGGCTGATTTACTTGAAATTGTGCTTATAAATTCTTAACCGAGGATTCTTATAGGCCTATTTTCAATTCTTCTGGATTTCATTACGTCAAGTTTTAAAATAGACCCTAGCGAAGCACGGGTTACCTGCTAGTATCTAATAAGAAAGAATGAATTGAGACACATCTCTCTTTATAAATATCATCAAGAGTTAAGTATTCATTATCAAATATCCTGTAATGTTGAGTATTTTGAAAAATGCCATCCACTCATTCTATAATGAATCTTGGGAGTGAGTTTAGACTACAGTGACAATTATTATTAAATTCTGTAATAATAGAGCTGACTATTGAATTGGTTCCGACATTTTTTAAATTTTTCTAGTAACAAGAGATGACATCACGAGGCCTAATGATATTGCACGTCGCAGATTTGAAAATTGATTTATCAGTTTGCTTGAGTGGAGGATAGAAGCTGTTTTGACGCGGAGGCTGGCTCTGGCTAACGTCCAAGAGTGCTCCAATGCCTGCACCCTGCATCCATTCCTGAATACAATCCAAATCTGATAACAAGTAATATGCACATTGTAAACAAAAGACCACATTGTTGGTTGCTAGCTCTTATCTATCCATATAGATAGAAGATAATCTCTTATCTCACAATCAAGTTAAAGCCCCAACTGTCACTTTTGAGCGTAAAATAGATGAGCAGTTAATGATAGGAACGAGCTTAGGGAGTTCCTACTATTGACTGGAGGCTCAAGTTGTTGTCCGTCTGTAAATTTGTGGGTTTAGTTGATAAAAACCAACAATAAAGCACAATTGCAATAATAATGTAGACAAAATCTATAGACAAAATCACACTAAACAGCATTTCAAAACGATTTTTTAATGTTTTGTGAATATTCCTTATATAAACTGATGAAATCGAGAAAAATCAATAAAGACTCTGTTTTGAACTTTTGAAAAATTCAAATTCATGTATTTGAATCATTATTCAAGATTTATGGAATGTATTGAATAATACAAGTAACGAAAAGAAGACACTTCTCCCGTGATATTCCCAGGAATAGCTGAGTCTTTATAGGTAGGGTTTCATTAGTCTCTGCGATAATTTCTTGTGAATACTTCCAATACAAGATACAGAAAAATTATCATAATAAATATGCATTAAGGAAAATGAAGCCTTAGAGCATAAACTTCCACTTTTAATGACTCTTAATTCAAATTTCTACTTTCATTTGGGAATTATATAAGAACTACAAGAAGGTTTCTAAGAAGACAAGGGAAACGATGCCGATAAAAGCATCAGGATTTTCCAAGAAAGAGCCCAGCAGATTTTCTTAGAAACTAATCAATCTGTGAGAAATTCGTTTTAATAAAACATATTTCCTACTAGAACAGGCAGAACATACTTCTAGCTCCATGTTTCTGTGATGTGATTTCGAGTGACAAGAGTACGGGTCAGTAATTTAACTATTGAATAAGATTTTTCTCAAGAAATAATTCAACACCACACACCTTTGTTGTAATGTATTAAGATTTCTTATTTATAGGATAAAGGGAAAAAGGAACAAATTGGTTAAAACCTGTAAATTTCTTATTAATTATCAAGCGAGGTCTTAGTAGGCTCTATTGTCTGAATTGAACTATTGGGTTACACATTTAAAAACAGATCAATTATAATAACCATATTCGACAAATACAAGGACAGCATTTGAAAGGCAGATTAAAGCAATGTTTTAATTGTAGTAGTCTCTTAAAGACGAGAATAGCTCTCATTTCTTCTAATAGCTAGTGGAAGAGACCACTCATCATCAAGGTATGTTGAGGAAAAGTACCGGCATGACAAAGGATGAGTGAAAGCAGTTTGCAAAAAGAGATGGATTGCAGACGCAAGAGATGAGTTCTGAATAGTCAGCAAGAAAAGAACAACGTTGTATTCAGTTGGAATTTTCAGGTGATAATTCTCTAAGGCTTAGAAAATAATGAGTGGAGAAAAAAGAAATGGGAAATTTTGAGGCGGATGAAGTTCTAAATAGCAGCAGACAAATGAGTGAGGAAAAATAGCTTTGTTCAGAGGTAGAAGCTGTGCTGCTTCTGCTTCACTTCTCCCGGTTTTACACTCTGAGCAAGGATTCCTACCAACATGAATAATTATTATGTATTTACAAAATCAAGAATATTATAAAGATCCAGTAGTTTGAATCAAACTACTTTGTTATGTTATTATGATAGCCAATGTTTATATTTATTTATTTCAGTCAGATGGTCCGATTTTAGAGACTATGAGGTTCGGAACAGGCAATGATGCCTTAAGAAGAAGAAGAAGAAGATTCAGTAATGTAGATTTATTACACTTATGTGAGAAGGCACAACAGGCTTATGCCCAAAACTGTCCCTTCTCAAGTTTATAGTACAGTCCAAAAATCCAATATTAAGATAAAACTCATGGAACTGGTGAATCGCATTGCAGATGATGCAATTCAAATCCAAATCTAATATTGGAATAAATTGAATTTAATATAATTTATGAAATACATAATACAAGAACAATTCTCTTAACAATGTTCACGTAAGTAATAATGATTGAGAATATATTAGTATTAAACCAAAATCCCAATAATAATAATAATTATTATTATTAACGACACGTATTATTATTATTATTATTATTATTATTATTATTATTATTATTATTATTATTATAATTCATTAATTAGAATTTGAACAAATGCAACTTCCAATTTATTTCTATCTGTACAATGATATAAAAATTGAATTGATAGTATCGTTTCTAATTGTATTGTTTCAAGTATTAATAATTGAAATAAGATTTTCTAGAATAATCATTATCCATTGAGATTAATCGAAGAAGGTCGATTAAATGGAATTTTCGTTCTAGAAGCTATCAACTTCTGTTCAAGTTTGAGTTGACTGATATGGATCTCATAGTGATCTAGATTATGGATATGGTCCCATGGTGTACTAGATCTAGTACACAAGAGATACATAAATCACCAAGTATTTTTTCAAGCATGGAAGTGAGTTTAGCAAGGGAGGCAGATAGGATTTGAAATGTGAGAGAAAATCTAATCAATACTGTTTGTACGCAGTTTCTAACTTATGAAAATATTGCTTGGAGCAAAAGTCGAGAGATAAACAAAGTTAAACGCTGTTGTACCATCACAAGCATGATCGAAGCAGCAAACTTGATTAAATATTAATCTGGGAGTCAAATAAAACCAGTAGACTGGAAACAGCGCCATATACTTTATATTATACTGAGAGTTGAATGTGACAATGCCTCAACTTTTAATTTTTGCCCTCAATGTATTTTAAAAGTTCTCTCCTCTAAACTGATGCATTGCAAGGGCAGTGGAGTTTTAGTTTTTGAATCAATATTATGTACAGTATTACAGTTTTCTTAAATTATTACTGCTATGTGGAATCCTGAGAAAGGTTTCTGTGTGCTCAATCCCTAATTTCAGATTAAATTTTAACATTCAAGGACTGTTGATTGGATATGTTTGAAACAATGGAATTAGTGAGAAACGAAATTGCTTCATTAGAAGACTAATTGAGAATATGACTTGGTCATCACCACTACGGTTGCATGCTCACAAAAGTTATCAATTTTGAGTCGTACAGCAAGTGAGAGGTCAAAGATGAGAGGAAGCTATTCACATTTTGATTCCATTTTTTTGTAACTTCGACCTTAATCCTGACATTTGAAAAAGGTTGTCTGCATTCAGCCAGTGGCAAGAACACAAAAACGGACATTCATTCTGTTTGATTTATGACCTCCAAAGCACTGCTTTCGGAAAACATTCTTGGCGAGAAAATGTCGGAGAAAATCTCTTATGAATTTTAGGCATGAATTGAAGAATGAGATCTCAATTCATAACCAATATTGATATATATATATATATATATATATATATATATATATATATATATATATATATATATATAGCACTTAACAGAAAACACTTTAAAGTTTTATAAACAGGATACACACGACACGTTATAATTTAGTTATAAAAATAAATTTAATTCCAATTCAATTCTATAATTCCATTTTCTAATTTTATTCTACTTCATTTCGGGTTTCTAATTTTAAATCTCCTCTTTTCTATCAATTCATAATCTACACCTTTCCGTATCCATAGACCACTCAAATTTGAAACCTCCCGCTTGAAATAACCCATCATGGCCCACCAACTAATCCCATAATGCTCCTTCCATCAGTGCGCCTCCGTTAGTCTGTGCTCTATGGTCTACACAGCATCTCTACCGCGTCTCTGTGGTCACGACCGTTAGAATATTAAAAATATCCTCCCCACTAACTATCTACCAAAACGTTAATTTCATTATTTAAACTAAGGATTTATTTATTAATGGAAATATTGTAAAAGTTTTAATCAATATGAATATTTAAGAGAAAAAAAACAGAAAATTGATAAAGTAAAATAATTATATAGGTAGATAAGATCAAATAATTGATTAATGAAATGAAGTAGGCTGAAAGTAGATTAGGGTTATCAACTTTCAGTAATATACAGCAGTATGCAGTGGATAATTGAAGTAACATGAGTTTATAATATAAAACAGGTTTAAAGGTTCTATAACAGGTTTAAAGGTTTATATTGGTGGAATGGGTGAGGGATGGTTGTCATGTGATCGCTCTGGGGCCGGACGTTTCAGTCATTTGTTCCAAAAGATGTTTTTTTTTAAAGTCAGGATGAAGCTCGCTCGGCTCTCGATAGACAGGAAGTGCATTCCATGCACGACAAGCACTGACTAAGAAGGATTTTGTGAAAATAGTAGTTCGATGATTGGGTATCCTTAAAGTACTTAAAGTATTGACAAAGGGGCCCAGCTCTCGAAAATTCTTGTTTAAATGTAAGTTTTCAAGTGTTTTTAATGTATCCGTGTCGTGTGTATCCTGTTTATCTATATATATATATATATATATATATATATATATATATATATATATCTATATATATATATATATATATATATATATATATCTATATATATATATATTCAAGAGATACATCAAGAGGTTAACTATTCTTGATCTATGCTAGCTTTTTGATAAATAAAGGAAAGAACAAAGAAATGATCGTATGAAACACAATATAAACAGCCTACAGATACACCATCAAATTCCGCCTACTATCAATATACATTTTGGCCAACCAACAATATATTTCTGAACTCTGCAGGCGGGGTAGATATAGATGGCAACACCTAGTTACCGATTATGCAGATCGTCTTTTTTATGTGGAAGACAACATTGCATAGTGTCCTACCCTTATTCAGACGTATGAGAAAGTTTCATTCTTTCCGGAATTTGCATTCAAAAATACAATATTGTAATTGACAACAAAGGTGGGACTATGATGTCAAGCTTTCAAATTTAACAAGACTTTTTCCAATACTGCAAATGAACTGTCATGTTTCTTATCTAGTGAAATACATACTGATTCTCATGAATTCTGGAATTACTTTCAAAAAGCATTCAATTTCAATAATTAAGTTTCTGGTTGGATAAGCAACAAAATCGCCTGTTCAGTATGATAACATTTTATTGAGAGGTCTATTTGGTCGAGCTGGTCATTCAATGAGGGGTTTCCCATATGATAGGAAAATAGCTGAGTGGAGTGTGAGTCCGTGAAGGGAGAGGCAACATAGTTGATAAATGGTTTCCTGTCTTTGACGCCGCCGGGTGTCAATATATTTAGTTAGCTGGCAACACCTGGTTTTGCTACCCGATATCTCTTACTTAGCGAAAATTCTAATGTTCTGAAAGTTCAGATCGAAGTTCGCCATCAGAAATATTGCCTCAAAAATACATCACAGTGACAAATAGATTTATTGCTATAGTAAGCAACATACTTTATTCGGACCATTTGAATTGATACAAGTGATACAAATAAATGCCGAACGAAATAAGAATCAAAAACATGGCCGGAGTAGCAATAGTAGACTGTAGTCACATAGACTGAAGAGATCCAGATCAAAAGGCTGTGGCCAGCTAACAAAAGAATTTCCACTACCTATATTGATAGATTTAAAAGTATTTTCGGTTTGTGAAGGTACTCCAAATAGTGGAAATTTTATATACCTTTGTACTTCCATACTCTTGAATAGTTCAGAAATTGATTATGTTCACTTGCATTACAAGTGCGACAAAGTGTGAAAATCAATGTTTTCAAGTCAGTGGTAATGCATTGTTGATTTTAAATAAGCATTTTACATATTTAGAAGAGAAAAAACAGAAAATCCTTTCTACTCTAGATGGAACTTTGCAACTATTTTTTCTATGTGTGTGATACCCTAATTCAACATGAATCTGAGTGCAGTGCAGAACACGTGTTCCTGGTATATTCTATCAACAATAAGTATGAAAACTTCGTGCTTGACCAATCATGGCCATCTTTAGTTGCCATTATAGTTCTTCTATATAACTTCTAGAAGAAGTATAGAATGGCCATGGCTCACAAACTGAAGAACAAAGAAAAAACAAGTTTCGCACAACAAATTAGGGAAAGCTGAATTTTCGCAGGGTGTAAGTATACATGGTACATAGCCTAGAACTGTCGCCATCGTTCCCTAGCTTGTTTCCCCACCAGGGAAACACCACAAGAAGTTTCAAACTGCTATGGATTCAAAAAAAAAAAAAAAAATATATATATATATCTCGGCTCCAAATCAAGATATCGAGCTGACTGATGTCATCCTTTTAGATCTAAAAAACATTTTATCGTATATCCTATTATATTAAGCGAGCAATTTCTGTATGTATTTATTTATGTATGTCCAATGTCTCGAAAACGGCTTCAACGATTTTGATGAAATTTGCAATATGGAGGTTCTTGATATAAAATTTTGATTTCACATGGTCTCATTCCTGGGAAAACTCGCTGAAGGACATAAGAAGGATAATAATTGTTCATCCTTGGAAAAACAGCTGATAATTTCGTCGTCTGTCGATGATGGAAGATGCGAGTGCCTGTGTGGGAGCGAGACAGAATTATGTTCAGCTGTTGAACTATTGTAATCAATCAGCTATCTCACGAGAAGTATTATCTGGCAAGAAATTAATCGACTTGATCAACATACCTGATTTGTTGACATGACCAACGATATGATTTTATTAAAGATACATTGTTTTTTTATTTATATTAACAAATATTGTAGCAAACAAAGTATATCATTCTAACTTAAAATACCTATATCAAAATTTTGAAAATTAATCATTATTTTACAGGTTTAAGTGATTAGTGAATGTTATTTTGTTATTCAATTTGGTTTGTAAAAAATCTAAATCCGAACTTTTCTGTTTTCAATTGTTTGGACTGAAAATTAGACTTAAATTCAAAAGTGTATGAAGCATAACCTACTTTTTGGACTATTGTATTTATTGTGTAGGCTATACATAAAAATTCGGGGAAGTTTTTGGCTGTGCCTGTTGCTTTTATGCTTCTATGCTTTTGTACTCCAGAGCGAAGCTCGGTGCCCCGATAATCTATTGTTCGGGATGTTATTACTACACAAAGCCAGAAAATTAGGAAATTTCCGCATCAAAATTTTATATTTTGTCTAATAAAATTTTACGCTTCCGTCCACCTACCAAAAATCTACTATTTCTAGAATGCACTCGAACTTGAGAATCCATAAGCAGCTTAAAAACTGATAATGAACAGACGAAAAATACTGGCATCCAGTACTTTACATTATTTCAGTTTCCATCAATGTTCATGTACGGTACCAAACATCTGTTTGGTCATTGAATGGAATTTGATAGGAAGAGACGTTAAGACAAGCACTACCGCTACCATTCCTTCTCCTAATACCCTGTATGCCTAGTCTATCAAATTAGCCTAGCCTACTCACATACCATAATTCTTTTTTTTTAATTCTATATCTATAATTCATAATCAAGACAAGCGCTGCCAATACCTTCCATTCTTCAAATACCCTAATATGTATGCCTAATTTACACACTCACATACCCATGATTCAATTTAATCTAGCCTAATCTTCTTAAAACCGCTCAATATTATCTTACTCAAGTTGTGAGCATTTATGATCATTGTATCTACTGTGGATTGAAATGTATGAATTGTTTTTGAAAAGTGGAAGTGACAAAACCTACATTTTGATTCGGACAGTATAGTATAAATTGGAAATGGGCAAGCGCCTGATGTACACAATGTGATAAGTGAGCACTGACCAGGATCGAGATGAGCGAGATTCCTGGCCAGGTGACAGAGCTGCAGCGGCAGATAGCGCGTGTCGGCGCGTGGCGGACTAGGGCCCGGACTGGGGGGTGCCTGCGACAGGAATCCGCGCTGCAGCTCCCAGCCCACCTCCGAGATGATCGACGCCTTCCGGAAGTAGGGTCGCACTTCGCGCAGGTACTTGACTGTAACATACAACCACGTCACCACTACCCCGTCAGTGGCACAGACCAGCACATGCAACAGACAACAGGAACAGGCCACTACAACTACAAAAACATTACAAAAACATACACAACATAAAAGTGCTATAATAATATTACTAATAGTAAATGCTCAAAAAGTAAACAAGAAAATATTGAAGTGCTAAATCAACTTAATACATTCAATGAAATAAGATGTAACAAAGAAGAGTTCTCATTCGTACATGTGCTAAATAATTAATGAAATTGGTTGACTCAACTTGATGTTCACTGGAAAATGCATGCGCAATAAATGAGATTGAAAAGTACTACTTTTGAAATATTGCCTTTTTACTTTTGAAAAACTACTTTTTACACTTCAAAGGTATACTAATTTCACTTTTGAAATATTGAAAGTTATATAGAATGTGGAGATGTGACAAATAAGCAATTTGAATGCAGGTACCTGTAACTTTTCAGGTTTCCGACTTTGATGTCATTATTGATTCAATTATCAGTACCTATTACAAAAACTACCTTCAACTCATCACCTTAATGATAAAGCAATTTCAAGAATTTCAAAAAACCGTGAAGCTTTACTTTAGTAGAACAATGTCAAGAATTCAAAAAACCGTGCAAGTTTCATTTTTCAAGAAATTTATTGTTTTCATGCCTAGTTCTATATTTTTTGACAAAAACCCCTTCATTAATAGTAAACAACCCTTCATTACTGGCAATGAGCCAGACCAGCTAGACCAGTGTCATAAGTCATGAATAAAAAGTTTAATATTTTAATCACCATTCAACAGATTGTAAGATATTCTCAAAATAGAATATATGAAGTATCTATTATTTATCCTATTATATTAAGCGAGCAATTTTTGTATATATTTTTATATCTGGTTATTTTTATAACTGGTTATCTGGCTATTTATATGGTTATTTATGTTCAACGGATCTCGGAAACGGCTCTAACGATTTTCACGAAATTTGGAACATAGTAGGTTTATAATTCCATTGCACTAGGTCTCATCCCTGGAAAAACTCGCTGAAGGACATGAAAAGGATAATTCATCCTTGGAAAAAACAGATGATAATTTCGTCGTCTGTCGATAACAGAAGATGCATGTCCCTGTGTGGGAGATAAGCTGTATAATCAATCAGCTTACCGTATCTCACGAGAAATATGATCTAGAAATTTTAATAGACTTGATCAAAATAATCTGATTTGTTGACATGATATGGTAGGTATATCATTCTAAATTAGAATATATCATAATTTCCAAAGTTGATCATTATTTTACAGTTTTAAGTGTTTAGTGAGTGTTATTTTGTTATTCAATTTGGCTAACAATATAGGTAAATTAGAACTTTTCTGTTTTCAAAAATGTTTGGACTGAAAATTTGACCTGAATTCAAGTGTATGGAACATAACCTACTTTTTGGAATATTTAGTGCACTAGCTGGCCCGGCGAACTTCGTACCGCCGAATAGTTAATCTCATCTCATGACAAACTTTAGCTGGATGCACACCTGGGGAGGCGCGATGCGGCATTTTGCATCCAGGTGGTTCTTGCTTATTGGTTTGAATGGAAGAACTCACACACACTGAATCAGACATGGCGTGGAACGGTGTGATGAGGCAATCTCCATAAGATCAACACTTTGTATCACCAAGCCGCGCCTTCTCAGGTATGCTTAGCTTAATCTGATGTCACTAAATTTTTATGAAAATCATCCAACAATCAGTATTGTTGGCGCACTCACACAACTTTCCTTGCCGTTATGAAAATTGATCACCTGACGCTAGTGTTTCCGCGCATCTCACGTCTACTGTTCAAAGATTTGATCCAGCTGGTGACAGGGCAATAACGCTGGAGACCCACGAGGTCTGCAATCTCTTCATAGTGAATGATTTAATAGAATCAACAGTGGCCAACAGTTTGCAATTGGATAATCACATTTTCTCGAATATCGAGCTTATTTTTAATTTTAGGTGAAAATGTTACTGAACGTTAATTGTAGAGATTCTTATGCTCAATCTTTTCCACTCAAATTTTTTTGTTTAAATTGTATCTCAAGCCTGATAATTGAGAATCTAAAATCCAACTTTGCATAGATGGGGCGGAGCTCCTGAAATTTTTACAGATATGGGACTTGTGGCAGTTGATAGAGATAATTGATGACTATTTCAGGTATAACTTTAATCATAATCGTTGGAGCCGTTTTCGAGAAAATCGCGAAAAAACCTGTTTTTGACAAAATTTTGGTCATTTTAGCCGCAATCTTGAATAGCATTTGATCGAAATTGTTCGTGTCGGATCCTTATATTGTAAGGACCTTACGTTCCAAATTTCAAGTCATTCCGTTGATTGGGAGATGAGATATCGTGTACACAGACGCACATACACTCATATACACACACACACACACACACACACACACACACACACACATACAGACCAATACCCAAAAACCACTTTTTCGGACTCAGGGGACCTTGAAACGTATAGAAATGTAGAAATTGGGGTACCTTAATTTTTTCGGAAAGCAATCTTGAAATTTGGAACTTAAAGTCCTTACAATATAAGGATCCGACACGAATAATTTCGATCAAATGCTATTCAAGATGGCGGCTAAAATGACAAAAATGTTGTCAAAAACAGGGTTTTTCGCGATTTTCTCGAAAACGGCTCCAACGATTTCGATTAAATTCATGCCTGGAATAGTCATTGATGAGCTCCTACAATTATTGCCACAAGTCCCATATCTGTAAAAATTTCAGGAGCTCCGCCCCATCTATGCAAAGTTGGATTTCAGATTCCCAATTATTAGGCTTCAGATACAATTGAAACAAAAAAATTCGAGTGGAGAAGATTGAGCATAAAAATCTCTACAAATTATGTTGAGTAACATTTTCACCTAAAATTGATATTAAGCTCGAAATTCGAGAAAATGTGATTATCCAATATTGCAAACTGTTAGCAACTGTTGATTCTATTAAATCATTCACTATGAAGAGATATCAGACCTCGTATATCTCCAGCGTTATTGTACTGTCACCAGCGGGCTTAGATCTTTGTTTATAAGTAGTAGACTTGTGATGCGCGTGAACACTAGCGTCAGGTGATCAATTCTAATAACGGCAAGGAAAGTTGTGTGAGTGCGCCACACCAGATTTTTATTTTTTCGGAAAGAAATTATACTTTCCTTACCTATGGTAATAGGGCAAGGAAAGTAAAAACAGATCTACCGACGGCTGTTGGATGACGCAATGATTATAACAGCTGATTTTTATTTCTGTGTGTGGCCAGCTCACAAATCTTTTCCCATAAGGATTACATGCAAACTTTGAAGGACCGTAGGAGAGTCCTGAAGTCGGATTATAAATTTGATAGGCCATAAACCTGGTCTGGTGTGGTGAACACAAATAAAAAAATTTAATTGAATGTCAAAATTCAAGGCACGATTTTTATTTATATAGAAGAAGATATAGATAAATCGAGATTCGGGGAAGAATCAGTTTTGGGCTGTGCCTGTTGGTCCTTCCCCAATCATTTTGAAGAATTGAGTTCTATTTATCAATAAATAACGAGCGAAGCTCGATGCCCCGATATTATTCTTTGTAAATTAAGTATATTTGAAGAAATGATGATGAAACACGAAGTGTATTTAATTGAATCAAACAAACTTATTTGGTAGATACAGAACGTTCACATAATATTTTTCAAACATGTGATAGGAACAAAGAATAGAATGTGCATCTATATCTATAAAAGCGAAATGGCACTCACTCACTCACTGACTGACTGACTCACTCACTCACTCACTCGCAGAACTAAAAATCTACTGGACCAAAAACGTTCAAATTTGGTAGGTATGTTCAGTTGACCCTTTAGAGGCGCACTAAGAACGGATTTGGAAAAAATTCCAAAGATACGCCCAAAATCTGCGTTTTTCCAGCGTTTTCTCAGCTTTATCGAGAACAAATGAATAGAAAATGTTCAAATTTAGTACAGACGCTCAGCTAGGGTGTAATAATGTTGTGTTAGAAGGAATTTGCAATAACGTCAAAGATACGCCCAAATTTAGCGTTTTTCCAGCGTTTTTTTTTTTTTTTTTTGCTTTTTCTCAGATTTATCGAGAACAAATGAGCAGAAATTGTTCGAATTTAGTACAGCAGCTGAGCTAGGGTGTAATAATGTTGTGTTAGAAGGAATTTGCAATAACGCCAAATATACGCCCAAAATAAGCGTTTTTTGCTTTTTCTCAGATCTATCGAGAACAAATAAACAGAAATTGCTCAAATTTAGAACAGAGCTAGGGTGTAGTAGAAGGGTAGGGCTAGGGCTGAGCTAGGTGTAGTAGGGTGTAGTATCAATGTTCCGGTAGAAGGAATTTGCAATAACGCCAAAGATACGCCAAAATCTTCGTTTTTTCAGCGTTTTTTTTTTTTTTTTTTTGCTTTTTCTCAGATTTATCTAGAATAAATGAACAGAAAATGTACAAATTTGGTACAGAGGTTTAGCTAGGGTCTAAAAATTTTGTGATGAGGTGACTTTGATATTTCATCAAAGATACGCCCAAAATCAGCGTTTTCCAACGTTTTTTCAGCTTTTCTGCGTTTTCTCAGTACTTTGACTTTCTGATGGAATGAAGCATGCTCAAATGAAAAATGCAGGCGAGCGAAGAGAGATCGCTGATCTCATTTTTGGACGATCCAGTCGGGGGTCCAGGGGGCTCCGCCCCCTAGACGTATATGGCGAGCGAAGCGAGCCTGACGGCTAGTAAGAAATAAAGCTTATCTTCAACATGCATGCTGTAATGTCAAGACATTCTCTGATGAGAAAAGACTACGAGTTTTTCATGCAAACAAATCAAGTAATCACATCAATTGAAATTTATTGCTCACAAATTTATTTATCAAGCAACTAATTACAGTACTTATCTCACTAACTTGATTAATAAATTCTTGTAATTTAAATTGCTTGTAAGTACGCCCAGTTATGAACATATTATAATAGTGGACTAATGAAGTTGGTAAACACACTCATAACAAAATACAGATTCTCATAAAGTTGACTAAGTAGTTTCAAGGAAGATAAAAGGCTATTTGAATACAAACATAGTAATTAAATAATAAGAGCTCTCGATGTCAGATTACAATATTAAGGGAAGTTCAGATTCAGATGGAAATAAATTGGAAATTGCATTTGTTCAAATGCTAATCAATAATTTACAGCATTTAATCGGGATTTTCGTTAAATAATAAAAGTTCAGACTCGTTCACCTCATCTTTATCTTTGCTTTCTCTAAAACCAAGTTTGTCATTCTTTCGGTAAGATTTATTTATTTAACAACAATGACAAAACAACTTAATCATAAAATGATTGAAAACGAAAAAACAGGCTTATAGCCCTTACTATTCCATTCCCGAATTTTGATAATATGCTTATTAGTCCAAAAGAGGTTATGATTCTTCAGCAGTTTTAAACACATACATTTTGATCCCAAAAGCTTACCGTATTTCATGAAATTTACAACTTCAGAATTAAAAATTATTTTTAAATATACACATTTCATATGCCCCGGGATCAGCCAGATGAATGCAGTTATGATAATACCGAAGCTCCAAAATTTTAGGTGGAAAATGCTAGGAATAATGTACAGTATTCGGTGAATTCCCAACTGATTTTGAAGAACATAACTGAGTGATATAGATCCCAGAAATAGGAATAATACCCATTAACTCGATGACTTTCAAGTGACGTTTAAAATAAACACTGAAATTCAGTGTCAAAGGGAATAAAATTTGAAAATAGAAATGAAAATTAATTTGAATAGAGAAAACTGTATTTTCATACCACAGCTACGGATTTCTAGATGAATGATGGAAGCTCGATGGGGAAAAATGATGGAACAGCTTGGGAAAGATGAACAAAAAAGTACTGAACAGAAAATGGAGAGAGTGAGAGAGAGAGTTAGTTTGTGTGTATGAGTGAGAGAGAGGTAATCTCTGTCAAGCGTTGGTCGGCGTGCCTTGCTGAAGCGACAAATCCGTTCTATCGGTTATTCTATTGGAAGTTGTGTCGCAGTCTCACAGGCTGTCCTGTCTGTCGTATGTGTGGACATCAAAGCAAATGCAAACGGATATCGATAAAAGTCGGCTGCCATGAGATGAGAGAAGTACGTGGTAGGAGGTAGGAGGAGGAATGCTGTGGCTACACCATTATTCTGCCTACTGTATAGTGGAGCAGCCTCTGCCTCTGGTCATCTATAATCCTACCACTAGTGTTCTCTCTACAGTCTCTCACTGCTATCATAATCTTAATAATCATTATTCCGTGACAAAAGCATTTCATTCTTCTTCCCAAAGTATATTTTGGTTAGTTAATGTCACTTGGTATGTGAATCTAACTTGATTATTGAATCCAAGTCTAAAATTCATTAATATAACAACATCAACTGAAAAGTTATTGATCTGCTACATAAATCACAATATTATTCATCGATACTTGAAAATTGAATAATGGAGACCTCACTTGAACACATTGCTCAGTGGCTCATACGGTTCAATAGAACCGTATTAGGACAATATTATGGTAATTCTATCATGTATTTCTGGGGAAGATTACATTATTATAACCACAAGTAACAACAAATTATAAATCAATTTTATTCCAATCCATTATGTTCAAAGCTTCGGAAATACGGATTTGATCTGACTGGATTCTGATACATTTCGAATTTGAAACATATTCAACTACAGGAGTTGGAAATGTTCGAGTCTAATCCAAACATCACAAAAGTCATCTAGATGTGAGCTCAGTTCTCAACTATATTCTACCAAAATTTGTTAAATTTCTATCACAGACACCATCTGACTATCGATAAATAAGAATGTGTAGATGTTGATGCCAAGAGCTACGTTGAAAACCAACTGCTTCAATTGCACTGCTTCTACAACTGTGTGGGCAGTACTCCAATATTCGAATATTGCAGCGATAAGGTCAAATTAGCATGGAGCTCGCTGACAGGACAATCAACTCAGTTGAGGCTTTCATTTCGAATAAGAGGGAGGCCTACAGTGTGTGGGAGAGCTCACAATTTGTCCGAGAATGGGGGAAATTCTACAATAGTTTGAATTCATGCCAAACATTGGGGAAAACAGTATCTAATTGCTATCATAAAATACAGTTCATCCAACATGCAATTTTGTTTCATAAAAAGTTCTAAAAATAACATTTCAAAGGTGAAGTTCTTGTTGAAATTACATTGGAGAACAATACGCTAAGGGCAGTTTTGGGAATAAATTGACACGACGGTACTTTAAAAAAAAGCCAGGCTGGCCTACCAGAAGCAACCGATAAGTTTGAAGCTCAGCTCCATCGTGCAGCGAGTGTTCAAGGGTCGGCTCCCTTCACAGAACAACTAATTAAGAGCCCGAAATTAACAGCCGCCAAAAGTTCATTTTTATTCTTTTTCTCTTCTGTGTTGCCTCGGTATCGTGATTGACTCGACGCCATCTCTATTCAATGGACAACGTTAAATTGTAAACGTGTTTCGCCCAGAAACGAGTCAGTTCTGTAGCATTTACATTCTCCTCATTGGGACCACTGCTTCGTAACTGAACGTGAGCTTTGCAGCTGAAACATTACTCTAAATTAGCGCTGACCAATGGACAAAAAAATACTCTATTTTTCAACATGAATGATGACATATTCATGCTTTATATATTCCTAACAGTAGACAACATAAAATTATATTGAACTCTTTCGTCAAATAATTATCATATTTTAATGCGTTGTTGATAAACATATGAGCTCTAAGGCCATTTTAGAAGCAGGGAATCATTTGAAACATCTTCAACATTGATAATGTGCAGGCATTCTAACTTTAAAGTTCCTTGGAGACCAAAATACGATCTTCCGACTACTTTTGACAATTGAAAAAATAATTTCAATTATTTCTGAGAAACTTTCTTGCTTTCGCCACTTACTTATCTTTCAAATCAAAAAAGTTACCAGCATGTCGAAAATTTCATGTTTTCTGCTCGAAATGTCTCTACATTGACGAACATAATCATTAATTAAAAAATAACTATGTGTCGGATAAAAATGATCCAGACACTAATAGAAAGGAGACATTCTCCCCGTAATTTGATATAAAATTATCACGCATTAAGACGCCCCATGATTCTGAGAGAAGTGATATTCAAAAGAAAAACAAATCTTCGCGATGTTTCCAATTTTATCATAAAAGTTTAATTTCCTTTTAATCCTTCAACCCTGAAACTTTTAGCACTACTAGAATATCGGGGATGATATTCTACATACCATTCTGACGTTGAATTGGAAATTTGAGAAAGTTGCAATTTTACACGAATTGGCAACCTTGTAATTTCTTCGGATGGAGGGCCAAGTCTCAACATAATTATTTTACACAGACTATAATGTGAAAAATAAATAGTCGAATAGTCTTCATAGTATCTATCATCCATAAAAACGTAGGGCGATAGACCGATGTTCAAAAATATCGATGTTTACTGTTCGATGTTTTTCACTTATCGATGTGAAGGTGAAAAAAAACATCGATGTTTTGTCTGTCGATACCCATCCCTAATTTAAAACAATATATAGACTGCACCAAGCAATAAGTTGGACTTTAATTTAAGAAGTATGTGGAAGTACATGGAGTATGCGACTCCCAATCTTCCAATTAATTTCAATTTAGAGACCATTCATCATCCTCTGTCTCAATCACGATTCATTTCAACGTTTCTAAAACTAACATTTATGAAATCATCCTTAGAGCCAATTTCTATTGAATTTATGAAATCTTTATTCATGGAGTGGAATGAATATATTTAATATTAGTTGAGTATCGAATTAAACAGTATGTTTTCCTCGACAGGGTTTGAATAGTTTGAATATAGACTATAATTGCGTGTGACACTGCACTTTTATAGGTCTTATAGTAGATGATCTAGTAATCTAGTTTATATATGTGGTTAATTTATCAACGTTAGAGTAGTTAAGAATGAAAATTATGTTGATTGTGAATTTTTTATAAATTTGAGAATCTTGTGCCTGATATAGTAATAGAGTTTTCATTTATCTTAATCTAATAATGGGGATTTGAAATTGGGAGTTATAAAGCTGTGCATCATAAATAACAAACAGAGGTCTCTGACCTCTACAAATCAAACATTGCCTCTTGAAGAGTTTAAATCTTTCAAAGATGGGAGTTCATGCAATGGGCGAAGAAGATTGGAAAAGGAAAGACGCTAGCTCTTGTGAAGGAGCCTAATGAATAAATCATTTTATCATGGATTAGGCAGGCCACAGTGGTGAATTTCTATGTAAAGCGGCTTGCCAGCAAGAAAAACGCAGTGATCCGATTAACACAAGCTGGAATTCACCAGTTACATCTTACAAGAACCAATTGAAAGGAGGGTGCTAAAGAAGGGACAGGCTATGATTTAATGATAATACTCACGAAAGCATTAAATCAAAGGGGGTGAGTTGGCATTTCTTTTGGTTTTACCTGAAAATTGCAAAGCGTTTCCAGCGTTTTTCTGCGTTTTCTCAGCTTTCTCAACAACTAATTGACAAAAGATATTCAAACTTGGTACATAGGCACCAAACAAATTCATATTTAATAGTATTAGAGATATGAATGTTTGTCAAGTTCTCTATATCATTCCTGTTTCAAATTTTAAAGAATTATTAGACTGAAATACAATAATATCTCATAATATCCTAACCAAATCTCTAATTGAGAAATTACTGAATAGCCTCAATTCTGATAAAAACATAATGTATTTGCAACCCTGGACTACATAATTCAAAGAAAACTGGTGATTGAATCCAGCCTGAAAGTCTCTATTGACTTTTTGACGGAAGGAAGAAAGCACAAATGAAAAATGTAGACGAGCGAAGCGAGCCTGCTGATCCTATTTCTGCATGATCCAGCCGTGGGTCCAGGGGACGGAGCCACCTGGCTAGACGGATAAGGCGAGTGAAACGAGTACAAAGATATTTTAAGAAAATTATTTCATTTGCATCGTTCATACGTCATACTCAAACGAATTGCAATAATCTACATTTTAAATCGCTTCCATCCATTTGCGTTCTAAATTGCAATAATTTTACATCTACACCACGAAAATGATTTCAACATAATATCTAAAGTATCAATAGCTTGGATAATACTGAAACTGCTGAATGAATTACCCACAATGTAAAATCATTAGTAGGCATTACTGAAGATAGATAAGAATGCAAAATTAAGAAGTTGCTCACTTGGAAAATTGCGACGGTACTCATACCACTGCACTGCAATTTGTTTTACACCGGTGAGACTCTAATAATGAAACGACTTTATGGGCCAGGAGCAGAAGGAAGTTCAGAGCAGAAGAAATAATAGACGCTTTCTGCAAATGCCCTCATCACACACACGCACGCTCTCTAACTCTCGTACTTTAAAACTGCACACCCTTTCAGCATTAATGAAATGTGCAAGCCATGCAGCTGTTGAATACGAAGCAATATACAGTACTTCTGATAACTTCAACTAACTTAAACTCAACTCCCTTAACCAATAGAGATGATCAAATGCAATCTTTTTCCGCGAATTTAATGTGTATTTTTTCTGTTACACATGTCAAGCAAATAAATCGCTTCCATCCAATTGCGTCAAAAATTAATACCGTAATCAATTTTAATTCTATCAATAGCAAGGAAGGAGAAGTTGGATACAGGTTCAACCAATTTGTATCTAATCCCTGATTCTAATTATCTAGATTGTGGAATATAGGCCGTCAGTTCAGAATCTTACGGTATGGTGCTTTTTTGTGAGTGATGCCTACATGAGCTCTTAGCTTATGCGTCAGTAATGGAACGGATGATCAAGATGAATGAGTGGACCTACTGTATTTCTGCATATAGCTATTGCATAAATTTTATAATCTTTGCTGACGCTAATTACTAATTCCTGATAGTATCTGGTTGACTTATAGATAGTCATAATTCAAAAGACTGAATAAGATTGTGTATTACAGAAGAAAATGTTTAGATAAAAATCATTAAAATTCTTGGAATATGGTCAATCTCTAGTTGAAGTCAGAAAACAAAAATTATCTACAGAACAGATGAAGAGATCAACAACATCGGCTATAAAAAGACACATAATACTGATTTCTTTGCCGGAATCATTTTTCATGTTGTATCACAAGAGTCCAATTTTAACAACGTCATCCACCAAAGCTCATGATATTTCAGGAGTGCACACATTTCATGTGAAATGAGCTTTTCGAGATTTTTTAATTTAATGAAATTCGACCCACAATTTACAGAATTACTACTCGCAAGCAGGGAAAAAGCTCATGGCATGCAATGAGCCATTTGAAAAAAGAGATAGAGTGAGATGGCACAGTTGATGGAAAAAGTTACGCTTAGGTGTGTGGTGCAAAATGGTTACAACGAAATTGTCTTTTTCCAGTTATGTCCTCATCTCTTCATCACGTTCCTTCACTATGCTCACTATTTCTCTTTTTTTTCTCGACGCTACACTTTACTCAAACTAAGATCCTCTACTTATCTTTCTTCTGTCTCGGTCACATACAAATTCTTTCTTCATCCCCTCCACGTTTCAGCCCCTAACAGCAAACTCGTCTGTAGTCGGGGGAGGTTAGTCGATATATATTAGATAAGTTTCTCCTTTATAACTTGGGAAAGCTCATCCCGTAAGCCGTCTAGCTCTCCAACTCCTCCTTCTAGCACACCATCGACCTCCTCTCCTCTAAGCTCGGTTCAACCACTTGGCTGTTTCAGAACTTCCAAACTGTTGATCTAATGAAGAAGAATGATCCATTGTCGAGAATCGTTCGAATTCAATACATGCAGGCCGCACACACACACACACACACACACACACACACACACACACACACTCACACACTCACAAACAATTACATTAATATCAACCTCATGAAATCTAATAAGCAACTGACAACTGGCCCTTGTTATTATCATAATGAATACAGTGCCATAAGATATGTAGAAACAGTCAAAAACGCATTTTTTGCAACACATCACGTCTACAATTTACATCCGATCTTGAGAAAATTTTCATTATATGGAGTATATAATGTAGCAGGGCAATTGCTATTTTCATTGTATGAAGTATGTAATGTAGCAGAGGGAATGCTATCTCAAATTTTAAATATTCCTTCCGAAAATATTTCAAAATTAGATAATTAGTTTATTTTTGTTTTAAATATTGAATTATTTTCAAATTGAAAAATTAAAACGCAATTGTCATAAAGAATCTTATCCAAGAATATCATTTTTATCTTTCCAAAAAGATCAAGTCGACTGCTACCGCGCGCTCATGAGGCTTGTCGCAAATTAAGACGCGACGTGACATGTTGCAATGTGCGTCTGCTACATGAGTTGATATATACATAATATGATAGTATTATGATGTTCACATTACCAAGTGTGAACATTATAGAATGATCATATGAAATGAACATATCTAGCAGACACGTCACGTTGCAATTTGCGACAAGCTATAGCCTAGGGTGATGTGATACAGAAACTGACAGTTCAAGTTCAAGAGTGATTTCTATCATCTTGACCACCCCAAGCAGATATCCTTCCAATGGTACAACGAGAGCTCGATATTTTTTGTAGTAGAACGACACATTGCAAACAATTGATCTAATCACTTTTCATACCAAGAGATGCTGTCATTATACAAGCTACTTCTAGTGCGATATGATCTAGTATCATACTTTTGCAGCTATAGATCGCGCCATTGCGTACTGGATTAGTTGCTGATATTAGTAGCTTTCATAACGTTTGCATAGCTCAGTTATGAGTGATCTATGACAAATATGGATCGGGGTTGCCTGTGATACAATACGATAAATTGTTTTAATTCTATTCTAGAAACATTTTCTTCAAAACTACTACTGTAGTAACTGTAGAAACTACTCTACTGTAGTTACTGTAGTAACTACTCTCAACACAAAATTAAAAATTTTAAATCTGTTTTCATTGAAAACCATCACATAGTATCAGCTCTGTCAAGTCTAGATCAAGAAATATTTGAGTGATTTGTAACTTTCTAATACAGCACCGTGTTGATAATCCAAAGTTCTGTGTAATCGTCTTGGGATTACCTTGGTTGTTCTTAATTATCCAACCTTCAACTCATTACACTTGTTCTATTGTGCCTGGAATCAAGAAACGCGCTATTGGAGTAGTAGAAGAGCAATGTCAAGTGCTTGCTGTTGAGCCTCTCCTCTCCAGGGAGCAGTTGAGAGGAGAGTTGAGGATTAAAGTGGTGAGGGGGAGAGAAGGTTGAGACTAGATGAGAGTATCATACGTCACACGGAAGCTTTGCATCCTCACACCCAGGGAAGGAAGCAGAGCAAACAACGCAAAAGAAGAAAGAAGAAGATCCATTGAATTTAACGAGGTAAGTGTCTTCTTCTGCGCTACTAATTTCAACTCCTGTTGGTGATGCCCTCACGGGACAAATGCAGCGGAAGGGGGGGGGTTCCTTCGAAATGGCGATAAACGAGGGTAGCAGGGGGCAGAGAAGAGTCGCAGTCGTTTCAGCGCCGTTATAGGTCATTACTACTCTACTGCGCCCCCACCCCCCTCTTAGGACCACCATCACCACCGCCCCTTCCCAACGTGGTGGTCCACCACAGCGCAGCGCACCAGCGAAAAAAGCAAAGTGCCCGAGTGCTTTGAACGTGACGAAAATTCACAGCACCCTACACTACCCCTCTCAACAAGTAAAATTCACTGCCTAACTGGATCACACAATATTTGGCTCTTTTACAGGGCAAATTTGTAATAACCAATAGCGTACTTGTATTTCAATTCAACTTGAGCTTGCCAGCTTGTCAGCTTACCACAGATTTTGAATCATGAATATAGCATGAACTAACTAAGTAGGAAACTATTTCTAATTATTGTTCCCTGGGATAAGTTGGTGCTACCTTTGATCGAGCTTCAGATTCACAAATTTTAAACATGAATGTAGAGTATAATAAATCTAGAATAAATAATGAGCTAATGTTAGCTAACTCTTTCATCATGTTGTTACTGTTGGCGTCATTTTTTCATCGGTTACGTCCGATGAGCGATTTTGGGGGTTAGCAGTCCACTGAGCGATCTATTGTTCAGAATAAGGATAGGCAGACGCAATGAATGGGAGGACTTGGGTGTCATTAATCATCAGGGACAGTGACGGAGGAAGGCCACAAGCGATAAATTGGTAGTGTCATGTTGATGATGATGATGATGATTGAATCAGTATCTACCTCCACCCATAAAAAGGAATCAGTTGGCCAAATCAGCAAAGATCGAACAGCTTTCAGCTTTGAACAGTTCAAATTCATCTCCATTATAGCCTATAAATAATATCTATATAATAAGAGAGAGTATATTTGTGTTTGTTCGCATACCGGAACAACGGGAATGATTTAGATCTCCAAATTTTGAACATAGATTCTAAAAATATAAATCTCGTGCACCTGGAAGCCCAAATTTCAATTTTCCTTCTAGATTTTTCAGAATTAATGTTCAAACTTCATTAATAGTACATACGATTTCATAAAAAAATCACCAAATCATATGGTCGGAATTAAAAAATATTATTATATTAAAGAACTGGATTATACGTGTATACAGGATGGTGTAAAGTCAAAGACCTTAAAGATGCATAGACTCACATGCAGCGCTAGTGTCGTACTTGGAATTGAAATCCGCCATTGAGGGGGCAACCCATAAGATTATTACATACCAATGCCACCAATGCCTTTGCGATCTATAGTATTACAAATATATAGATATAATATCTCGTGCTAAAATACCCCAATGGCGGCCTTCAATTTCAAGTAATAGCTATCATTGGGAAGGCATAGGCATTATGGGTCTATATCTTTTTAAGGTCTTTGTGTAAAGTAGTATAGGAAAATTATGTTTGACGCATCATCACGTCTGAACTACTGGACTGATTAACTTGAAATTTTGCATAAAGATTCTTGCTTAACCGAGGATGGTTATAAACCTATTTTTCCTCCACCTACTGTCAAAAGTACTTACTTTACTCCCTGAAACATGATACTAAAGTGTCACTTTTTCGCTCCCGGTACTAAAAAACAGAAAAACTCCCTAGGGAGTAAAAGTGACTCCATTTAAATAACATGGGAAGCATCTCTATTTTAAAAACGTACATTTGGAATAGGTCAGAAGGTCAGCTCAGATGAGGAAGCATATAGAGTAGTCATTAAACCAACTAAACTCAATACCTCAACCAGACATTTGATCGATGTATAAAATTTATGTTTGTATGCTGAAATTATTATTACAAACTTCATATCACTATACTAGAAAAAAATTATATTTTTTTCTTTTAATCCATGTTATTCAAAATACCAGCCAACGAATATTACTTATTAACTAATCAAATTTGAAACGGGAACTTCATCATAGCTGTAGTTGTGGCTGTCATTGTTGTTACAACTTTAGCCGACAGATAGTGCTGTCGGAGGAGAACTGTGATTACAAGCCAGCTGTTTCTGTTTACTTACTTTTTAGATTATGTTGTAACACATTGTTTGGTCACATACGTTTTAAAAAAAATATTTTATTTGCAGTTTTTATAAAAATGTAGGTGGAAGAAAAATGTTGTGTATATCACGAGTGAAAAATGTTTTTTCTCCCTCAGGAAAATTGTTGCCCTCGGCTTCGCCTCGGGCTTCAAACTTTTCCCTCAGGGAGAAAAAACAGCACTTTTCACTCTAGATATACAAATAACTATTAAATTCTTCAATATTTGATCACATCAAGTTTTCATCATTACTAGTGAAATATCCAAGTTGTATAGGGTGAAATTGGTGAGTTTGCATAATTTTGAAAAATCCTTGAAAAATACCCTTTTTTTGAAAATTTGTATCATAGCTCCGGAACCAAAAACGGTAGAGTCCTGCGCGACCACTCAATTTATTGGAAATTCTATTTTCTTTAATTTTGTCGAGAATGATTTTTCTTGAGAAACTCAAGGTTTTCGAGATTGAATGAGAAATTAAAAAAAAAGTCCGAAATTTTGGGGGTGAAGCCGCCCTCTGGCGTGCAGCAAATTTTGGATTTGAATTCAGCGCCCCAAAATACATATAGAACCGTCGAGAAAAATTCTTTCAGGGCTGTTTCCTCAAAAACGACCATTTGACTGGACTAATCTCCATTATTGGACGATTTAGATTTTGGATTTTGGTGGAGAGGATAGCCTTGATAAGTACCGCAGGTGTAGGGCCCTTTATCATTATTCTGAACAGTGGATCGCTCATCGGACGACACCTTTTCAACTAGTTTCATGCCTATAGGATTACAATCATTACCCAGGTTTAGAACTCTCAAAATAGTGAAGGCGTTTTTAATTCGCGGGAGACAATAAATCTCAAGAAGTGAATCGAAAGTAACGTGGTTGATTTTTAGTTACTGTACATGGTTTTTAGTTAAACAGATATAGTTATCCATGCCTTGTTTCCCCCTTCGTTTTTCCCCGACTTCAATAGACTATCCATAGTACTATGGATATTCAGACTACCAATAGAAGAACTAACATTCTTTTGTCTCGGTAGCTTTCCCCCCTCCAGAAAGAAAAAAATCAGTCACATCAAAACTGTTACTGATTCATTTAAGAATTTCAATATTTTTTCCAAATTACTATTTGGACAAAACTGTTTGTGGAAGAGGTATATCAAAGTATTGGCTATCGGGCTGGATACACTTGCAATCATTGTGAGAATAACGATCACACGAACTATTCGTTGAACAAACTATTGTTGACCTATTCACTCAATTGTCTCTTAAGAATAAACAAACTATTTAATGACGGTGGATTTTTGACAACATTTCAAGTCTCTTGAATTAAACAAACTATTGTTAAACTATTCTCTCAATTTGTCTCTTGAAGAACAGTAATATAGAATGCAGTAATATATATGGAATGCAGTGATACAGTAACTCAAAAACTTGAAATTCTCTTCAGTAAGGAGCAGTGATGATTTCTCTGTAACATTTGAGTGAAGGAATAAATAAATAGCCGGAGAGCATTCACATGTAGCGTGCTTATTAAAAAACAACATTTTACACAGACATTGAAGCAGTGGTTCTGTACCCCGCCGGTGAATGCCTGAGGACTGTGAAATATTCAGGGAGAAGCGGCCTGAGGCATCAATTAGCCGGGCCTTGATTTCGATTGTGAATAATGAATGTCTGCGAGCAGCATGGCATGGCATGGCACGCATCTTGGAGATGAGAGAGCCATGAGTCAGAGTGCAGCCGTTTGCGGTTTGTGCCGGCAAATATTTCTCCGTGCTTCAGCGTCCCTTGTGGTACCGCAAGCACTTAATCCTTTCTTACTTCCTCTACCAATTAACCCTCAGTTTGTACTGTACATCCTTTCTGTCCTACTTATTCAGCTGCACTACTCTATTCCCATCCCTCTCTCCATAACTTACCACTCCAGTTCCATCCATCTAAGAGTTCCTACTTGGAGTGCACCTTGGAAAACACTTACCTATCCAAATCAGACTAACCCAGTTTGCTAACAAGTATTTGCCTACAATAGTCATTGCATAAGACAGCTCATGTTTATTCTGCAAAGGGCAGAGCTAATAATATTGTTCAAATACATAGCTGGACAATAAGATGAAACAATGTTCGTTAAAAAGAGAACAACTTTTTTATGTTGTGATTTCATATGTTGTTTTTAGAGTTAACCCTCTCATCCGCAAAATCTCGTGATCATTTGAAAGTCCACGATTAGTTCTAAAATCATGCCAATAAGGAGCCGAGTCTAGTACGCTGTTTGGACTATTAAGGAGAATCATCCAATACCATTGTATTTCAAAGCATGTCAATTTTCGCACATAGAATGTTGGAGGCCAGTGATTCTAGAAAATGTAGAAGAAAACTTTAAATTCTGTTTAGATGGTTCGTGTAATGTATTTAGAAATCATATGTTTAATCGAAATGTTACCATGGGATTTAGAAATAATTGACCGAAGCGAAGCTGAGGTCTTAGTTTCGACTCGATCGGCTTTTGTCTGTTTGTTTGTACCGCAGTTACAGTTGCAGTTATTGTCCGATTTGGATGAAATTTGATATGCAAGTTCTTTGAAACAAGGCGCAGAAACGTATGTGTAACGATTTTTGATAAGACCTCTGGTTTTTTTGTAATTTAAAAAAACCTTAAACTAACCTCAATCCAGAAAGGATGTGTCTTTGAAGATACAGCAATTCATGTTCATACTTTTTCGCATCTATTGTTACGAGCACATGGTGACCAAGTTGGTTAGACCGTGGCTTCTCATAATTTTGAAAAATCCTTGAAAAATACCCTTTTTTTGAAAATTTGTATCATAGCTCCGGAACCAAAAACGGTAGAGTCCTGCGCGACCACTCAATTTATTGGAAATTCTATTTTCTTTAATTTTGTCGAGAATGATTTTTCTTGAGAAACTCAAGGTTTTCGAGATTGAATGAGAAATTAAAAAAAAAAGTCCGAAATTTTGGGGGTGAAGCCGCCCTCTGGCGTGCAGCAAATTTTGGATTTGAATTCAGCGCCCCAAAATACATATAGAACCGTCGAGAAAAATTCTTTCAGGGCTGTTTCCTCAAAAACGACCATTTGACTGGACTAATCTCCATTATTGGACGATTTAGATTTTGGATTTTGGTGGAGAGGATAGCCTTGATAAGTACCGCAGGTGTAGGGCCCTTTATCATTATTCTGAACAGTGGATCGCTCATCGGACGACACCTTTTCAACTAGTTTCATGCCTATAGGATTACAATCATTACCCAGGTTTAGAACTCTCAAAATAGTGAAGGCGTTTTTAATTCGCGGGAGACAATAAATCTCAAGAAGTGAATCGAAAGTAACGTGGTTGATTTTTAGTTACTGTACATGGTTTTTAGTTAAACAGATATAGTTATCCATGCCTTGTTTCCCCCTTCGTTTTTCCCCGACTTCAATAGACTATCCATAGTACTATGGATATTCAGACTACCAATAGAAGAACTAACATTCTTTTGTCTCGGTAGCTTTCCCCCCTCCAGAAAGAAAAAAATCAGTCACATCAAAACTGTTACTGATTCATTTAAGAATTTCAATATTTTTCCAAATTACTATTTGGACAAAACTGTTTGTGGAAGAGGTATATCAAAGTATTGGCTATCGGGCTGGATACACTTGCAATCATTGTGAGAATAACGATCACACGAACTATTCGTTGAACAAACTATTGTTGACCTATTCACTCAATTGTCTCTTAAGAATAAACAAACTATTTAATGACGGTGGATTTTTGACAACATTTCAAGTCTCTTGAATTAAACAAACTATTGTTAAACTATTCTCTCAATTTGTCTCTTGAAGAACAGTAATATAGAATGCAGTAATATATATGGAATGCAGTGATACAGTAACTCAAAAACTTGAAATTCTCTTCAGTAAGGAGCAGTGATGATTTCTCTGTAACATTTGAGTGAAGGAATAAATAAATAGCCGGAGAGCATTCACATGTAGCGTGCTTATTAAAAAACAACATTTTACACAGACATTGAAGCAGTGGTTCTGTACCCCGCCGGTGAATGCCTGAGGACTGTGAAATATTCAGGGAGAAGCGGCCTGAGGCATCAATTAGCCGGGCCTTGATTTCGATTGTGAATAATGAATGTCTGCGAGCAGCATGGCATGGCATGGCACGCATCTTGGAGATGAGAGAGCCATGAGTCAGAGTGCAGCCGTTTGCGGTTTGTGCCGGCAAATATTTCTCCGTGCTTCAGCGTCCCTTGTGGTACCGCAAGCACTTAATCCTTTCTTACTTCCTCTACCAATTAACCCTCAGTTTGTACTGTACATCCTTTCTGTCCTACTTATTCAGCTGCACTACTCTATTTCCCATCCCTCTCTCCATAACTTACCACTCCAGTTCCATCCATCTAAGAGTTCCTACTTGGAGTGCACCTTGGAAAACACTTACCTATCCAAATCAGACTAACCCAGTTTGCTAACAAGTATTTGCCTACAATAGTCATTGCATAAGACAGCTCATGTTTATTCTGCAAAGGGCAGAGCTAATAATATTGTTCAAATACATAGCTGGACAATAAGATGAAACAATGTTCGTTAAAAAGAGAACAACTTTTTTATGTTGTGATTTCATATGTTGTTTTTAGAGTTAACCCTCTCATCCGCAAAATCTCGTGATCATTTGAAAGTCCACGATTAGTTCTAAAATCATGCCAATAAGGAGCCGAGTCTAGTACGCTGTTTGGACTATTAAGGAGAATCATCCAATACCATTGTATTTCAAAGCATGTCAATTTTCGCACATAGAATGTTGGAGGCCAGTGATTCTAGAAAATGTAGAAGAAAACTTTAAATTCTGTTTAGATGGTTCGTGTAATGTATTTAGAAATCATATGTTTAATCGAAATGTTACCATGGGATTTAGAAATAATTGACCGAAGCGAAGCTGAGGTCTTAGTTTCGACTCGATCGGCTTTTGTCTGTTTGTTTGTACCGCAGTTACAGTTGCAGTTATTGTCCGATTTGGATGAAATTTGATATGCAAGTTCTTTGAAACAAGGCGCAGAAACGTATGTGTAACGATTTTTTATAAGACCTCTGGTTTTTTTGTAATTTAAAAAAACCTTAAACTAACCTCAATCCAGAAAGGATGTGTCTTTGAAGATACAGCAATTCATCTTCATACTTTTTCGCATCTATTTTTACGAGTACATGGTGACCAAGTTGGTTAGACCGTGGCTTCTCACACTGTGGAACCCAAGTTGAAATCTCGCTCCTACCATTATTTTTTTTTTGCAGATGATACTAATTGTTTTATCTTATTCTAATAATATATCATTATTAAATAAATTATTATGATTAGTTAGAATTATTAAATTGAATCATCTTATTATAATTATTGAATTGATTTATCAAATTAATTGGATAAATTATTTAAAAAAAAATCTTTTTGGTATTGGAATCCAATACTGCAGTTGTAGAAAGAAATTTGTATATAAAGGTATAAAGGTTAATTTTGTTTTTCTTGTTGAGAAGTTGATATTGTGGTAATTATTCATATTGAATGAAGAAGACTGAGAAATTGTCAAAAAACAACATATTTATTGATACTTAGAAAGATCGGTTTCGGCGATTACACCATTGTCAATCTCTGATAAAGACCGAAACCGGTCTTTCTAAGTATCAATGAATCTGTGGTTTTTTGACAATTTCTTAGTCTTTTTCATTTTTTAAAAGGTAAAATTTGTATGTATTTGATATAAGAGAACCTCCTTGATAAGTCCAGTGTCCCTTCAAACAGTGTCTCTAGCACTTTCAATGGAGAAAATAATAGATTACATGGCTAAATCTTCACAATATTCTGTACTTATTGTACTGGTCCTTCTCATTAGATTGAAAGTTTTATTCATGAGCGAGGTCTACTGTTTGCAGAACTACTAGTAGTTAGTACTTGATCTGGCCTAATGGCATCAAGTTTACTCAAGTTAACGTTGTATTTTGTTGTCCAAGCGAAGTGAGGTCTAAGATTCAAGTCGATGTTTTTGGTATTTCTCTTAATGTTTGAATGTTTAAATGTTACGCATTTATGGCGAAACGCGGTAATAGATTTTCATGAAATTTGTCAGGTATGTTCCTTTTTTAATTGTGCATCGACATATATACAAGGTTTTTGAAAATTTTGCAGTTCAAGGTGTAACATTATTTTCTCTATAACCTGTGCCCCTTCTTGGTCGCAGTCGATAGAGCAAAGATTTTGAATATATAAAGTATTTTTTGTGATTCCTGAAAGAGCAATAGTTACAATTTCTTACCAGCTCTCCTAGGAGCTCAAACAGTTCTTTGCTTTTGCAGGCTGCAAACGTCTGCGCTTAAACAGTTCACAGTACTTGAGACTGATTTGGTGTACTCCACAAATATAGATGCAGTAGAGAAAGACAGATATAAGGGCTCTGATTATCGTACTAGACAATGCGGTACCGCCACTAATGCCACCCGCCACCATTTGCCAAAGTGGTCAGCAATGAAAAATGATACCGAGTGGAATCAAAGGCAATACTCTATCAGAATACCTTATAAATTCTATTAATTTATGTTGCTGCAACTTAATACTATGACCTTTGAGTTTCTTCAAATCAGATGTGATGGTACTGGATAATTTAAATAAATCTTGGGAACTTATTATTTCCAAAGATTTAATAATCAATGCTGTATATCGCTGATTTATCCAACTTATTTTGTGAAGAATATAGTTGGTTATTATGATAATAAAATAGAATATAACAAGATTGGTCATGCATGGAAATAGGATGATAAATAAAGGGTACACCATTCAATAAACATAAAAATATAATTACATGAAATATCAACGAGCAATAATAAAAAATAAAGCAACAAATATAAAAATAACTGGAGAACAAATATATATTGAAAAATATCACAGACTGCTCACTAATGATTGACTTTGCTTTTCAGCACGAAAGATTACCATGTGCTTCATTAATCAGCTAACATATACTTTTAAATTATACAGCTCAGTTATCGACTTACTACTGCTGGTCGAATAAAATTTATAAATCTTAATTCCAAAAATATGAAAATATAAATATCATAAAATATCTCAGGGCTAGGGTTCGGCCTCTGGTGGAAATCAGATAAATCAATTTATCTTATGAACATAAGCTTCATAAAAATCTTTATAATTTACTGATAAAAAATATGGTTAAGTGAGCATATAATATAATATCAAAAATTAATAAGTATTTCATCTGTGCATACTTAAACACATAAATCTCATGGAGTGTTCTTAATAATATTCCCTTTATGTTTAAGACTTGCACAAGTTTTGATTTTAATTTTAATATTTAAATAACCCTTCAACAAGCTAGCTTTATTTAATCATGATTATTTCGAAACACTGAGGGCTCCCTTAATAACTTTTCAATTGAACTCACATGTCGATTTTCACAATTATGATGGCAATCCAGATTCGTTTCGATGTCCTAGGCCTTTCTGGTGGGCTGCTGTCATCTTCTCCAATGGGAATATTCAAATTTAATTACACATGTCATACTACAACCTCACTGAGACTTATGAAATTTATTTGTTAATTATTCAAACAAACTTTAACATTTAACGCAAAATTATTTAAAAAAGGGATCTTGTGCTCTATAACTTGGTGGATGTTCCCGGTGACCTCTGGCAAGCAAGTGGGCTTAGATCTCCCCTATTCTTTTCATGACCATACTTCCATATTTTTGAATTTGCATATAATTTAAATATCCACTCTGATTGGTGCTATCCCTATCAAATAGCTGATTTGGTAATAATGAAAAAGATTTATTATGCTTATGGGCAATCACTTTTCCAATATGGAATTGAGATATGGGGGGCTGCTTATGATATCCATATGAACAAATTATTCACATTACATAAACACCTTATCAGAGCTGCATTATGCAGGCCAAGATTGTACCCTAGTAGACTTCTTTTTCGAGAATTCCAGGTGCTTACAGTGAGGCAAACATATGTTAAAAGAATCATATTATTCATTAATAAGAATAGTGATACATTCAACTTGAGGAATAATCCATATAATTTGCGTCCCTCCAATCCATTACAATTTGATATTGACTTTACCAGCTTAAGTGTATGTAGACGTCAGTTTGAATATCAGTGTTACTTGTTTATGAATAAGTCCCAACTGAATTAATTATTAATAGAATTACAAATTCCATAATGAATCTTATACTGGATTGGATTAGGATAAATGTTTATTTTAAATTATCTATATCCATTATGTAGTGTTTCATTCTTGTGTTATAAATTTAAAAAAATTGTTATGGCTTCCTTGAATTGGTCTTTTTAAGTTTGTCATTTGCTTGTGATTTTGTTACTTTGTCTTATCGTTTGTAAGTATTGAGATGTGACCTGGTTTCCATAATTTTAGTTATTCTAGTGGTTTGAATAAGCAATTTTTCTTTCTATTGACATGTTTGCTGTACCTAGTTGTTTGAACTCACTGCTGGTGCACAAGTTTTCTTTGCGGTAGTGCCATTTTGTAAGTTAGAATATTTATTTTATCAATCTGTATTATTTTATGGCAAATAAATGAATTTGAATTTGAAATCAGCTGACAAGTGATTACACAGATGTGTGGAGAAGCCAGTCTATTGCTGTATTTCCATATTTAAGGTCTATAGTTCCAACAGGTACTTGTGCATGAGAATACTGCGCGAGGTCTACTGTTCACAGATCTACTAGTCTATTTAAGTGAATGAACGAATACTTAACAATGGCGAGAGAAAAAAAACAAGAAAAGGAAAGGAATGAAGAACTTCAAAGAATTGTCAAGGATTTGACGGAAGTTCGTTCCCTGAATTTGGGAAAAATACCTGAATTCAATATTCACTCAGAAGATTGGAATATTTATGAAAAACTACTGGAACAATTTTTTGAAGTCAACGCAATTCCGGAGGTTCATAAAGTTTCTGTTTTAATTAAATTTTTAGGTACTGAGGCATATAAGTATTTAAGGGAACAATGCATACCAGACTTACCAAAAAACAAAAGCTACCAAGGGCTTTGCGAGATCATGAGAAGCTAGTTTTCACGTAGAGTTCCTGTTCACAGAGAACGAATCGATTTCTATAATCTAAAACAGCGACCAGAAGATGATTTGAAAGCTTGGTACACTATAATAAAGAAACAGTTAACTATGTGTGATTTTGGGTCTAAATTGGAGGAGGTTCTAAAGGAACCACAAATTTGTTTGTGGTTTATTAGAGAGTAATATAAAGGATCGATTGTGTGAAGAGCAACCTAACAAGAGAACGTTGAAAGAATTATATGAGTTAGCTTTGTCAAGAGAAATAAGCCTCAGTAAGAAAACCTTATGGGAGGGAGTAGATCAAGTTTCAACGTCTAAGCTTAAGAAAAATAATAAACACAAGGAAAATAAATCAGTTCAGAATAACCGTAGAAATTACTGTGAGGTATGTGGAAACAATTCACACGATTCGGTTATTTGTAAATACAAGGAATAAAGATGTAGAATATGTGAGAGGATAGGGCATTTGCAAAAGACTTGTCCAAGCAAGAATGTGGAAAGGGTTGAGGTTTCCGAAGGAGAGAGCTCAGAGTATAGTATTGAAGAAATTGAGAAGATAACATGGTCAAAGTTTTGAATATAGATAACGTGAATACGATCAGACCATACATGATAGATGGATTCTCGTTGAAAATGGAAATAGATACAGGAAGTGGTGTTTCAATAATTCCGTATTCAATTTATGAAACAGTTCCAAAAAAATTAAACCACTAAAGCACTCAAATGTGAAACTGAAATCCTTTTCTAATCAAATAATAGAACCAAAAGGATCCTTATCAGTAAATGTGGAATGGCTGAGCAAAACATCCAATTGTAATTTATTAGTAGTGGCTGAAGCAAGCCAAGGTTTGATAGGTCAGGATTGGCTTCAGAAATTTGACTGATTAAAATCAGAAGTGAAAAATGTTGAATCATCAGAAGGAAAGTTACAGAAATTGATTTCAAACCATCCATGCTTATTCTCCAAAGAGTTGGGTTGTTATAAGTTTGGAAAAATTGTGCTCAAGGTAAAACCTGGAACTAAACCACGTTTTATGGAACCAAGACCTATCCCTTTTGCTTTCAGAAATGGAGTGGATGAAGAACTGGATAGGTTGCAAAGGACGTGAATAATTGAGAAAATTGACTCTGCAACCTTGGGTAACCCCCTTATACCTGTTTTAAAGGAAAATGGGGAATTGAGGTTATGTGCAAACTACAAAATAACAGTTAACCCTCATTTGGAAGATGTGAGCCATCCATTACCCAAAATTGAAGAAATATGGGCCACTCTGCAAGGTTGTCAGGAATTCTCCAAATTGGATATATGTCAAGCTTACAATCAATTGGAATTAGAAGAGGAAACAAAGGTGTTACTAGCTTGGTCCACTCACAAGGGAGTTTTCAAGGTGAATCGTTTGACTTTTGGTTCAAAACCAGATGTAGCCATTTTTCAAAGAGAGCTTGAGAAAATTTTGCAAGGCTTAGAAGGCGTGGTTAACTTCTTGGATGATATAATTATAACAGGCCGTACACAAGATGAACATTTGAGGAATCTGGAGAATGTTTTAACTTTCTAATGCTGGCTTAACATTAAATTTAGAAAAAATGCCAGTTTTTAAAACCAGAAGTGAGATACTTGGGACACTTAATAAACAGGAATGGAATACAAAAAGATCCAAAAAAAGTTTCGGCTCTGCTTACTTGCCCTAGACCTGCAAACATTTCAGAACTGAGATCTTTCTTGGGCATAGTAAATTATTTTGGAATATTTATCAGTAGAATACCAGATCTCCTAGGATCTTTATATAAACTTTTGAAGAAAGGAAACCAGTTTGTTTGGGATAGCAAGTGTCAAAAGGCATTGAGAATGCAAAAAAGGAAATTGCTTCAGACCAAGTTCTGGTACATTTTGATCCTGCGGTACCACTATGCTTGTATTGTGATGCATCTAATAATATTATAGGTGCAGTTCTACTACACGAGTTCAAGGATGGTACAAAACGACCTATAGGGTTTGTAAGACGTAAACTAACTAATGCAGAAAGTGGGCACTCAACAATACATAAAGAGGCCTTGGCCATTTACTGGGGAATGACAAAATTCTACCAGTATCTAATGGGAAGGACATTCACATTATATTCGGATCACAAGCCACTGGCGGCAATATTTGGAGAGAAGAAAGGAATCCCAGAAATGGCAGCTGGATGGCTTCAACGTTGGTCGACTTATATATTATCTGGATTTGATTACAAATTTCAACACATAAGCTCAGCTTCAAATCTAGCTGATGCAATCTCTAGGATGCCAGTTAAGAGTGAAGAAGATAACATTTCTAACGTAGTAGATTATGTAGATTTAGTGGCAGCAGAGATGCCAGTATCAATGAAATTAGTGAGGAGTGAAACACATACAGATCCAACTCTAAGCAAGGTGTTGAGATATGTTAAGGAAGGGTGGCCAGTTTCTGTGGAAGAAGACTTGAAACCATATTTTTTGAGAAGACTAGAGTTTAGCACAGACTTGGACGATTTTACCAGTTAGTGATTCCAAAAAAGTTCAGAATGAGGTTATTGAATGAACTGCATACAGCTCATCTGGGAATGACAAAAATGAAATCAAGAGCCAGATCATATTTTTGGTGGCCTTTATTGGATAAAGATATAGAGGATTACTGCAAAAGATGCGATGTATGTATGTCATCAAGGCCAACGCCTTCATCAGACACAGGCATATGGCCCCCCTCTGTTGATACTCCTTTTGAGCGGATTCACGTGAACTATGCAGGACCGGTCAAAGGTAAATATTACCTTGTCATTACCGATTCATTCAGTAAATGGCCTGAAGTTTGTGAAGTGACATCCAGTTCCACAGAAGTAACACTGAGGAAACTGAGAGAGATTTTCGCGCGTTTTGGAGTTCCAAAAACATTGGTGACAGATAATGGAGCCAATTTCTCTTCGACAATTCGAAGATTTTTGCAGGTTTAATATTATTAAGCACATTATTACTCCTCCATTCCATCCGGCTAGTAATGGGGCAGCTGAAAATGCTGTGAAGACATTCAAAAAATCGCTATTGAACATCTTATGGAGTCAGAGAAAAATAAAATTTCAACTTCTACAGCCATAAGTAGGTATCTTTTCAATTATAGAATTTCCACCCATTGTACCAGCGAAAAGAATGTTTGGGCGGGAGCTACGTAATAGGTTGGATGTACTAAGGGAAGAAAATCAAACACCAATTAGAAACAAGGGCAGAGAAATCGAACTGAGAGTGGGGGAAGAAGTCTATGTGAGAGACTACAGAGAGTCGGGGACGCGTTGGTCAAGAGCCACTATTGAAGCAATGATAGGAGACAAAATTTATAAGGTCATACCAGAAGGAGCAGAGCTTCGGTGAAAGGGACATAAGGATCAGATTTTGAAAAACGTAGGAAGGGAGAGATGTAATGTATTGAGAAATCATATGTTTAATTGAAATGTTACCATGGAATTTAGAAATAATAGTTAGTACTTGATCTGGCCTAATGGCATCAAGTTTACTCAAGTTAACGTTGTATTTTGTCTATTTATGTGAATAAACAAATACTTAACAGTTCGTTATTCAAGGAAGCTTTCTTTGTAAAACTGTGTTTCACATGAATCCCGTTTTGAAAACTTTGAATAGTTTAAAACTGAGCCACAAATTTCGTGAACAAACAAAAATATCAATCTCCTTTCATTATAGATTTTCATTACAGTACAGTACTTAATTTGGTCTCTGATCTCAAGTTCAGTTTAAAATAAAAAATATTTTTTAATTTATCGTTTTCCCAATTCCAGAGTTCATTGACTGTGAGAATTCACACTTTAATAGAGAAAAAATAAGTGCTTGTATTTCAAATAATATGTAGATTTTCTATTAACCATGGTGGAAGAACATTCATTGCTGTAAACGTTTTTTGGCAGTTAATAGATGGCTTAATAGAAAAAAAAGTAAGAGTTAATAGAGTAAAAAAATAGAGTTAATAGAGAAAAAATAAGTCCTTGTATTTCAAATAATATGTAGATTTTCTATTAATCATGGTGGAAGAACATTCATTGCTGTAAACGTTTTTTGGCAGTGAATAGATGGCTTTTCAACCACATCTGTCTCTACAACTGTGGACGGCAATCTACGAGATGTTTTTATGTTCCAGAGAAAAACTCTCACTCACACCTGTGCTTCTATCTCTTCCCTATTCGAAAATCTACTGCTACCAATAATAAACGTTCTTCTGCGCATAAAATATGCCGGCTTTCTTTCCTTTCTTCCGGCAGAACTTATCAATATCCATTAAATGGTAGGTTGCTACCTTGCGCTGCGCTGCGAAGTGCACGACGTAAAATCTCATTGGGCACAGTAACGTCCTGCCAAATACTTCCAGCCATTACTTGCTCTACTCGACCCGGCCACTTCGGCTAATAATCGTATATTTTTTTCTGAAGGGTGCTCTACAGTTTCGAATATTGGTAGCCGAGTGGCTGGCTTTCCGCCTTAATCGGACATAAAGAACAGAGCCCAGCTATCTTCTATCCTTATTTTTAGCTTTTGTTTAGGTTAAGTCTGTCCACTAGAGATATAGCACTGTAATTCAAGTGTGGAATGATACAAAGTTGAAGTAGAGAGCGACTGAAACTTGCACCCTGTGCCAAGCGAGATAGCGCTCTCTTTTGAACAGTCAATACCGACAAAATTTACGGTTACTTTGGATAGGGCCGTGTGTCTGCACTATTTTGGTTTCTATTGAATAGCCACTGTGATACTCTGGAAAATGACGAGCTGCAACCCCTCTATGCTAACGGTAAAGTAAATGGTATTGCCGCGGTAAGTGTGGACAATAATAACGTTGAGAGTAGAGTAGATATATCTAAATTATTGAAACTTGTTGGATGATACCCACATTTTAATTCAACTTGTCGAGAATTATGATAATGAGAAAGAAAGAAGTACATGAATAAGTTGGTTCCAGACCACAAGCAAATGATTTAGGCCCACATTTGTGCTCCACCTGGGTTTAAACGGAGATAGAACAGCTGTTGGTTTGAACCTGGAATGAAACAAGTTATATTCAATACGACCATGCCTACATGGGAACTTAGATTAGCGTTTAAAGTGGGTGGTGCATATGACCCTTAGAAGCGCATGACTGGAAACATTACCAGAGTTGGTCTGCAGCGGTACCTGAAGATTTTATCACCTAATTTCAGATATTAGACATTGAACGGGATGTTTCATGTATTAACACCAGGTCTTGTTAGGAGTTCTAACCACATGATTATAATGCTCACTTGAGTTACACTCTTGTAAATTCCAAATCGGCAAGAAAAACTCCTTTTAACATTCTCTGATCTAATGAGGGAAATGTGAAAAGAATAAATACAATCATCTAATCAAATACAATCAGCTCAGAACTGATTATTAGATTACTGCAAAAACTTTACAAAAATGTACGATTTTATGAAAAGAATTATCAGTAAAAATGTTTGAATTTGATGGATAGGTAATAACAAAGGCAAGCTAGGGTACAATGAAAGAAGTGATTAAGATAACATGTTACTGTTAAGCCTGTCTTAAACGACATTACTTTGGAATTGATCAACTGCAATTTTTAGTGGCGAATATTGAACGAATATTGAACCTCTCTTCCAACTGGTCTTGTATTAATCAGGCTTCATGAGACAAGCTGGAAATATTGATGGATTACTGGAATCTATTACTGTACATAGACTCACACCAAGAAAGAATTACACGATGCTAGACGAGTTGATTTTCAAGTTTTCAATCTATTCTAATTGCATTCCTTGAACGCGGGCGCAATAATTGACCGAGCGAAGTGAGGTCTAAGATTCAAGTCGACGGTTTGGCATTTCTCTTAATGTTTGAATGTTTGAATGTTTATATGTTGCGCATTTACGGCGAAACGCGGTAATAGATTTTCATGAAATTTGACAGGTATGTTCCTTTTTTAATTGCGCGTCGACGTATATACAAGGTTTTTGGAAATTTTTCATTTCAAGGATAATATAAAAGGAAGAAGGAGCCTCCTTCATACGCCAATATTGGAGTAAAAATCAGACTATAGAATTATTCATCATAAATCAGCTGACAAGTGATTACACAAATGTGTGGAGAAGCCAGTCTATTGCTGTATTTCCATAAGGTCTATAGTTTCAATCAGGTACTTGTGGATGAGAATACTGCGTGAGGTCTACTGTTCACAGAACTACTAGTTTTAATTCGAGTTGATTGGATATACAATTATGTACTTTATATTCGTTACAATATATCCTATTATATTAAGCGAGCAATTTCTGTATTTATATATCTGGTTATTTATGTTTAACGGATCTCGAAAACGGCTCTAACGATTTTCACGAAATTTAGAACATAGTAGGTTTATGATATAAAGATTCGATTGCACTATGTCTCATCCTTGGGAAAACTCCCTGAACGACATTAAAAGGATAATTCATCCTTGGCTGAAACAGCTGTGGATAGTAAAAAAGTGAGTGAGCGAGTGAGTATGTGAAAAATCAAAATATCGCATCCCCGAAATTCATTAGATGACGTGTAGCTATGAAATATAAACACGATCATTTTAGAGAATTGTGTTGTTCTGTTAATCAATGAATAAAAATAACGAGCGAAGCTCGGTGCCCCGATATTAGAAACCTGAACCATCGAATTTTATCGTGGATTGGCCCAAGTCTAGTCTAGTTCAACACACATAGATTTTTTCCGTCCTTATAAAAATTCTACCAGATTGAACGAAACTTGGCAAATACATTATGTATTTCGACACAAATAATGATTGTGTATCTGGACAATTCGTTCAATCTGGGGCCTATTGCATGTGAAAATACAAACAAATAAAGTTAGTAGTCAGCTGGTTATAAGAATAGGGAATTACTAAAATATTAGCTTGTATTTTCTCATACAACAGGGCCCTGTTTCATAAAAGTTACAAGTCCTGTAATACAGGAAAAGTTCTTGTATTACAGGTAAAAATTAAAAGTCTGTGTTTCATAAACCATTTTCCCTGTAAAACAATTTAGAAGTCATTTGCCTATATTAGAAGTGAATAATACAGGACTTTATTTTGTTGTCTTTCATAAAAAGAAACTTCCAGTATTACTGGACCTGTAGGTTGTTGAATATTTTATCATTATTTAGACTATCCTGAAACTTTTACAAGTGTAGATAAAATCTTGAAAAATGACATTTTGTTGTAAAGGCAACGTGTTAAAATGGATGAAGTTCTAGTTCTAGTGAAGTTGACTATGTTATTATTCGTAGGCCAAGAATTTTCAATGACAGAATTTCATACAATATGATGCAGGACACTTATGAATATAATGAACGGTTTGTATTAAGATTTCCTCAGTAAAGTGTTATTGGAAATATTCAGAAAATGTACGTCCATAATGTTTTATGTTTTTTATTAAACAAAAATAACAAATTGAGTTAATTAAATTTGTTTGAAAAAAACATAAAACATTATGGACGTACATTTTCTGAATATTTCCAATAACGCTTTATTGAGGAAAGCTTAATCTAAACCGTTCATAATATTGATAAGTTTCCTGCATCATATTGTAAGAAATTCTGTCCTGGAAAATTCTTGGCCTACGAATAATAACATAGTCATCTTTACCAGAACTAGAACTACTACCTTCATCCATTTCAACACGTTGCCTTTTCAACAAAATGTTCTCTTTTCAACTTGTAAAAGTTTTAGGATGGTCTATGATAAAATATTTAACATCTTACAGGTCCAGTAATACAGGAAGTTTATTTTTATGAAACACAACTATGATAAAGTCCTGTATTATTTATTTACTTGTGATACAGGCAAATGTCTTGTAAATTGTTTTACAGGGAAAATTGTTTATGGAACAGAAACTTCTAAATTTTACCTGTAAAACAGGAACTTTTCCTACAAGTAATTTTACAGATAAAATTTAGAAGTTTGTGTTTCATAAACAATTTTCCCCGTAAAACAATTTACAAGACATTTGCCTGTATTACAAGTTAATAATACAGGACTTTCACTTTTTGTGTAGTTGAGAAGTTGATATTGTGGTAATTATTCACATTAAATGAAAAAGACTAAGAAATTGTCAAAAACCACAGATTTATTGATACTTAGAAAGACCGGTTTCGGTTATTTGTCAATCTCTGTTAAACTAAAACTAAATACAAGAGCAGCAGAATTTATACTAGTAGGCGAGTACTGCTATTGGTCAAGGGCATGAACGCCTGCCATTGGCCCAGCTAGACAGTCTCCTCCCACTCAACGGTGTGACAAAATGGCGGCTTAAGCAACAGAATCGCAATGATAACAAAATTTACTTTCAGTACAAAATAATAACCAAGAAAACAAGTGTGAAAGATAATAACACTTGTGAAAGTTTTAGGATGGTCTAAACAATGATAAAATATTCAACATCTTACAGGTCCAGTAATACAGGAAGTTTATTTTTTGAAACACAACTATGATAAAGTCCTGTATTATTTACTTGTAATACAGGCAAATGTCTTGTAAATTGTTTTACAGGGAAAATTGTTTATGAAACACAAACATCTAAATTTTACCTGTAATACAGGAACTTTTCCTGTATTACAGGACTTGTAACTTTTATGAAACAGGCCCCAGGTATAATTTACAAGGATAGCAAAAAAATCGAACGTCCAAAAATAGATGTGTGTAACTGGCGATTTTGCGTAAAAATGACTTGAACTTTCATTTTTCCCTCAAGTTGTCTTTTTTCTTTAGGGCTACTTTTAATATAAATAAAAATAAAAATCTCACTTGAAAATGGCATTAGTGTCCGAAACATGTTGTGACAAAATAAATAAAAATACAAATCTCAGTATCCTTTTGAATTATTTTGTCACAAAATGTTTGGGACACTGATGCCATTTTCAACTTTGTTTGTCTCATTACGGTTATTTTCAGAGGTAGGTACTGAAATTGTCAAAACAACCGTTTTTCAAGTTTTGAAGTCGCTTTCAGATGCGGGAACTGAAATGGCATAGGTTAGCGGGAGTGGAAACAGATTCTCCCAAGTTATATAATTTATAATTTTTCAGAGCTGGGAACTAAAATGGGAAAATGATTAGAAGATAACTTTCAAATTGTTTGTCTAGTTTGAAGGTCATTCTCGAAGGTGGAAAGTGGAATGGCAATGAAGAGCAGGGTGAAGAGAGGAGGTAGGATGTAGCAGCAGGAGGTGAGCTAAGCTGCAGACGATCTGCTTTGCTTTGCACCGGGAATCCTACACGGCGCCTCAGCTGGATAGCACCGTCGCGACGCTTGGCGCCACCTATTGACCTGCTAATCATACCGCGCTCCAGTTCACATCAGACCAACGTCAACATTCAAATACAGCACATCTACCCTTACCTCAAGCTTCACACAAGGCAGTCACGACCGACAGTGTAGAGTTTAATGATTCATTCTATACTCTCTGGTGACGTCCAAGTGGGATTCATTTTCTAAATTTTCACAAGTAATTCGAGTTGACAAGAAGTTAGTTTTGATAAAAAAATCGCCCCTTTCTCCAAAGATGATAATAGTAGAGGATAAATGTAGTAGATATAGCAGATGATACTGCTCCGGAGAGAATGAATTCTCGATTCTAAGTTTTTTGTAACTTTATATAATATGTAAAGTTATATAGACTAATGTGTATATTATACATATAAATTGCCTTATTTGTTTCAGTTCAAGTAACCTACTATGAGCAATATTCTATAGAGCATTGTTATTCCCATAGTAATAAGATTCTGCGTGCATTCCGATAAGAATAGCTTTCATATATTTACATTTTCTCAGTTTCAATTCTTCAATAATGATAATAATAATCAATATAAAAGAAATATCTTCTCAGTAATAATTTATTTTTTTATATTTCAAGCTACTTTTCAGTATCGATTCACGCATGCCAAGTGTGCAATAAACCTCGTTGTGGTTGTGGGTATATTTTTTCCCAGTTCTTCACGCAGCTCATAACTTACAGTAAGAAAACATGTGCGTTACAGGATTACCCAACTAACTAATTTCAGTTCTATTTTCAACGATAATTAAATTGTGGAAAAGGTTAAAAACTCTTTGAAAAACTTATAACCTTCAACCTTTGATTACAGTACCAATATGATTAATTTATTTCATTATTATTTCAATTACTATCAACTTTTAAGTTTTTCATCAACTCACAGTTTTTCTTATCCAGAGATAAAACTCATTTTACAGAGATAAACAGATGAAACATATATTTCCATGAGAAAGGCTCCACTTTTACTTGTATATTACGGCGGTGACCAATGTCCACGTCTGAGCCTGACATATGCGGAAACGAACATATTCAAATGTGAGTGAAGGAACGAGGTTTCAGGCAACAAAGCACTTCTCCACATTTTGACAAATGACCGTTATTACTGATAGCGGAACTCTTTTCTTTCATTTTTCCAGAGTCGATGCGTGACAGGGGTAGAGGGTTGGGTGGGGGTCCTGCCACGGTAACCTAGTACATTATAAATCGTCGACCAACGATTCGCGGTACAGGGGAGACTACTTTGCCGAAACACCCCCTCCCGCTCCCACCCACACCTGGGCGTGTTCATGGCCTGTGCTCCTTTTTATGGACCCTTCCTGTACCTTTTGAACGTGTCGATGTTATTACTCGCTTGCCGCCAGGGGGTGCATAATCGGCAATGCCTTTAAACGACCAATTCCTCCCCCACCCTACAATAACACCCCTCACCATTTTCTAAGGCACAATTCAACTGGCTGAATGTGCTGCAAAATCTGATCTACCGTGAAGTTGCTCTCTTACTCAAAGCTGTTGCAAACTCACAGGAAGCACCCATTCCAATCACAATAATCCATCCAATTGTTTTCATTCTGGCAAAGTTCTAACATGAGCAGCATCCCACTTCTTGATTGAATATTAATGTTTTCTGGCTGCTACAGTTTTAAGATCTTTTTTTCAACTTCTCATCAACAGAGACGAACATCAAAATGGAAGTTTCCCACTTCGATTTGCATTGGATCAGTTAACCAGATCCATCAATTTCTTATTTCACTGATTCTGATCTAAGAAAAGCACAACAGTATTACAACCGTCTTCAAGTATTTGCATAACGTGTCTTTTTTCAGTCCGGTTTTCTTACATGGTTTCTTGTTTTCAATGAACCATTCAAATTATAACTTTTGAATAACCCTACTTGAAATTATTGTTAATCAACTGTGAAAAAGTCACTATATTCAGCGTTGATGACGAAACTCAGAGAGTACTCTAGTGTTAATAATTCACAGCGATTCCTTGCGTTAAAAGAGCATATGTACATGGGACATAGTCAAAAGCAGGCTGAAAACGCATCTGGAACTAACGTAAAAATGAGAGCAGAATCGTGAAGTGATTTTTTTAAAGATAAATGTTTAATGGCCATTAATTCACTAATAATATATACTTCAGAGCAAATCGCGAAACACAAATTCATTATTACATTACTTTAGAGTTATTATAAGAATAAATTCTATTTCTCCCGCCACCAACCACTCAATCTTCTCATTTTCATCCTACTTTCTTTTCTCTCCTCCTCCCTCTTTCTTTCCTCTCTTCTCCACCCTCCTCCTTTCCTTCCTTCCTTCCTCTCTCTCTCTCTCTCTCTCTTTTGCAGTTTTTACTGGATTCCATTTCGCTCTATCTCCACCTTGATCACGATCTTCCATAACTGGACTCCATCTCTCTCTATCTTCACTTGGACTCGATCTTCCACCAATGGATTACATCTCTCTCTGCCCCACTTGGTCACGATCTTCCACTACTGGATTCCTTCTCGAACAATCTTCACTTTGACTCGATCTTCCACTACTGGATTCCTTCTCGCTCTATCTCCACTAGATGGAGAGTCTCCACTCTATCTGGACTAGATCTTCCACTACCTAGATCAATTCTTCCTCAATCTTCATCTTATTCACCATTCGGATTATTCACCACTGGAACTCCACAGATCACAACATCTACATCTTATTGTGTTTAGTGAATTTTACAACTAGTGTTTTCAAATAGTGAAGGGAGCCGAACTGCCAAGGCATACAGAATGCACTCGAATCAAGAGACTTTTTCATTTAGGTTAAGTTTTATCAGTTTCATCCCCATTTTCCCCGTCATGTGTCGTTCTGAGGTAGGTTCTAGGTTGGTCTGCTGCTTCCATGATGCCGCTCACTGACACGTCAGCTCGCTCGCCCTCAAGTAGGTATGCTCATTTCAATAATAGTAATAATGACGCAGGTTTGTTTCTATCAAATGAGCTCCACTCTTTCAAAAAACTTTTCAAGGATGCTCACCTTAACGTCCAATCCCTCAGCTGTCACATTGATGAACTCAGAGCAATCTTCAGTTTTCAGGACTTCAATATAATTGGAATTTCCGAATCATTTTTAAAGCCTAGTATTCCATCAAATATTATTGCATTACCTGGATATAATCTCTTCCGAAATGATAGATTAAATAAAGCTTGTGAGGGTGTAGCAGTTTATGTGAAAGATGATATCATAACAAAAGTTTTAATCACATCTAAACAGGAGTATTGTTCCAGACCAGAGTTCATGCTTCTTGAATTATCCTATCCAGTTCTGATAAACTACTCGTTGGTATCTGTTATCGCCCACCAATAATGTGTCATTTCACAGATTTCGAAAATGCCTTGCTTTCTCTTATGCCTTGTTATAACGTATACTAGTTATGGGGGATATGAACACTGACTTGAACATGACAAATCGTAACTTTGACTACATTCAACTGGCTACAATTTTCCAATGCCTAAGCATGATTATTTTACCTCTCGATCCAACTCATCATACTAATGAATTAGACACACTCATTGACCTTCTCATTGTTAGTGATCCCAACGAGGTTGTTCAAACAGGCCAAATCCCAGTCCCCCAGCTATTTCTGGACACGATTTGATCTACTGTGTACTTTCCAATGAGATACCTAAGCCAGAACAGAAAATAATCACTTATAGAGACTTCAAAAACTTTGATGAAGCCGCCTTCCTGAATGATGTGGCCCAGACTCCATGGCATCAAATTGAAGCATTATCCTCAGTTGATGACATGGTCAAGACTTTCGAGAATTGGACTTTGACTTTGTATGACAAACATGCACCTTATGTGACAAGGAGGATTAATAGAAAACGACGAGTACCGTGGATGACTGAAGACATACTTAAGATTATGGGACATAGAGACAAAGCACATAGAAAATTTAAAAATACATTCGACTTGGACAGTTTGATAGAGTATAGGAGCCTTAGAAATAGAGTCAAAAAGGAATTACGGAACTCAAAGATTAGGTACTTGAATTCGTTCATGACAAAAAATAGACAAGACTCTCAATCACTTTGGCAGGGAATAAAAGAATTCGGGCTTGGCAAACAGAAATCAAATCCCCAAATTGATTTACCATTGGACAATATAAACGATCATTTCATTTCACATTCCAACCAACGCGACGAAGTTGTCATTGGTAATCATATCAATGATCTTTAAGAGCAGGTTACAAACTTAGACATACCACTTATTGATCAATTTCATTTCCATCCAATCTCAGAAGAAGACACTTTCAAAGCAATTCAACGTATTCATAGTAATTCCATGAGTGTAGACAAAATTCCTATTAAATTTATTAAGATGTTATTTGCTGTTTTACCAACCATTACATACATTTTCAACAAGTCACTTGAAGAAGGCAATTTCCCTGAAAACTGGAAGTTTGATCTAGTTCGCCCTCTAAATAAAGTTGCATCACCCAATAAAGTTGAGGATTTCAGACCAATCAGTATTCTACCTACATTGTCCAAAGTGCTAGGAAGACTCATTCATGCTCAAGTTGTAAAATTCCTGGACAACAATAGAAAGCTTCATAACTTTCAATCAGGCTTTAGGATATTCCATTCAACTGAAACAGCTCTCCTTCGTGTCACCGATGATATAAGGTCAGCTATGGACCAAAGAAAATGCACCATCCACACCCTATTTGATTTTTCTGAAGCATTTGATACTGTTGATCATAAAGTTCTTTTAAATAAGTTAGCTATTCTTGGTTTTAGTCACATAGGGAGTTGGTCAGAACAAGTGAACAAAACTTTTAAAAAGGTATTCTCAGCCTCATTGAGAGCCGAGCGAACTTCATCCTGACTTTAAAAAAACATCTTTTGGGACAAATGACTGAAACTGTCCAGCCCTAGAACGATCACATGACAACCATCCCTCACCCATTCCACCAATACAAACCTATAAACCTGTTAAAGAATAAATTGTATTTATTGTATATTATATTAACTCATGTTATTTTAATTATCCACTGCATACTGCTGTATATTATTGAAAGTTGATTACCCTGATCTACTTTCAGCCTACTCCATTTTATTAATCAATGATTTGATCTTATTTACCTGTATAATAATTTTACTTTATCAATTTTCAGTTTTTTTTTCTCAAATCTTCATATTAATTAAAACTTTTACAATATTTTCATCTACAAATTAATCCTTAGTTGAATAAATGAAATTAACGTTTTGGTAGAGAGTTAGTGGGAAGGATATTTTAAATATTCTTTCCAAAGAATAGACATTGATATGTCCAAAGCTCCGCCAATTTACGTAGATACATAACAATATTATCTATAGCTATTACCAATTGCTTTTTTCATATCATATGCAGTTCAAAAATCATTTTCTTAGTCTATACTATGTAAATTCATTTATAATTTTGCTATTATATATAAGCTATTGTATATAAGTGTAAAAGCCAGTATATATTGCAATCTACATAAATAAAGTACTCAATCAATCAATCAATCTCTCTCTCTCCCTCTCTCTCTCTCTCTCTAAGAGAGGGCTGGCTGCGCCCTAACTTCGCTCTCCTAGGCTTGAAATGAAGGCATCCATTCAATTCAATTCCTTCTTCTGCTTTTCCAACGACCGGTCTTGAAATGAAGGCTTGAAATGAAGGCAGCCATTCAATTCAATTCCTTCTTCTGCTTTTCCAACGACCGGTCTTGAAATGAAGGCTTGAAATGAAGGCAGCCATTCAATTCAATTCCTTCTTCTGCTTTTCCAACGACCGGTCTTGAAATGAAGGCTTGAAATGAAGGCAGCCATTCAATTCAATTCCTTCTTCTGCTTTTCCAACGACCGGTCTTGAAATGAAGGCTTGAAATGAAGGCAGCCATTCAATTCAATTCCTTCTTCTGCTTTTCCAACGACCGGTCCATGGTCCGTTCTCGGCCAGATCATGGACAGAGAGTCTATGAATGTAATATTCTGTACTCTCTTATCATAATTACACTGAATCCCAATTCAATTGAAAGTAAACGAATTAGGCTACCATCAATCAACATCCAAGAGAATTATTATTCTATTATTTATCAGAAATTATTTTTCTCGCATTACAGTAGGTATGTACAATATAGAGTGTAGTGGATGTAGAAGAGAATGTTTAGTGAAAAAAAAATAAGATAATTCAGTATTGATTTCAAAAGTGTGCCTCATATATGCTAACAAAGGACAAACGAATCTAGGTTGCTCAAACAAAATCACAATAATGCACTCGTAGTATGGAATAACAGGACAACAACCTACGTCAGGTTTTGATTAACGTAGGCTGGACCAAGAGCACGCATTGAAGGATCGCAGAAGAAATGAAGCCAAGATCAAATGAATGCGATCGACAAAAATGGAAACTTGTCGCTTTTTAACAGTCTCCATTTAGAACTACTCGACGTAGAAGGAATCACCCATGAAAAATTACAACTCTTCAGAGAGACTATTGCTTGGAAACGTGGGAGAAAGTTGCTGTAATTATCAAGAGAATACCAAATGTAGTGAGAAATGAAAAAATTCTCAATTAATTGTTGTTTAAATCGATATGTAAGATTTGATTGATATTTTCAATTAAAAAATATTTCATTTAGATTGGCAAATTCAAATTATTTGAAAAATACAAGTAAAATAATATACCAAACTAATACAAAACCTTCTTGAAAATATCGTGGTTTGAGATCTACTTTGTTGTACCATTTAGAATCTACACAATTCATGAAAATTTTTTATTCGTGTGAATGTACAAAATTACTATTATTTGAAAAGATCTTCCTATAATGTAGTGTTATACACTAATCTGTATGTTTGATATTGTGAAGTTATCAATAATTTACACAATTTACAGCATCTGACACGATCAACTACTTAATATTACATTTATCAAGTTAGGATTCTTCAAAAGGTACCTATCTTTGTATTTTCAGTTTCACATGAAAATTGTTTGTAATTTTACATGTAACATGCTGAACAGCATTCATCCTACATCCTCGTACTACAGAAAGCCAATACTCGTACTACTCACTCAAAAGTTTAGTTTCGCTTATAATAAGGCCCATTTTTCTTTTCCTTTTGATAAGTTGACCATAGTTGTTCGAACTCATAACCGGCGCACATGTTTTTCTTTGACATATTTTATCAGTGAATTTGAATTTGGAAAAAACAATGCTAAACAAGGTACGATTTATACAGCAGAATTTTTTGTCAATGATTTTTTAATTTCAGAATTTATGGTCAAATTAAAGCCTCGTTCAAAGGTATGAGAATAAAGAATGAGGTTGCCGTACCAGTTGTCTTCATAAATAGATGTTTTATTATTGTTTTATATTTGTAAATGTAACTGATTGATTGAAAAACAGAGCTGACCAACAGTTGAAGATATAGGAATAAGATAAGATAGTGCTCAAACTATCAGCTCTAATAAATTATAAATGGAATATTAGAGAAGAGTAGAGCATTTAGCGTCGTTCTGACTTGGTCAGCCATCATTCACAGTACGAGGGTCAAAGATCACCGTAATGGGTCATCACAACACATCACATTATGTAGGATACCTTATATTTTGAAATGACATTCTCCCAACTTACTTTATAAACTTCTGTTTATTTTCGTTTTTACAACTTTCTTTTTCACACAACATAACTCTTTGAGCTCATTTCGATGACTGAGTGTTTATTTTTGGTGAGTTTGTTACTTTTAATTAATAACATTTTAAACACATGTTAGGATCATGTGTGTGGGATGATAACTTTCAAAATGAAATATTTCCTACAATTCGGTCATTCAGATGAGTTGGCTAGCCTTAAGCCACACATTCATCTTCACTAAATAGAATTTTTTTTTTAATTGCCAAACTCAATTCTTACAAATATTTCTATTTTTATATAAATTAATATTTAAATTTAAATTATATTTTAATATTTATATATCTTAATATTTAAATTTGGATTCTTCAGATTTCCAATGAAACTCAAACAATTAGATATAGCAGCATTTGATCCTCAACCTTGTGAGCTCCATCGCGTCTCCACCAACGATGTCTCAAACGAACAATACTCTGCTTAGTCATACCTCAGGACAGACACACTTCCTCCCCGCCAGACATCCATGCTTCTGCAGTTGCGGACAGATGTGCTGTCCTCAGCTTCATGCTGACGACTGAGAAGCCCCATTCGAGCTAGTGACTCTCTCACTTGCTCCTGATTTTCTCAATTATGCATACCCTAATGCATGTCGTAGCCTGCACACCCTACCTGTGCACACACCCTATGTGTGACTTTCTTGAGGCACCAAACAATGTTGCTTCCAACTATTCATCTCTGATACTCTAGGTCGAGAGATAGAAATACCCTTCTTATCTTGGCATTGTCATTGAATAACTTTTAATATTTGAAACCATTTCACAATCAGTCAGATCATTCTCAATTTATTCCATTATTGTCATAAATTCCCAGTTTGTCCATTTGATTGAAATCATTCTTCATTAATGAGACAAAGAATTTCAAATTAATAAGATATTGAAGCCTATTAAAATTCATAAAAAATTTAAATCAATCAAACCAGGTTACAAGAACATTGACTCCAATCACTTATATCTCTTGTAAGCCTTCTGACTCGGTAATCAATCTTCTTATTTATTGTGGAAAATATCTTCACTTCACTTTACCACAAAACACTTCCCGCTCAATTCAATCTCGGACACGAGCCCCCAGAATTAACGGAGCTTGACAAACACATATTAATTATGTTCATCATGTGTATGATATATTATGTTCAATCTAATAGAATCTATAAGGATTAAGTTATTAACATTTTATTAATAACTTTGGTGTAAACGCAGCTTTATATTTTGGAATAAGATTCTCCCAACTTGAATAAACTTCTGTTTATTTTTGTTTTTACAACTTTCTTTTTCACGCAACATAACTCTTTGTGCTCATTTCGATGACTGAATGTTTATTTTTGGTGAGTTTGTTACTTCAATTAATAACATTTTAAACACATGTTAAGATCATGTGTGGGATGGTAACTTTCAAAATAAATAATTTCTAACAATTATTATAACCACCACTCAAGTATATAATATCGGGGCACGAGCTTCACTCGTTATTTTTATTTATTGATAAACAGAACACAATTCTTTAAAATGATCGTGTTTATATTTCACAGCTGGCTATATATCATCTTATGAATTTCGGGGATGAGATATTTTGATTTTCCACAGACCGAGTGCGTATCACTCACTTTTTTATTATCCACAGACGACGAAAGTTTCAGCTGTTTTTCCAAGGATGAATTATCCTTTTAATGTCGTTCAGCAAGTTTTCTCTGGGATGAGACCAAGTGCAATCGAATTTTTATGTCATAAACCTACTATGTTCCAAATTTCGTGAAAATCGTTAGAGCCGTTTTCGAGATCCGTTGGACATAAATAATCATAAATAAACAATATTTATACAGAAATTACTCGCTTAATATAATAGGATTAATAGTCCTCTATTTATATATATATATATATATATATATATATATATATATATATATATTATTGAGGGAAGTGACGCTGTGAGTTATTGACATGAGAAGAAAGCCAACCACATTCAAACAAGCGAAACACACTTACATATGGAAGCTTGGGAGGAGGGAAAGCAATATTCAAACCATTTTTGGGAAATTTACAAGTAAGTTTGAGAGCATACGGTCATTAATGATAGTGGAATGCTACCAACTGAACACCCAGCCTTTTTGTCACAAACGTGTTTTGTTTCATTAGCATCAGGCAAGATTTCAGAGAGAAATTATTGGTACTACGTGATTTTCGTTGCTCTCCAAGCCTGCACTGAAAATGGAGCAGATAATAATCGTCAGAGATATGATACGAGAAATTCCGTTCTAATAATTGTGCCAGATTTTAGAATTTTATCTGAACGCTCACATTGGATAAGTGACATAGTTGCTGGACTGTATTTGGTACGATGATCGAGGGCAGTTCCTTTATCTAGCAGTTCTGAGCTACAAAATCACCTATTGATGGATCATAAACTACACAAATAGTAGGTACTTTCATCATAAACTCTCCCATACTTGAGTTAGTGGGAAGGATACTTCGAATATTCTATCCAAAGAATAGATATTGATATGTCCAAAGCTCCACCAATTTATGTAGATTCATAACAATATTATCTATTTTATCTATAGTTATTACAAATTGCTTTTTTTCATATGATATATAGCTCAATAATTATTTTCTTAGTTTATATTTTGTAAATTCATCTATAATTTTGCTGTATTGTAAGCTATTGTATATAAGTGTATAAGCCACTTATCAGTATATATTGTGATCTACATAAATAAAGTACTTAATCAATCAATCAATACTCATGTACACGCCTCTCATGCATCAAACAAGTTTTAGAGACACTCGATTAACAATAAAATAGCGGAAAAATGGAAATCGCCATTTTTTAATTGGCTGTAACTTTTGATTGGTATTCAAATCGTTAATAATAGTAAGTTTGTGATTTTGTATTAATTTTTTTGAAATAAGATTTAAATTTATAGTGATTCATTTAAAGTATTACGTCCACAGTATTTTGATGAAAAGTTCTTCTTCTATATACCGTGATTACGTCAACCTTCAAAATTCAACATTTTCAAATCATTATTCCTGGACCGAAAATCAAGTGACGAAGCAGTGTGTGATATCATAACCTCAACCTTTGGACTACATTTACATTTGATCAAAATTTTTGGAGAGAAATAGTACAGGATCAGCCTAGTTTTTCCTCCAATGTCATGATTATAAATATTATGATTATAGTGTTTTGTACAATGAATGAATGAATAAGTATTGTTAATGGGAGTGGAAAAAGAAAATAATTCTTTAACAGTTCCACAATATTTTGATTTGTGTTTCATAACGTACGCAGCTTTGAATATGGAAAATAGCCATTTTTTTAGTATAGAAAGAAATTTTTCAAATTCAACTTATTATACAAGATTTTGAACCGCCTTGACTAGCTGAGAAGAATGAGCTGTAGTACGAGAAGATCCGATCATTGTGTCAAAAGTTATGAGTGTTTGAAATGTTCATCCTTGTGGTGTCCTTATAAGAGCCTTCCCACTAGAAAATCCTAAATTAAAGTGCATCTTACGGGCGATTCTGATAAAACATAGCCTTATAACAATGTTATCCGAAATATTGATTTGATCGGTTTAGGATGGCCTCGAAAGTTATTATAATAGAAAATTTGTATTTTAGCTGTAGGACATAGTTTTCTATTTTCGCTAGTACTCCCCTCACCCTTACAATAAATTTAAAAATTTCTAAGGATTCTTGTTCAAAATTAATTGTACTAAATTAATATTAATTTGTATAAATCAACTGTACATAATATGTGATTTTACATCATTAATCCAAGTTGTATAAGTTGTATAGAGTAAAAGTAGTGATTTTCCAGAATTTTCAAAAATAACTTGAAAAATGTATTTTTTTACTTTCCTTGCCCTATTACCATAGGTAAGGAAAGTATTGCTTTCCGAAAAAAATTAAGGTAGGCTACCCCAATTTCTACATTTCTATTCGTTTCAAGGTCCCCTGAGTACGAAAAAGTGGTTTTTGGGTATTGGTCTATATATATATATATATATATATATATATATATATATATATATGTGTGTGTGTGTGTGTGTGTGTGTGTGTGTGTGTGTATGAGTGTATGTGCGTCTGTGTACACGATATCTCATCTCCCAATTAACGGAATGACTTGAAATTTGGAACTTAAGGTCCTTACAATATAAGGATCCGACACGAACAATTTCGATCGAATGCAATAGATGGTGGTTAGAATAGCAAAAATGTTGTCAAAAACATGTTTTTTCGCCACACTTGGATGTAATGAGCTGGTTTACGTGCGTCATATGGAGGCCGAAAGTGATTGTTTTCCGACCAGGCCGGTAAAACTTTACGGCCCTAGGGCTGTAAAATGACCTTGAATAACAGCTGATCGTGTCCGATCTCACAAAAATCATAGAGAGATAATCTCATAACGACTGTAATAATCTATATAATCATGTATCGTGAATCGCGGTATTATGTCTATAATATATTTTATAAATTACTGTTTCATAATTTAATATTTATTATTGTGTTTTTGATATCAAACAATAGAATACGATGATATCTCCATAGCCTCAACAATATAATGTTGGCTGCATTGTCCATTGTCAGAAAGGTACGTATCGCAAGTATTTAAAAGTGAAGAATCGAATTTGAAATCAAAGTACAATAATTGTATCAATATTTAAAAGTGAGGTAGAGTAATAATTGTTTCTTTTTTATTATCGAATTCCACTTCTTAATGCAATACAATCAACAATAATAATAAGAAAATACAGCAGAGATCTGAAGTTTAAGGTAAGCCTACTGGTGAAATTCAGCCTTGACTGAAAAATTCCTAGTAATTTTTTCGTAATTCATTATTAAAACTTTTAGATAATTTTTCTTCAATATTAAACCATATAGAGAAAACATTAGGCCCACTCAAGATTGAATCTTCGAATGTTTTCTCTATGATTCAACTATTTTCAGAGCAATATTTTGTTGTGAAAATGCCGGCAAACCGGCTTCAAATTACACTATATTAGTACACCGGCCGCTATACACTATATTATAGTAGCCTACATACGTTACCTGACTTAATTCAGAGTGAAAATTTTATTGTGAGAAAGATAATGATATTAATTTTAATAAGCCATGAGCCAAATTATGTTGTACGCTTTTTAGGAGTGAAGTAAACTTTTTTAGAAGTCCAGTTTACAGTGTACAGTATTACGTGTAAGCTAAGTGTTATCAGTCAGGCCCCTAAGTTCACCATTACGCAATGGCCGAGAGCGTAAAGGTGTAATACATCAGAACTCAAAGCTCAGTGAATAACAAACATGATCTAGGTTCGAATCTCGGTCAATGACTTTTTTTTTGTCGATGAATTTCGACTTTTATTACCTATTTTTTATATTAGTTACCGTAATTTAAATTTCAATCAATTTTTTAGATATATTTTGAGACAAAACTGTGAAATATGGAATTATATTAATTTTTTCATCACATTATTTCAAAATAGTAATGAAAATTCTATTCATCCATCTATCCATGATATATTGCACCGGGCGCAAAGCTCGCGCCTAATATTAATAGTATAAAAATATGGTCACTATTGTAGATTATTAATTAGTAATATTGAAATTAATTGACAGTAAAAGTTGTCATAACCAAGATTCAAACTATCAAAATAGGCTGTTTGAATTTTATTTATTTTTTAATTTCTTATATATTGGGAAGTTTTTTTTTGGTGTGGCGAAAAATAGCGTTCGCACCATGGGCAAAAATGTATTTCCGGCTCTCAATCTTTTCTAGTCCTCGGCCTACGGCCTCGGACTTAAAAACCGATTTCGAGCCGGAAATATCTCATTTTCAGCCCTAGGTGCGAAATATACTATTTCGCGATTTTCTCGAAAACGGCTCCAACGATTTTGATTAAATTCATACCTGAAATAGTCATTGATAAGCTCAATCAATTGCCACAAGTCTGTAAAAATTTCAGGAGCTCAGCCCCATCTATGCAAAGTTGGATTTTATATTCCCAATTATTAAGCTTCAGATACAATTTAAACAAAAAAATTCGAGTGGAGAAGATTGAGCATGAAAATCTCTACAATTAATGTTGACTAACATTTTCACCTAAAATTGAAATTAAGCTCGAAATTCGAAAAAATGTGATTATCCAATTGCAAACTGTTGGCAAATGTTGATTCTATCAAATCATTCACTATGAAGAGATAGCAGACCTCGTATGTCTCCAGCGTTATTACCCTGTCACCAGCTGGCTCTAATCTTTGAATAGTGGACTTAAGATGCGCGGGAACACAACCGTAGCGTCAGGTGTTCAATTTTCATAACGGCAAGGAAAGTTGTGTGAGTGTGCCACACCAGATTTTTACTTTCCTTGCCCTATTACCATAGGTGATTAATACCTGAAATAGTCATTGATAAGCTCTATCAATTGCCACAAGTCCCATATCTGTAAAAATTTCAGGAGCTCCGTCCCATCTATGCAAAGTTGGATTTCAGATTCCCAATTATCAGGCTTCAGATACAATTTAAACAAAAAAAATCGAGTGGAGAAGATTGAGCATAAAAATCTCTACAATTAATGTTTAGTAACATTTTCACCTAAAATTGAAATTAAGCTCGAAATTCGAGAAAATGTGATTATCCAATTGCAAACTGTTGGCAACTGTTGATTCTATTAAATGATTCACTATGAAGAGATATCAGGCCTCGTATGTCTCCAGTGTTATTGTCCTGTCACCAGCTGACTTAGATCTTTGTTTATAAGTAGACTTGTGATGCGCGTGAACATTAGCGTCAGGTGATCAATTCTAATAACGGCAAGGAAAGTTGTGTGAGTGCGCCACACCAGATTTTTTTTAAATCTGTAGCTCAAAAACCAGAAATCGTGGTAGCCTATTCTGCGCGACCAATCAATCTTAAAACAGTAAAACTTACTAGCTTATAGTAGACTATTTAAGACAGGTAATTTCAAAATATATTTCAAACACAAAAAATAATAATAAAAAAAATTAAATATAAAAATTTTAATAAATCTTTAAAATCATCCCTTTCGGAATTAAAATGAAAAATGAATTCTTCAATGTTGTTTTCCCATCACGGACTGCTTACTATTATATCACTTTTTGCAATTAGTCAAATTGACTGCTAGTCGTTCATTTTAATTGAAAAAAGTGAAAAATGAATTCTGAATGAGATTGGGGATTTTAGTTCTGAATTTATATTGCTGATAAATTTCTCAAGATATTCTTATGAATGCGGGTTAAAAGCAAGTTAAAAAAAATTAAATATAAAAATTTTAATAAATCTTTAAAATCATCCCTTTCGGAATTAAAATGAAAAATGAATTCTTCAATGTTGTTTTCCCATCACGGACTGCTTACTATTATATCACTTTTTGCAATTAGTCAAATTGACTGCTAGTCGTTCATTTTAATTGAAAAAAGTGAAAAATGAATTCTTCAATGTTGTTTTCCCATCACGGACTGCTTACTATTATATCACTTTTTGCAATTAGTCAAATTGACTGCTAGTCGTTCATTTTAATTGAAAAAAGTGAAAAATGAATTCTTCAATGTTGTTTTCCCATCACGGACTGCTTACTATTATATCACTTTTTGCAATTAGTCAAATTGACTGCTAGTCGTTCATTTTAATTGAAAAAAGTGAAAAATGAATTCTTCAATGTTGTTTTCCCATCACGGACTGCTTACTATTATATCACTTTTTGCAATTAGTCAAATTGACTGCTAGTCGTTCATTTTAATTGAAAAAAGTGAAAAATGAATTCTTCAATGTTGTTTTCCCATCACGGACTGCTTACTATTATATCACTTTTTGCAATTAGTCAAATTGACTGCTAGTCGTTCATTTTAATTGAAAAAAGTGAAAAATGAATTCTTCAATGTTGTTTTCCCATCACGGACTGCTTACTATTATATCACTTTTTGCAATTAGTCAAATTGACTGCTAGTCGTTCATTTTAATTGAAAAAAGTGAAAAATGAATTCTTCAATGTTGTTTTCCCATCACGGACTGCTTACTATTATATCACTTTTTGCAATTAGTCAAATTGACTGCTAGTCGTTCATTTTAATTGAAAAAAGTGAAAAATGAATTCTGAATGAGATTGGGGATTTTAGTTCTGAATTTATATTGCTGATAAATTTCTCAAGATATTCTTATGAATGCGGGTTAAAAGCAAGTTACAAATAATTAAATCCTGAATAAATTTTCGGATAAGGGTTTCTTTAACAATTTGATTTTAAGTATCAATGATTGAATTATAGCTTTGATGATATTTAGGACAGAGTAAAGTGGTTATCATTGATCACCAATGCTCTTTGAAGTGCCAGTGTATAGCAATGCTTTGCTTGTTCTCATGTACCAAGGCAATATGTTCATAGCTCAGAATTCATTATTTTTTATGAATGGTTATGAAAACCTCGAGCTAAATGTACAGAACTTCCAACTTTATAAATCTCTGGTCAAACCAGAGTGAAATGAATTGAGTTAATTATGACAAGAGTATTTTGAAAACCGTATATATATTTTAGTCTATAGCAGACACCCCAGAAACTTTCACTTGTAAACACTTAAATTTCAATTCTGCCACATCTGAATTACATCAACTCGACTTTGATAATTGTTCATGTTTTTGTAATCGATGCACGTCAAAAACTCGCTGATTTCAATGTAACTGTTAATATTTTTTGAGGACATGAACTGTCAAACACAACAGACAAGACCAGACAGAGGGACATGAAGCGCCATTTGCAAAACTAGATTCAGCGGCAGAGTACCACCGCCTTCTTGAGTCTTTTGTATATTTTGTAACATAGGATTTCAATCTCACTCAACTTTACAAAATTATTAGAGATGTATCATGCATAATATACTTTGTTCTTTTCTTATTCTAATTCCGTTTCACTTTCTATAGATAATTTGTTAAAACCTTTATTGATCCGAACTCGTGGAGGTAACAACCACAGAACAGTGAACTCTAAACTAACTGGAACGGGCTGTCCAATGCTTAGCTACAACCAAAAGTGTGTAAGGCGGAGTGAGTGAGACAGGCATACCGTGTGGGATTCTCTTCTCTCTCGTACTCATACATTCAAGCAGGCTGTTGCAGCTCTTGAGTACGATTTTTCATTTTTAAAGTTTAAAAACGGATTTGAATGAGTATTAGGGCTATTAGTATTAGATCACAACCTTTTCTCTTAAATATTGTGATGTATTTGTAGTGAAATGCGTAGAATTGAATAAAAATACGACCGAAAAATGGTGATGTATTGTGTTGCATTTGGATGCAAGAATGGGCATGTTAAAGGAAATGAAATACCATTTCACAGGTAAGTCAAACATTTTTATTCTGTTAAATAATTTGAAGAAATCTTTTTGTTTTACATACATTTCCAATACTTCTTTCTATATTGATCAGTTTATTTGACCAAAAATTAAACAACAAATTTGGTTATATTCCTAGTAAGTTATACCGTAGGCCTACTGTGATAGTTTCTATGTTTATTGAAAATTTCGGCCTACTTTATAGCATCTAAAATAAAAAACATAGTTGAAGAACAAATTAATCCTTATTCAAAAAAGAATAAATAATATCTGATGCAGAAATTGTGAACGTTTCCCTACAAAGACTATCATTCATTCTATCACATATTCTATGTATGATGTAATTTATGGATATAAATTTGGTGTTAAGCATCAGCATATAATAAATATAGTATATTTATCATAATATTTGTATACGGTATATTATGTAGGTACAGTAGGCGTATCATACATTTTATGTATAATGTATAATATAAATTTAGTGTAAGTAGCAGCATATAATACTAATCGAATCTGATAGTATAATACTATAATCTAATAGAATCTATAAGTACGAAAAAATAAACATATAATGAATTTTGTGTAAACACAGCTTTACAATAATGATTAATAATTCTGTGTTATCATCATGAGATGACATAATTTATTTTAGGTACCTACTTTTATTTTGAAAAATATGATATTGCTATCAGCTGAATTGTAATTAATTTTTGAAATCTTCCCATTTCAAATAAATTTAATAATCGTTCAATTTACAATTATAAAATAATTTTATGTGTATTATTGTTTATATAATTTATAATTATAAAATAATTATTATTTAGCATATTTTACTGTTTGCTTATCATATGGTCATAATTATAATACAATTGATATAATGTTTCTTCATAGATTTCTTTGCATCATTTCTGAAACTCCCACACTGATTTGAAATGTTATCAGAATACCTAGTATATTGCTATCATTACATAATTTAATAATCCTGTGTTATTGAATCATCATAATTTATTTTATTTACCTACTTTTATTGTGAAAAATATGAGATTGGACTATGAGCCTGTTTTTTTATTCCCAATCATTTCATGACAGTTTATATTTGTCCTTGTTAAATAAATAAAAATGAATAAATAATACGCTTCTCTTAAATCTGGCCCAAAGTTATTCCCGTGCTTGTGAAAAGTTGACAATACTAAAACTACTGCAGTCACAAATAAAAAAATTCTTCTCTTTATTATTCAACCTATATCATTATTTTTGCTCTCAAAAAGTTAACAATGAACTGCTTAATGAAGGAAAAATAACGCTTCCGTGGAATAAGACATACAATATAGAAATAAAATAGAAATTGAGATTGTGCAATGCATTTTCCCATAAGAGCCAATGCGTAACAAAATGAACGAATCCCACAGCAATGCGGGTTGCCTATCTTTACCAGCTGCCTCACTTTTTTTGTGTTGCTAGTCCATTCCAGTTAGTTTAGAGTTCACTGCCACAGAATAGGTACAGAATGGAAACTTGTAATCAAACGCCTATCTAACCATTGGTTTTTACATGACGCAAATACTAGACACGTCACCTGACCTTGGGAAGTTCTAGGGAACTATAAATAAGTCTTTATAGTTCCTTAGGAAGTTCCAATCCTGGTCTTCTGATTGGCTCGTGGCAGTGAATGAGATCAATTAATCCGGATCATTAAAGTGATCCGAACCTACCATCAAAGCTAGCAGCTTCTCTTTGTCACAGATACAGAGTAACGGCAAGCAACGGTCACAGTTGAAGTATTCTTTAGAATATCTATAGTGAGGTCCACGTGGTCCATGACAGGGTGTGATTTGCAATGGTGTTGCTATCCTTTTGTATCATTCAACAAAGCAGATGGCGCTATCTCTTTCACGCATTGCAAGGTTGCCACATCGTTTATCAAAAATGTAGAAATTCAACTAATTGACAAAATAGAGTTAAGGGTTGGGTTTTATTTAGGTTAAATTTAATAATGTTTCATAAGGATAGGTGAGGTTTTTGATTTGAAATTACAATATACTAGAAGGGGCTAGGGTCCAGGTAGAGTTATGTTTTTGTTGTTTAAAAGGTTTTATTTAGGTTATATTTAATCATGTTTCATAAGGATAAGTTAGGTTTTTGCTTTGAAATTGCAATATGCTAGAAGGGGCTAGGGTCCAGGTGAAGTTATGTTTTTTGTTGTTTCAAAGGTGAAAAGATAGGTTAGGGGGTTTGGAGTTTGCTTTGAAATTCGAAGTATTGAATGTGAAAGGGTTAGGGGTTGGGTTTTTTTTTAAGTAATATTTATTAATGTTTCATGAGGCTAGGTTAGGTTTTTGCTTTGAAATTGCCATATGCTAGAAGGGGCTAGGGTCCAGGTAGAGTTATGTTTTCTGTTGTTTCAAAGGTGAAAGGATAAGTTAGGGGGTTTTGAGTTTGTTTCGAAATCCGAAATATTGAATGTGAAAGGGTTAGGGGTTGGTATTTTTCAAGTTATATTTATTAATGTTTCATGAGGCTATGTTAGGTTTTTGCTTTGAAATTGCAATATGCTAGAAAGGGCTAGGGTACATGTGGAATTATGGTTTTTGATATTTCAAATGTGAAAAGATAGGTTAGGGGGTTAGGATTTTGCTTTGAAATTGCAATATGCTGGAAGGGATTACGGGTTTTTACCAAGATTTATGTTTATTGATGTTTTAAATATAAAAGAGGAGGTTGAGTTTTTGCTTTGAAATGACAATATGCTGACTTAGTTGTAGTGTTTTTTAACATTAGTTAAATAACAACCGTTATATTTTATAAATTATATTATTGAAAAGTACTCTTTCTTTTATTAAATGAAATGATGATAATATGTTGAATATTATATCGAATTTAATGATAAATTATCATTGGATAATAATATCAACATCAAAATGAAATGATGGCTCCAGTTACGGTGCTCGGCAACCGTCATCACAAAGAACGTTACATTCAAAGATCTGACTGAATGGAACGGGAAAAACCGTTACTAACGCTTGCGCGATACGGTGCTGTCTGAGACCGAGAGTGGTTTGTTCAAAAATATTACAATGCGTCGCTTCCTAACAAGATGGCGGATTTTTTCGTCAGGGTACTAGCCAAGTTTCCATATTCCATACTATATTATTTTATACTGTGGTAACAACTGTAGCAAGTAGCAAAACAGCTGATAATGTCATTGTAGAAGGATACTGACTGTGTTCATGAGAGGTTGCGGTGCATGTACGGCTTCGGCGAAGTGAGCAGTAACCAGAAACCACGTGACTGGTGCACCACTACTTGCTCCCACACAACGAAAAACGAATTCTGGTTCAACGTTTTTGGCGCGTACTTTTGAAATAAATCGTTTACAGATTGGTGTTGACAAAATAATATAAGTGTTATCAATATGAACATTTCAGCTATTATTTATTATTATTGAATCAATAATAATTATTAATTTATAATTTGAAAAAAAAAATATTTTTCAATTTATTATACAAGCTTGTCCAAGCCAATATTATATTTCATGTAGGTTGCAACAGACCTATGTTATCTTGTCACAACAAAGCTGGAGTGGATGAATGTATAAACATAAAAATTTGACTTTTAGTTCTTATAGAAGCACTAGGCTAATCATGTTTTTCCTTAAAAAGTTTTTTTAAATAATTAATTGATTAATTTTAAAAAATTGACTACTTTTTTATCTCTTTCCTGTATAGGGCTACTTGTAATATAAATATAAAGAAAATAATTGAAAATCTCAGTACCCTTTTTTTAAAAATATTTTATCACGACATGTTTCGGTCAATTATGCCATTTTCCATAAAAAATGAAAATGGCATAATTGACCGAAACATGTCGTGATAAAATATTTTTAAAAAAAGGGTACTTAAAAGGGAGATTTTTAATTATTTTCTTTATATTTGACTACTTTTTCTATGCAATTGGTGTTAATGAATAAAAAGTTTTATGGAATATTAGCAAAATGTTAATAATTGAAGTTTCTTGATTCATGTCTACTATCCAGACATTTATCTGGATAGATCCTGGCCTAGGAATGAATCAACAAAATAATAGTATTTCGACTAATAGATAACATAAACACATCTTACTTTAGTAGATTAGTCGATAAAGCTGAAAAATAATAAACTTTCCAGCCAATTAATAATGAATGAATTTCTTGCTTTTCGACTATCCTGTAATTAATTCCATCAATGGTATGAAATACTTTGTACGCCTCATCCTTTTTTAGTCTGTAGATTCTGGATGTGAAGACATAACCTAACAAAACAGCAGACAACCAACGCTTTAACTCTCGACCAATAAGAAGCGTTGATCCCGGTACCGGTTTTGTGGAACATACTTTTCGAGCGGTGCAAGTGAGCATGTACGTGGTGCAAGTGAGCATGCACCACTCCACTCTGTTCCAAGATGGCGACCGGTACCTAAACTGTCAAAAGCTCCCACCGAACGCATTTTCGTGTCCTTGGTCGAAATCGTACATGTACCGCAACCTCCCATGAACACAATCAATGTCAGTGTAGAAACCTTAGACCAGTTATAGAATAGAAACCCTGAGAAGTCTAGCCTCTGAAGCCAACATCTACTGCCGTATCTCCAAATCGTGACCTCATCATCGGATAAAAAAAATTCAGATTGGGTCTATTTCAGAAGGATGTAAATTATTATTCAATAAAATAATAAACTCCAGCTGCGTTGCTGCTGAAATAGACACAATCTGCTATGGAAAACAATGTAAACAAACTCTACAGAAAAGTTTTCTATCTGATACTGACGTCACGATTTGGAGATATGGTAGTATATGTTGGCTTCAGTATGAATATAATGTGTCTATTCTATAACTGGTCTAAGGGTTAGAGCAACGAGCTAAAATATAGTAATCAACAAGCTGAAATATAGTAGATAAGTATAGTAGATAAATATATATAGTAAACTATAGAGTGGCTGAGTGGCCGCTATTCCTGTTACGAATGGAACATGGGCAGCCATGACAGAGAGAGGCAAGAAGCGGCGGAAAATTTGAATGGCCCTATTGATATAATGGAAACTTGCTTAAAAGACAAGGTGCAAATCAGTTATATTTAATAAATACTACATTGAATTCTCATTGAGCATTTTTAATATATGTATTAAAGTTGTTATGCATCCATAAAATTAATTGTTTGAATTGCTTTACTTGATGCCTTGGTGAAATTAATGTAGCCCAAGTTACAGTGTTAATACTGCTTAGCCGTACAAGTGCTCTACTAAGTTGAAATGCCATACCGTAACTGCAAAATTATGATTTTAGAAATTGGATTATTTTTTATGCTATTTTGAGTAGGGAATTCGAAAAAAACTAGTTTATGAAGACGTTTCTTTGATACCAGCTTACAGTACTTATCTACATTATCTTCAAGTTCAAAACAAGAAGGCAAAGTATGATAGTCAAAAAAATAACAAACTAAGGCCGGTATTAAACGGTAATATTTCTGTCATATGCAGATCATATGAAATAAGTTGTACGAAATCATATTTTCATCTTTTTTCATGTTACCGTCTTATACTATTACTATCTAATACCGGCCTAACATGGCCGGTCATATAATAGTATAAGCTGATGTCTATAGTTCATTCCAGTCAAGTTTGCAATACCATCATCATCATCATTATAATAATTAGTCATATAAATCAATTCAACTCACAAAAACACACCTATTCCCGCAGTGGCAGAGGCTGTTCTTGCCTCTCTCTGTCATGGCTGCCCTTAGTTTGCCGTGTAACACATTGAGAGCGCGGAAAGCACACCAACAGCCGCTCTATGGTTTACTATATTTTAGCTCGTTGGGTTACTGTACAACGGTACAAACTCGTTGGGTTACAGTTATGTATATGTATATTCTGTTTTCTGTGACTCGGATACTGTGACAGTAAAATTTAGTTCTGAGTATTTCGTTTCCAATATTCCAGTTGATCTGAAAAGTAAATTTTTATCGTTGAATTTCATTTTTTTAGTGTACCTAGTGATTAGTGTACGTTGTGTGTGATTAATTCATTTTAGCTGTTCTTATGGAGTTTTTAATTTTAAGATTGAATAACAAAATTTACGATGTTTGAGGTTTCACTGTTTACTGTCTACGTTGCTGAATAGCTTACCGTTACCTTCGGAAAAATTGGTTAATTCTATTTGTTGGTGTAGTTAATTAGTGTAAGTTGATAAATTTTATGATGATTTCAAGTCTTTACATAGATTATGTGCTTGGAATAATTGTATACTATACTAGTTCAACAGAGGTGTTGTAAAAAAAGGCGTTGACCAAAATAGGTTGGCTTTTTGAGTAAACCAAATTCCCTTTACTGAATTAGTTCAATAAAATCTATATAAAATCAATATGAACTGTATTTTTCATAAAAAATCAAAGCTATTAATGAAATTGTCTTATTTGTAATACAATTTAGGGTTATTGTTAATTTTTGTTCAAATTAAAAGCGATAAGTAAATATTCCTATAAATGTAGGATACCTAATTCTTTTGTCAATGAGTAATCGGAACAACAAGTAGTAGACAGGGGAATTTCTGACTTACAATGATAATCATTAATTGTAAGTCTACATTGAAATTACCATTAATATCCATTCAATTAATTGATCAAAAGTATTAATAACTCATGTCAAGCAATTAAGAACTACATAATTTGTTGTTGGTTATCCAACTTGTTTCCACTATTATTATCACTATTAAATTTTATAAAACTTTCAAGTGAAAAAGCACTCACATTATTTGATGTGGCGACGTCCGTTTCGTGCTGGTATCGCACATTTTCAAGCCAAACAGGAACTGAAGTGTTTAAGGATATGAGGGTGAAATTTGGTTGGGGTGGAGGGGAGTTTTGGTGGTTAATGGAGGAGTATTTAAATGAGTTTGTCAAACAGGGTGTGGGAGGAAAAGTTGATTTGGTCATTTAGAATATTGTTTGGTGTGTTTGTATATTTCAAACTGTTCTAGAACATTTAATTTTCTGTTTTTGTGGGAATAGTGGAGTATTTCGAGGTTGTTGTCTATGTCAGGGTGTGTGTGGTCAGTGGAGATAATGTGTTCTGCAAAGGTGGAATGGGAGGACGGATGGGTAATGACTCTTGTGTGTTCTTTGAATCTTATATTGAAATTTCTAGCTGTTTTACCTATGTAGAATTTGCTGCAATCTCTACAATTTAGCTTATAAATTCCTGGTCTATTGTATTGATTTTGAGAGGTGTTGTGTGGGGACAAGAGTTTTTTGTTCTGTATGCAACCTTGTATTTTATTTTCTTGAATGATGCTGCTATTTTGTAAGTTTTATTGTTGTGGTATGTGAGGGTGACGAATGCTGTATGATTATCAGTGTTGTATTTGTCAGAGTTTTGTGGATTGTTCTTGTTGTTTTTAATTTTTTGTAGTAGTTTGTCAATCATTGAGGGTTTGTATCCATTTTGTTGTGCAATATATTTTATTGTGTGCAGCTCAGTGTTGTAATCTGTGGTTGTCATTGGGATATTTATTAATCTGTATAGCATGTGGTTGTAGGCTGCAAGTTTGTGTTGGATAGGGTGATTAGAAGTGCAATGGATTGTGGTGTCGGTTGTTGTGGGCTTTCTGTATATTTTGAATGTTTTGAATGATTGGTTCTGTTTTGTGATGGTGAATCATGAAAAATATCAACAAAAAACATGCTATACAGATTAATAAATATCCCAATGACAACCACAGATTACAACACTGAGCTGCACACAATAAAATATATTGCACAACAAAATGGATACAAACCCTCAATGATTGACAAACTACTACAAAAAATTAAAAACAACAAGAACAATCCACAAAACTCTGACAAATACAACACTGATAATCATACAGCATTCGTCACCCTCACATACCACAACAATAAAACTTACAAAATAGCAGCATCATTCAAGAAAATAAAATACAAGGTTGCATACAGAACAAAAAACTCTTGTCCCCACACAACACCTCTCAAAATCAATACAATAGACCAGGAATTTATAAGCTAAATTGTAGAGATTGCAGCAAATTCTACATAGGTAAAACAGCTAGAAATTTCAATATAAGATTCAAAGAACACACAAGAGTCATTACCCATCCGTCCTCCCATTCCACCTTTGCAGAACACATTATCTCCACTGACCACACACACCCTGACATAGACAACAACCTCGAAATACTCCACTATTCCCACAAAAACAGAAAATTAAATGTTCTAGAACAGTTTGAAATATACAAACACACCAAACAACAGCCAAACAATATTCTAAATGACCAAATCAACTTTTCCTCCCACACCCTGTTTGACAAACTCATTTAAATACTCCTCCATTAACCACCAAAAATCCCCTCCACCCCAACCAAATTTCACCCTCATAACCTTAAACACTTCAGTTCCTGTTTGGCTTGAAAATGTGCGATACCAGCACGAAACGGACGTCTCCACATCAAATAATGTGAGTGCTTTTTCACTTGAAAGTTTTATAAAATTTAATAGTGACTACATAATTGCTTAAAATGAATTTTTTTAAAAGAAAGGTTAATTTTTTTTTATATTCTATCATAAGTTTACAGTATTGTAATAAAAAAAAGCAAGGACTACTTTAGTGTGGGCCGCGGAATTCAGCATTGTGACCTACATAGGCCTAAACAAATTTTTACATAAGATTCTACTAGGCTATTCCATTGTAGTCATGTATGGGAAGGATATAAAAAATTAAAGTTGATAAGAAATTTTTGGCTAAATATTTGTATCTCAGCTATTGTTGGCGAAATCGACAATGTGTTACATGGCTGATTTCGTTTTGACCTCCCCTATCGATCTATGTGTAGTTATCAATGCTTGATTTCGCGGCCCATATAGGCCTACCAAAGTGCAGCCAAAATTAAATTTTCATATTTTATTATATTTTTTACATTAGATGAAGTTTACCGGTACCGACAGTGATACCGTTAAATAGGGACCAAAAGTACTTTGAGGAAAATATACAATGAACGCTCTACTTAGTTGCTAAAAATTTTATTGGATTATTCATTTTTAATGCATTTATATAGCCCACCGTACTCTATGTTCTGGTTTCATTCTACTACCATGTTTTTGTGCAAAATTTTTGAACGTTCCAATTTTGTCTCATTAATTGTAAAGTTAATTTTGATTAATAGAGCAAGCTTCTGCAATATAACATGACAATTTTTATTATTTATTGTAATTGCTACTTATACTTAATCTCTAAATTTCTGATAATAATATGTTTTTATAGTTTTCATTTTTTGTAGATAGTAAGTGACTCAATAAAAATAAAGGTAAGTAAATTAAATTAATGGCTGATCAATTCTTGCAAATTGAAGAAGTAACGTCTGTTGTGTGGATGGACAATGTCGTCTGTAGGATCGCCTCTTCATACATCAAGTCAACAAACAGTTGAGCTGAAGTGATCTAGTTGTTCTAGAATTCATCCGTTCGAGTGATTCTATATCTCGGAGGACTCGTGTCATTCGCGTGCGTGCCTGCCACTCACGTCGTGCGGTTATTCAGGTGGCAGTTGACCTATATTTATCGAACTTTATTTCGGTGTCGGAACAAACTATGTGGCGCCGGAACGAGTTCGAGAATGTACGCCTCTCAATTATTTTAAGCGTCCGGTCGAAAATGAAAGAACCATCGTCGCCCGGTGTCTCCAGTCGGAAAAGTCGGTGGAAACTTTCGGTGTGGTCCGGCACGCTCGGAGCTGATTCGTGATCTCTCGAGATGTCGACACAATTTACGCTCCCGTTTTCGTCTTTCCGAATTCATTTTAATTTCGGCGTTATGTTTCAATGCTCGGTCGGTTCGGCTTGTTCAGTTTTCGGCCAGTGAAATCCGCAAAAATATGGACTTGGCTGTATGGTTTGGTAAGGTTCCTGATTCAGTATTCATGTTACATTGAAAGCAGCAATTACACAAATGTTTTTGTTTACATTTTTCCTGTACTGTTTGGCATACTAATTCCCTTGAAATGTATTAATTTTCTTTACACAAAAATTTTGTCAGGATAGCTAAGATTCTCTTTTTTGGGGGAAGAACTTGTCAAGACTATTATTACACTTATTTTTATTAAAACTGGAACAATGAACTTGATTGAGGTCATGATCTTGAACATGGGAAAGTGAGTACTTGAATGTCATGCTCTCAGTACTAGAACCAGTGACTGCTTGAAACTTGCTCCACTAACTGGCCTCTTCTAATAGTTCTGTTTATACTTCCTGTGGATCCACTCATCTCTCATCATCATAGGGCCTATTACCTGCGCACAAGTCTTGGGCTTATGTGGGATAATCATCACTAAAAAATGGAGCTGAACTAACTTTCATATCTTTCAGTGGAGAATAAACTAGATTGATTTCAAATAAATTTTTTCCGATCAGTCCTATACGAAATCATGTAACTTATTCTACTGAATTTTATTGATAAATATTTTTGCAGTTTTATGTTTATAAGACAAGTAGAAAATAATATGTTGATAATAAATCTTTAAACTCAATGATAATTGAAAAAATATATAAATTAGAAAGGTTTTTCCATCAATCTCAATCTTGAAAAAAATTATTACTCATGTATACGATTATGAACCAATTTATTATTCCACCATATTTAAACAATTATTTAGTATGCCAAATATAATCTAGTAACTTGTAATCTAACTGTTGACTTTCAATTCTGTGCATTATTCATGTATTGTAAAAACATGGAGTTGTAAAAAATGTACCTATCAATCGTTAAATTTTAGTTATAATTCATGCTGTATTTATTGAATCTCATAAACGGTTCCAATATACATTGTTTAAAACTATATGTACAATTATTGATGTTGGTTAGCATATTTATTTTATTTTCATAAATCCATTAGGTACGGTAAATGTTTATTATCAGTTGTGAATCAAAAATGACAGTAAGTTATATAGATTTGAAACAGTATTATTATATTGAAGACTAGAAAGTTCTCTTTCCACTCCTCAGCTTCTGGAATGCAATCTGGACTAGTAAAGTAATTTCAAAAGAAGTGTAAAAAGAATTGAAGTTTAAAGAAGTATAAAAGAATTGTAGTGCTCAATTCAACTTACAAAAATTTAATCATACTAGGTATTTTGTAATAAAAATTAATTTTGACTGACTTGCTTTCCAACTAGATAATAAATAGTAGGCCTAACTAAAAATTGAAGAATGGTAACGTTGAAATGATTAATTATTCCATTCCTGTAATTTCATTGAATAATTGAGGATTATGTGATCAAAATGTACTGTAGAAAGCTTTGAACTCAGGTTTGTCAAAATTATTATATGTGTTTTCAATTGCTATGAGCTCCACTAATATTGCAATAATTTTCCACTACTGTAATTATATAGAGGGCGTAGGTAGAATAATGACTCAAATTGACAAAGCCTAGCTTCAAAAATGTTATTTTATATGAAAATACATTCTCATAATACCAAATTTCATTGTATTTTGGGTATTATTCTTATGAAAACTCAACGACATGTTTGTGTAAGAAATTTTAAACCGATTTACTTCCATAATAAGACTAATGAATAAACTATTCATAAATTTATTAAAAAATTCTAGCTCCTTTCAGAAATACGTTTCTTTAATTTCTATTTGCAAGCAAACATTGGAAAAATATTGAGTTGATACTTGAAAACGTTGAACCAACTATAGGCTATTTTATAATATTTTTTGTCAATATTTACAAAAAGCTTGATAAACTTTCCAATCACCTTCAATTTTGTTGCCGTGTTTTCTAAATTAGATCAGCATTTAATCAATTTCTCGGCCAGACAAAACATTTCAATGTATTTTCTTTATTTTTAGACAATGTCGTCCAGTTCGCGCCGTTTGAGTATGGAAAGATCCCGTCTGCGAATGGACAGCTACTCTTCAAATGCCGGCGGAAGATCTAGAAGTAAGTGACTTCTACTTAAAACTATATATATATATATTATTTATATGAAAAAATGTAACTGGAATGTAGTATTCAAATCCAAGGCATGAGTGCCTGAAGATGCCTCACACCAAGGTCGTCATTCGTTTGAAAACGTTTTACTTTCCAGTTTTATTTTGTGTCATTCTTAGCATGTAGAAAAGTAATTTGAACTTCAACACCATAATATGGTGTAATACATTCAAAATATTCATCAATTGTGAGTGTATTCTTGAACAATTTGTTTTAAGTAGTATTCAAAACCTGTGTTCAAATCAATCATTCAGAATTACACAACTCTCAGAAAAGCACCACAGGCTCAAATCCAAAACGGTTCCAATTCTAATTAATACATTAGTCCAAATGTAGTCAAGTTACTAATGTGATGATTGATTTGTGATGTATGTCCGAGGAACGGTAAAACTCAATTAGTGCAAAGACTTGAGAAAAGTACAGTACTGGATTCTCAATTATTCAACTTTATTTTCTAATATTTTCTTATTCTTGATTATTTCACTCAACTTGGCACTCTCTTATTCTGTCTTCTGAGTAAAAAAGGAATCTGTATAAAATAGTCTTATCCAGCATAAGAAGTAATTTAATTGTAATGATTTTTTTAGACTCTCCTCCTCGACGAAGAGAACTTGACAACGTGATGAAGAAAGCTCGCAAGGAAGGGCCTGACAAGAGCAGCTATTGGAATAAGAAGCTTTTGGAAGTCGAGGAGAAAGATCCCAACAGGTACTCATCTACTTGATCGCCATAAATATGTTAATACTGTTTTTTATTTTCAAAATTATTTCTTCTTCTTCTCAGCCTTTTCCCACTCAGGTGGGGTCTGCGTTTCTGGTCAGAGGCCTCCAGGAGTCTCGGTCATGGGCTTCGTTTGGTGTTAGTCCCTTCTCTACAGGATCTTGGGCGATACAATTTTCTCATTTCTTCCTAGCTCTTCCCCTCTTCCTAGTGCCTTCGACATATAAGTGAACGATCTTTTTCCCACATAATCGTCCTCCCTTCTCTCCACATGTCTGTACCACTGCAGTCCTTTTTCATCCATTTTCTATAATGTTTCTGTAACCGTCATTCTGTTTCTTATCATTACATTTCGAATTCCATCCCGTCTAGTTACGCCGGAACTCCATCTCATCATCTTAATTTCAGTGAACTCAAGTCTGTTCATGGACTTTTGCCAACATTTTTTATAAATTGTAAAAAAGGCTACTGAAATAAGATATGAGTACTGTAACGTATAACAGTCTAGGTGTATTGTAATAATAAATTGTAACAGTCTCATCACTTCATGTAGAAGGAATTTCCATTCTCGAAAAAACAAATTAAAGAAAGAATTTTTTCTTCAAGATAAAAAATGGCAAACATTGAATAAAAATATGATAAATTAGAAAATTATATAGGCTACTCTCGATGGAAACGTATGCGGGAATCTATGTTATTCTACAGTTTGACTCGATAAAAATGTGCTTATGAACTATAAAAATGAAAATATATATCAATATTGAATTTAAGCCTTAATTTTAATACTTGGAGAGCGAAGATAGGGCGCAGCTGGCCCTCTATTACACTTGACCCTCTGATACAATACTAATTCACAAATCAACACAAAACATCACGAACAAATAGATTAAACTTATGGAAAACATTAATAAATCTAACAAAATAAAAAATTTAATGTTTCAAATATCAATTGAGAAAAAATCATTCATTCAACTAGAATGATTAACAATTAGATTATAAATATGACTTTCTATTTGATATACTGTTAAATGGTTCTGTAATATTTGATTGTAACTGCAAAGTTGTAGAACCGAATCTGAGAAAATAGTACAACTACTTCATAATTACTGTTCAAGCAATGATAGCGAACAGTTGAATACATTTCCAAAAGATGTGTACATAGAATTTAATTCATGACTTGAATCAATTTTCCATGTTCCATTGGTACATTGACTTATGACTGGATTACTCATTAGTCAATAACTATCCATTACTAGAATCCATATTTCCGTTACTCGTTCCATGAAATGACAATGCTCATTACTAAACACTAAATTACTTATGACTGAATATATTAATAATCAATAGATATCATTTTTCAATCGAACATGCTTTGTGAAAAATTTATTGCTCTCCACTTTCTTTTGCATTATGGCATTACTCTATCAAATAATATGGCTCTAAATCAATAGTGGATCAATTATTGTTATATTGCCGACATCTGAATTCGTTGTTTAATATCGTATAAGTATAATACAGAGTGATTCAAAATTTATATCTCAATTTCAAATTATAATCATCTTGGAAAACTATGCACACAAACCAATTTCACATCAAATTACTCTTATTGAAGCATTAGAATTATTGAAGCATGGTATATTATAAGTGTTCCATATGCCCACCTGTTTAGACGATATACACATCTATAAAGTAGGTTTCATACACCATGGTTTGTGAAAATGCACAAAAAGCGTTCAGTTTAGGTAAATCTCGTTCATAGCGATGCCGATGAGGCAACTTTTCATGTGAGCTGTAAAGTCAACCGTCATAACTTCGTATATTGGAAACCTGAAATCCCCATCAAACAGTGGAGCATGAAGGAGATTGGCCTACATAAACATTTTTGTGCATTTTCACAAATCATGGTCTATAGACCCCAATTTTTTGCAGAAGTCTCAAAAAGAGGGCACCTATAATAAACCAATAGAAACTTGATGCTTCTGTGAGTAATTTGATGTGAAATTGGTTTGTGTGCATAGTACCATTTTTTAAGATAAATATAATTATCAGAATCTGGTTTGTGAAAATATTTAAGAACTGAAAATATTGTGAAGTGAAAAACTACAAGACATAACCTATTTCGTACTGTGTGTAACCTAATCTAAATTTGGAAAAATAAGGTAACCTTGTGCTATTCCTCTCCGTATCATTTTGATGATGTACTAATTGTATGAATAAATAATATGAATATGAATAAATGAAGAAATTGGGCATTCATTCTGAATTATTCTGTATTATTTCTTTCGTAGTAAAGTAACTAACTAGTTTTGTTCATAATCTTAGTGCAATTGCTTATTCTATTTTATGATTTATGTTTGGCATATGAATGATGCATCATTAATTGAATTTAGATGGAGACACAGCGGCTTCAAGGAGCTGTACGGCGGGGCCGGGGGTGGAGAGGGTGCGGAAGGGGGGAGAGGGGGGAGCCGATCGCGCAGCAGATCACGCAGCTTGAGACCGCGCTCCCCTCCCCCCTCCAGTGCGCGCGCCTCATCGCCCTGGAAGAGCAAGGGGGGGTCGGGGTCAGGGAGAGCGCGGTCCCCCAAGACACGACCCAAGTCGCCGCCCGCCCGCTCAAAGCCAAGCAAACGACCTACCGCACCGCCTGCTAGGGTATGTGTTCTACTCCATGGCAATAACGTTGCAATTCTTGGCCATGATAACGAAGGAATTCAATTAACAGAACAAAAAACATGAATTTACAGAACGTGTAAAACGGGTCATTCACTATCCATAAGTTTGGTTTAACTACGTGGGGTCACCACGTGGGATCTTTCACAACTCACGCTCCGGCTGGTTAGTCAAACATTCCCATTCACGTTCCAAATCAAACGTAACTAGGCTCTAGGCGGCTGATGTTGCGTGGTCGGACAAGGTCAGCAGGTGAACAGTTCACCGGACTTCCGACAGCATTCGCCCCGCCCACAACTAAATTCACGTTTTGACGGACCTCAAGTTAGGTTTTTGTATCTTCAATTTTTTTGTTGTTTATTTTTTCTTCGCTGCTCTATTTGAGGTTAAATCATTTTTGTACCATTAAAATTTGTATATTTCCAGTAGTTTATTTATCGTTATTGGTTGTTAGAAGCTGATAACAAACAGCTATTCTTTGTTCGAAGCCTCTCCCTAACTGATAACACAACATACATGACGAGCATGTGTGTGTACACATATTCACACTTGTCCTGTCATTATAGACCACCCTGATAGATTACTTGCATAATATCGAGGGTTACATAAAAAATGCTACTGCTCACCTCCAAAGTGTAATAAGTCTTCCGATGGACTACTATTCAAGTTTCCCAGAGATAGTGTTGTTCAAAATAGATTGTACTTTCAGATGCCCCACCCGATGTGACATATGAAACGGCCATATTGAGTTGACTCTAAAATCAACATTGGTGTCCAGGCGTCTTTCTTTAGACCTTGTTAATAGCGTATACTATAATTCATCAATATGGTTAGAATCTCATCTGTAGAGCAAGTAAGAGGTCTTGATTGTCTCTTTGAGCCTCATTTTTATATATTTATCATTTTCAAATTATAATTCAACTTCTGGACATCTGCAGGATTACTGAATACGAATATGCATATACATAATATTTATATTATGGTGAAACATATCCAAATAATTTTCCACTAAACAACACCTTGCAATTGGTAAAATCATATCTAGCTACCATTCGTAGTATAATATATAAATTATAATAAATATATTATTATCATTATTGTATTGTTGTTTTATTTCAGGCAAGATCGGAAAGCTTGTCCTCCGGATCTGTAAGCAGCTGCTCGGATGAATCATGCTCGGTTTGCTCACCAAAAACCAAAAGAAGACCTCCACTTCCAAAAGACAAGGAGCGTGAGCGCGAGAGAGACAAGGAAAAGGACAGGGAGAAAGAGCGAGAACAACGGGAAAGGGAGAGAGAAAAAGAGAAGGAAAGAGAGAGGGACAGGGAAATGCGAGAGAAGGAAAGAGAGCAGCGGGAGCGGGAGCGTGAACGTGAGAGAGAACGTGAAAGGGCCAAGGTCGTAGAGTCACCTCGGCCCGGCCTACGCTCAAGGTATTACAATACATTTAGTATGTTATAATCCAATAATATAGTCTACAGTATAATCCATACTCTGCCAAAATCACTCATTAATTTTTGTGTTTTCTATTTCTATTTTACAATTTTTTGCTAAAAAATTTACAATTCCATCTTTTTTATTGTTGTGCATATCTATAACATTACAGGAAAAAATTTTAGGTTTGTTTGCCATAACATTTTGCTCGAAACTAAAGGAAACTGGAATGATTTGAAACACCAGATCACGCATGTAACTTCCCCTATTTTTTTTAATTTGGAAAATCACAACGGAAGTGGAGTGAAAAATTTGTGATCGCACAGTAGCCGACTCCCGGTGGTTCGAAATGAACCATTGATAATGTCCTAGTATTTTCTAATGCAGTAGTGTAAAAAATACCGAAAATTATTATCCGAGATTCATCCATCCCATCAACCATGCATAAGTCCCAAACTAATGTCGAAGTCACCGTTTGCAGGTCTCGTTCATTTTCGGTGCCAAGATCCAAGCCCGAAAAGCCACGACGCAAGACCAAGCAGAGGAAAAGAGACAAGGAAAAGGACAAACGCTCGAAATCATCATCCAAGGTGAAATTTTTTCTTTACTATTCAAATTATTCTGCAAGTTTACCTTGTATAAATTTATTTGTTAGACTTACATATTTATATAGCTCTGTCACCTGAAGAACCTATATTAAAAGTAGTGCCATTCCAGGTAAGTCTAAAATTGTTATTATTTGCTAAGGGCCTCATTATTCATGTATTTATAAAGATCATAAGTAGGAGAAATAAGATTGAGATCACGACTAGATAGTGACTAGATCCACACTGTAGGTGGATTTTTATATATTATATTTCGTCAGGAAAAAAACCTAAAAAATCTTGTACAATGTTCAACTTGATGCGTTCCACTGATGAACAACCTTCATAAGAATCATGATTTATATTCATTTATAATAATTTATGGGTTCAGAGTGGTGCAGATGGATCGGGTAATTTCAAAATAAATTGTCAATTTTATAGTTATTGGATTGAAATAAAGAGCAAAAAATAAAAGTTTAGGAATTATAATGGAAGTTTTTTAACAACAATTAGCCGAGTTGGTTTTTAAAAATGACATCCATCAAATGCCCTCCTTCTCGAACAACATATTCTTGGAATCGGTACATAACTTTCCGCATTTCCCGTTCAAGCATATCACCATTAAATGTGTAATTTCGTTTTGAATTGCTGCCTTCAACTCTTGAATGGCTCTTTCAAATTGCTCCATGAGTAAAAGTCACATACTTTGAGGTCTGGTGAGCGAGAGGACCACATAAAATCTCCATTACTGGAAATGAAATTGCCAGAGAACAAAGCGCGTACTGCTTGCATTGATATACTAGTGGTATGTGCAGTTGCCCCGTCTTCTTGGAACCACATATTGTCAATCCACAATACCACGAACCACATAGTGAAACCAAAGCACATATTTCGTAAGTGTGGTGATCATCAATTATTCCTGTTGATGTGCTTGAGTGGGCAATGCGGAACGTGAAGAACCCACTCAAAGGATGCGTCGCTCGGGAAAAATAGGCATTTGATGGATGTAATTTTTAAAAACAAGCTTGACCAATTTCTTGCTAATAAACTTCCTTTGTAACTACACGCTGTGCACTCTATTTCAATCCAATACCTTGCCGACTGACAGTTTTACAAGTATTATACAAGTAATAGTTGACTTCACCTCTGTATATCTTCAAACTACCTAATGCAAATCAATACTTCTGAAATGTATTAGATTTCATAAAGATTGTTTAATCAATTTGTATCTAATTCTAAGAAGAATATAAGCTCAAATTGTGTTCTTTGGTAAAAAAAAACATTGTGATAATCAACTGGCAGTTGAGTTTGAAAAATGTTTTAAAAACAAACATTGACTTAATGAAGACTAGGTATTTCAAGTACGGTAGTAGAAGATTATTTTTTAGAACGGGTTGTAATGAATTGTGGATCTATAGATTTGAAGATTGATCTGTTGCTTGATTGCAGCTCGATTCTATCATAATCATATTTTATATCAATTTCTGAGTAGTTAAGAAGGTGATATTGTGTTAGTTATCTAACCACAGGCTTATTAAAAATCCATATACCGGTTTCGGTTGTTACACCGTTATCAATCTCTGGTAAACTCAGGAGTTTAGTTCGGACAATATCTAGTCTTTTTATTTACTACATTTTATTTCTGTTAAACTCTTATAGACCAGACCATATTATTACTAACTAGTAGGTAACCCGTGCTCCGCAAGGGTTTTTTTTAACTTTACAAAATGAAAACTTGACGTAATGAAATATTGGAAAATTGAAAATAGGCCTATAACCATTCTCGGTTAATATAGAATCTTTATGCAAAATTTCAAGTCAATTTCCCTATTTCGTACGTTTATAAGCCAGTTCTTTCCATTAGCATAGTATAGGTGATGGATGGATGGATGATTTATCATAATCTTTGAATAAGAATAACTTTTGAACGGTTTGACAAATCGGTGCTGTTTTCACCATTTATTTTCTCTTGAAATTCTATATCGAAATCATGACTACCTTCCAATTTAAAAAATGAATTTGAATCCAAAATGGCGGTTACAAGATGGTGGACCAAAATTTTGATGTGACAGAAAGTCAGTTATTTTTATTCGAATAGAATCCCCAATCATACCTATCAATGTACCTAGAATACATTGAATACAAGTATTCAATACAATGTATTCTAGGTACCTTGATACCTATCATCTAATCTCCCTTTTAAAAGAAATTTCCAGCTGTTTCTATACACCAACTGGAAGCATGACAAATTGAAAACTTGATGTAAAATGAAATCTTGAAGAATTGAAAATAGGCCTATAAGCATCCTCGGTTAATTAAGAATCTATTATACAAAATTTTAAATTAATCAGTTGAGTAGTTCAGACGTGATGATGCGTCAAACATAATTTTCCAATTCCTCACGTGTATAAGCCAGTTCTTTCCTTTATTATAGTATAGTGATAATAGATAGATATATAGATAGATAGTACGATACAACATGAAACCTATGTCTATTTCATTTTTAGGCCTACTGGTGGCAAAATTTTACATTATATAACTATCAGATAAAATCCAAGTTCAATTGAATGAAAACAAATTCCTTCAAAAAATAATATATAATCTTATTACGCTTTGAGGGAAAAAATTAAGTTGAAAAAATTTGGAAGAATGTGGACTCGATCCGAGAAACTGTCGCTCCGAAACCGAGTGCTCTACCATGACGCTACGGCTCCGCTGGAAAATTGTTGTCTTTTAACAACATTATAAACTCCTTATAAAAAACATTTCAGGCCAACAGCAATGTATGCTGTATGGAACTACATGTAGCATGAATGAAATTTGAACATTAATTCTGAAAAATCTAGAAGGAAAATTGAAATTTGGGCTTCGAGGTGCACGAGATTGATACTTTTAGAATCTATCTGCAAAATTTGGAGATCTAAACCATTCCAGTTTTTTCGGTATGCAATCCACAAGATGACATGTTTTGATGCGAACAAACACAACCCTACTCTCTCTTATTATATAGACTAGCAGGTAACCCGTGCTCCGCAAGGGTCTATTTTAAAACTTCACAAACTGAAAACTTGACGTAATAAAATATTGAAAAATTGAAAATAGGCCTATAACCATCCTCGGTTAATAAAGAATCTTTATGCAAAATTTCAAGTCATTCAGTCCATTAGCTCAGACCTGATGATGCGTCAAACATAATTTTCCTATCCCGTTACATGTATAAGCCAGTTCTTTCCATTATTATAGTATAGATGTATTATTTATCACTATCTTTGAATGAGAAAAACTTTCGAACGGTTTGAGAAATCGATGTGCGGTTTTATTTTCTCTTGAAATTCTGTATCAAAATCATGTATTATATGACTACCTTCCAATTTAAAAAAATGAAGTTGAATTCAAAATGGCGGTTCCAAGATAAGATGGCTGACCAAAATTTTGATGGGACAGAAAATCAGTTATTTTTATTCGAATAGGATCCCAATCATACCTTTCATCTAATCTCCCTTTCCAAAGAAATGTTCAGCTGTTTCTATACAACAACTGGAAGCATGACAAATTGAAAACTTGAAGTAATGTAATCTTGAAGAATTGAAAATAGGCCTATATCAATCCTCGGTTAATTAAGAATCTATGCAAAATTTTAAGTTAGTTGAGTAGTTCAGACGTGATGATGCATCAAACATAATTTTCCTATTCTGTACGTGTATAAGCCAGTTCTTTCCTTTATTATTAGTATAGATTCGGTAACTGAAGAAAACATAATACTTAAAAACTCATAGTATCATATTGATTTTTCTTCAATACATCTATTTTAGTATCGATTAGATCCTCCTCAATTTCGTTTTACCTACAAATACCTACAAATTCGTTTCACTCATAATTTGTGTGTAATAGTAGGCCGACATTATAACTGAAGAATATCAATTATTACGGTACTAATTTTATTATGATCTATCTATTCATGCATTTCTTATGAATTCCAATGACACAGCATGAAACCCATGTCCATTTCATTTGTACTGGTTGCAAAATTTTACATGGAATAATCAATTGATGAAATCTATGATCAATCTTAATGAAAACAACTTCCTTTAAAAAATGATTTATAATAATACGTTTCAAGGGAAAAAATTGAGTACAAAAAAAAACTGAGGAATTCGGGATTCGAACCGAGGAACACTCGCGCCTCAACCGAGTACTCTACCGCTAGACCACGGCTGCGTTCAAAATATGATGCCTTGTACTAACGTTATAACTTCTTTACTTATAAACAGACACATTTTACAACAATGTAAGCCATTCTGTAGAAATTTTCATGTCCCATAAATGGAATTTGAACATTAATTCTAAAAAATCTAGAAAGAAAATTGAAATTTGGGCTTCGAGGTGCACGATTTTGATATTTTTAGAATCTATGTGCAAAATTTGGAGATCTAAATCATTACCGTTTTTTCGGTATGCAATCCACAAGTTGACATGTTTTGATGCGAACAAACCCAACCCTACTCTCTCTTATTATATAGATTGAAGAAGAGATTATTAATGTATGATTGGAATATTGGCAGCAGTCGAGCAGTCGACGTCGCCGGCCGACGATCAAGGTGGAGCGTTCTGATTCTGAGCGGTCTTCGTCGGAGTCGGGAGGACCACGACTGACCCTGTCGGAGCGCTTCGGCAAGATGGCGCAGTGGTCGGTCGATCGCGACACGGAGCTGCACCGCAACCTGCGCATCACCGCAGGCGACCAGCTCCATGTCGAGATGGACAGTCCGACTGAGCCTCCCTCAGCCGCCGCCGCCGCACTCCCAAACAGGTCACTTGCCACTTCATCAAGCTTTTATCTATTTATAAGTCATGTCTGAGGTATTTATTAAACATACAACTCTTTATAAAGAGTGTCTTTAACACACGAGTTAGATGTAGAGTTGAGACTCATGTGAGCGTACAAACAAAGTACAGTCCTACTGTATTAAATTGCTGACTTGTTAGGTTAGAAATCAACCAAATATTAATCAATCAACTATTAAATCAACAAATATATTCCTATATGGAATATGATTGAAATGAAATTGTGTAAATAACTATTTTATTCATTACATAGGTTGAAAAATACAATGACTGAAGTGTAATAGTATTGTATGACGAAGCATATGTTAATGCTACTTAAATGTCTCACTAATCATTTAAATATTGATTACTGTTTTCTGAGTAACTACTATGATTGGTTAATTTTCTTGCTTAAAGCAGAGGTATTGCCTCATTTCCGGATGGAGCTTGGGATGATGTGAGGTTCCGCTACACTCATTACAAAGAACAAGGATATCTGCGAGATCTAACACTGCAGGACTATATCAAGTGGGAGGAGTGGTGGTATAAATACCAGGATTGGCTCGAGAACGAACGCTGCTATGATCGGTAAGTTTCTGTTCCTGTAGCTTTGACTATCTTTAAGCATTTCTATATCAACGAATTTCCTCCATTGAATTCGATAAAACACATTTTATTGAAGAGCTTTAATTTTTTAAAATAAAAACTCCAACCCCATTTTCTGTTATTTCATCATTTCAATACTTTATTACAATTATGCTAGGTACCAATTCTTTTCACCAGTTGGTTGGTCTTAATACCAGAGTTTTTGAAGTAGTCAATAAAAATGTGCTTTACATTTTCTAATATTCACTGTAGATGTATCCAATTTATTATAATATCGTCGCTTACGTAACTACAAGGCTAGAACCATCAGGTGATCAGCTGTTCAAAAGCGTACACTTCAACCCGTGTTTACATTGAAAACCCTATGTTGAATGGAATTTTTCGTGAATAAACGTTAATAATTCAAGTGATAATCACTTTTTCGAATAAAGACTTGTTATTTCATTTTTCCAATTCAAATTTTAACCTACATCATAAATTTCAAGGGTAGTTATCATTGAATTATATTAATATTTTTAGTTATTGGTTAACCAATTTGTAGGTTATTTGTTTCAAGATAGCTTATTCAAATTCAAACTTACTTCTTTTACAAAAGTATTAAGTTTAGCAGAGTCATGGTTTATAAATAACAATTATCATGTTATTGAACAACAATAAATTATAAAAACATTGTTGATGAACTAAATTAGTTTCTTTTTGACGAATTTATGTACGATGTATTTACGGGTGCGCTCTACTCTATTCGGAGTTTAAGACTAAATTCATTATTATTTCAAAACGTTCAAGTAAAAAAGTGTTGATTTTGAATCGTGTAGGACAAATATTATATATATATATATTATCAAAGCTTTTTTAGACTTAATATGATTCATGTCTGGCATATACATTTAATAGAGAATGAGTTACAATTTATAAAATAGTTGGCGTGCTACCAATTTCTCCTAAATAGGTTGGATAGCATTTCACACCTATTAACTTAAAGGAAGTTAACGGCTCCAAAATGGTAGATTCTTGATAAACTATGAATGGATCTATTGCTTATGAATGAGAAATCCAGTTTTCAGAGCAAACCAACTTATAATCTTCAGAAGAATTTTGGCAATATACAACACAAATCCACAAAACAATACCTTACACACTTAAGCATCTAACATCATTACAAGCTAAATACTTATCCATTTATATAGTTGAAAAACAATGGCTAAAGGCTTGTAGACACACAAAACAATTTTATACAAAATTAGAACACCATAAAACTGTTCAAAACTCAATTTAAAACATTAAAAATTCAATTAAACAGAAAAATATTCAGAGAACACAAAATTAGAACACATAACCAGCCACCATTTTTTAGAGAGAAGGACCTAACAAGTACAGAGTAAAGCCCCACCTCAAAACCAGTGTCGACGTCATGAACATGTCACCGATATTAAATTCCAAAGAATTATAAATTACAAGTTTAGAATTTACATTTTACATTTGTTCTCAATAAAACTTTATTTCGTAACTGTTATTTTAAATTTATATATATCCTCTATATTTATAATGATCTATTTATCTGTTAATTCTGTTAACTCAGTTTCGGTGATACCATGGAATGTGCAACACAATTATTTACGATAAATTCTCAGTTAAAAAGTTGTCCGCATATCGATTAATCTGATATTTACTATCAAGTTTTATAGATCTCGAATTGAAGATTCGATTTTAATCGAGAAAAAATTTAATATTACATAGTGTACCCTGGTAGGTCTACAAAATTAACTGTATAGTTTAACATCGTAATTTTTTTATTAACATTGTGACATTAATTTTACAATCATGAATAATATATCAATTGAACTACTGTATATACCTATATACTTTCTTCAAAGTTTAGAATCATTAAAACTGCCTGTATCGTTTTGAATTACGGTATGTGTTTCCTCTGATCCCACAACTGTGAGTAATTGATAAAGCAGAAGTTATTAAAGATAGTGCTGTAATTCGAATAGCAGAGCTTCAAAACGGAATGAAGTATGAACATATTAGTTTTTGACATTATATTTTATATTAATATATATTAGGTAGAAGTAAAATGACACTCATTCTTTCACCCATTAATCTATTTACTCACCCGGATAAGTAAGAAAATCGTGTTTTAAGTTGATTCGTTGTTGATTATCCATATTTTTTACCAATATTATTACAATGTATTGTATTTTGATAACTTTAAACTGAAAAAACTCATTCTTTTGGTGTAACGACGACCGTTAAGTGCTGGTGTTGTACATTCTCAAGCCAAACAGAAACTCGAAACGGTCGTCGCCACACCAAAAGAATGTGAGTGTTTTTTCACTTTAAGGTTATCGAAATGAAATATAGTTAATGTTCAACCTTCTACAGGCGCACTAAGACACTACCTCCGTAAACTCGGAGGTGTAGTGACTGAGACCGTAATTGAAAAAAATTCAAAGACGACCAATACGGTAATCGCTTTTTCAAGAATTGACAGAAAAATGTTGAATACAAGTTCAGTTATAGGGTCTAGAAATTCAAAATAACTAAACCTTATTGACTTCTATATCGCCCAGAATAGGCGATTTTTCTGCGTTTTCTTAGCTTTTTAAAAATTCAAGAGAAAATTCTTACGTTTGGTACAAAATTTCAGGTACAGGTAACTTGAGGTGTATTAGTTATGTAGGCTATTGAAAGGGCTTAGAAGGTGTGCTAGAAATTGGCGTTTCCAGTGTTTATCTGTGTTTTATCAGGATTTTCAAAACTAAATGAGCAGAAAATGTTCAAATTTTATACAAATTTTTAGCATATGAAATAACAGTTCAAGGAATGAAATGACAAATTTATAGCAACACTGAATTGGGTTATTGCGCTATAATGATACCCCTGCCATTTAGCAGATAATCTTAACTTAGCTGGGGGACTCTAGCCTTTGCATGTTAGAAGATACCATCATAAATATTAATATAATTTGTGCAAGAGCGCGCTTAATTATGTATAACCAAGCGTGCAGACGAGAAACGTACAATTTCTGAAAAGAGCAAAAGGAAGACTCACACTGTAAGCGTGCACTTGGTTGCGTTCAGTGTAAACAACGTGTTTCAATAGCATTTTTCAAATTTTGTTTTTCGGGTCATGCATGATTCGACGTAAATTTGCACATACCCATTCAATGTGATCATATCCTTATTCTCATGTATCAGGATATTATTCATATTATTACTGTTGTGACCAAGAATAAATCTTTCAAGTAGTATCCTACCAGAGCGTCAATAGACATATCATTGGTTCATTACCACTATTGAAAAATATACATAGATTTTTCATGATATGACATGGTCTTACATATGATATAAATAAAAAAACTCTGATATCTCACTCTGCAACAAATTATTATTTACTCTGTATCGATCAGCCATAACCCATAAAGAACACTTTACTTACCGGTACTTACTTCCGATGAGTAAGATGTATTGCTCACGGTCTTGGATCGGGGGAATCGTCAAATTTTCAAATTGTGTCAAACTCTCTTTGTTAAGAGTAGAAACAATTAGATAAAAATGATTTATATAAGTTACTGGATCAGGCTGAATATTGAAATCTTTTACTGAGTAAGCTAACAGTATAATCATTGATCACATATTTTCGTTTATAATAATATTGTTAGAAATACCGTACTGTATGTTCTGTTTTAATACTAAAGATAACCTACACTGCAAATGTTTTCTATTTTAAGCCATTCTTGTTATGATTTGAGAAGAATTCTTATTCCAATAGTGACTTATATAATAAAATGAGTGATAGCCTACCAATTTACCTTTTCAAAAAAATTATGTTTAATCTAAAAATTTCTTAAATCTAATAAAGTTATAAAAATATTAGCATACTACAAAAGCCCGTGGTTGTAATTCCTCTCGTAGAAATTGAGCAATACTATAATCAAAATTGAAAAAACAATAGGTAGGCCTAATTCAAAGCTCAAGCAACTCAACTTTACACTATATTTTTTGACAATAATATTGAAAAACGTGTTTGAATTTGAAAAAGCTAATTTAAAACAAGGGTAACCTACAAATTGGTTAACCAATAACTAAGAATATTAAGAGAACTCAATGATTAGGCCTACTACCCTTGAAATTCATGATGAAGGATAAAAATTGTATTGGTAAAATAAAATAACAACCCTTTATTCGAAAAAGTAGAGTTCAATTATTAACGTTTATTCATGAAAAATTCCATTCGACATAGGGATTTCAATGTAAACACGGGTTGAAGTGTACGCTTTTGAACAGCTGAACTGCTGTATGTTCTGGCCATGTAGATCTAGTAGGCGATGATATATAGCTTAATATATTTTCGAATATGTCATTTTGGTTTAATAACTAACTTTATTATGTTCAAAAATACAGGTATTTGGGCCATCCTGTATCTAGCACTAGGAAATTTTGCATAAAGAAATTGCTTCTAGACTTCTCTTATGTATCCAAATGATATATAAAAAAATCAGAACTACAATATATTTCAATCATATCCCCTTTTTTATGTCTATATGTCCATATTGACTGGACTATTATTAGTTGTGATTAGTTCGATTTCTAGTCATCATTAAATAAAAAAAAATCTAACCAAAAATTCATTAATAATTAATAAATAACAAGCCTGTTGTTTGTCCCGATTATTATATGGTATGAAATAATATTGTATCCACAAAAAAATTATGAACAACAATTATTTGACGTTTTTGTATTTATTTTAGTTTTTCGTATATGGTTTTATGATTGTGTTTGTAACATTAACATTCTATCTTTTCTACTGGCATTTTATGCTTGCTATCATTTTTATTACATCTAGAATCCATGAATATCGACAGATTAGGAGTATTCACAATCTTGAGTTAACCAGCTAAACTGTTATTTGACATGTCAATCCAATAGTAGTACATTACAAAAAAATGTAGCAGTTGATTCAAATAACAAATAACTCGACTTGGCCTCCATGCAGATGCTCGGTTTAAACTGCGTCTAGCTCATCAATGGTTTAGGCCCACCGCAAAGTAGACCCACGCTAATCCACGAAAAGCAACCCACGCCGTGGGATGTTTAGTAAACCAGTGCTATAGAATTATTCATAATCAATCAGCTGACAAGTGGATTACTGTCAACACAAAGTGAACCCACTAACATGGCTACCTCGACAAAAGCATAGTATAGCCGAAAAAAAACTGTATTAAAACAATATAAAAATTTTGTAGTACCCTTTATTTTTTAAAAACCATCTTTTTATTAATTAGATTTATACCTATCAAGTAGAGAAAAAATCACGTTGTCTAGTTGTTATATGAATTTCTTGATTTCTTTTCTAAATGACTGATATTACATTATTTTTCTTGTTGTTACTGGAAGTGAATTGTCTCAACTTATATTGACTGGCCCTCCAACCGCAGAAATTACGAAAAATTTGTGTTGCCAAAAAATTAAGGAAATAAAGAAATGATAACATCGCCAAAATATGATTCTCTTATAAATATTACTTCCCTTAGAATTAAGGGATGTCGCAATGAGTTAGATTGATGGACTCAAGCCACATTACATGTTATTTTTGTGCTTGTTAGAATTATTTCTCACAAGTATTTGACACAACTAGTGTCTCTTACATATATGTTTATATAATACCTATTTATATAATATTATAGTGCACCGCCTACCTACTCTTCTATCTTTCCATTCACTTCAGAGACCCTATTTTTCTTGTCGAACGTTTTACCTATTGATGTAAACTTTGCTGATATGAGTATTGTAATCATTTATTTGATTATTATTATCATTTTTTACTACTTTTTGAAAGTATCAAAACAATTTTTTTCGCATTACGAAGTTCCTAGATTATATTTTTAATAGTACTTTTACAATTGACCGAACACATAGCTGAATAATTATTATTTATATATTTATTCATTTATATTTTATTTATTTTTTGTATGAGTCTCATTGACGTTGAACCCCTTTAGTAAGCGTATTACTTCTTGTCAATGAATTTAATCATATCGAAATGATTTCATCTTTTCAATTCCATCTCCGATTCTTTCTTCACTCATATACGTTCCCTTACATATCACTCAATCTGTTTTCATCTGAGTGCTAGTGGTGTGAATGATGTAACTAGTATGGATATTCACCTATTGTTGGTACATGTAAACAATTTTCTTCGGAGCCTATTTCTATTATTTATTCTAAGTTCATTTGGATCTATAAATGATGAAAGAATGTAAATATTTAATTGGCATTACCGAGATAAAGTCGTGTTTTGTGACTGATGCCGATAATCTTACGATAATTCACCAAAATATTCGCAGTCTTAATAAAAAATTTGATGCATTTATTGCTTACATTAATTGTTGGAAAGTGAAACCTAACATAATGGTATTGACTGAGACGTGGTTTCAGCCACTTGATGACACGTCTCCGTTTAATATTGATGGCTAAATTGGCTATTTTGCGGGCAGTAATGTAACACGAGCTTTTGGAATTGCAGTTTTCGTATCAACCAATAAGGGGATTAATTGTTCAAGATTGGATGTGGAAATTCAGGGTGCTGATTCCATTTTGTTGAAATTCGAAATATCTAACTATTTTTTTAATGTTTTAAGTTTATATAGATGGCAAGCTTTTTGTATTGATACCTTCTTAAATTATCTTGCTGGTGGCTTCTTGGAGAATGACAAAGGCAGCAATAACTCTACAATTTTAGGTGATATTAATATAAATATTAATGACATAAACAATGATAAGGCATTCGAATATTTGGAAATGCTGAGCTTTAATGGATTTGAATCTCTTGTCAACATTGACACTCGAGTGACTAATGTAAGTTCTACCTGTATAGATAATATTTTCTTCAAATCAAAATTCAACACTAATCAAATACATAGCGCGGTAATTAAATCAAATACCACTGATCACAGAGCTGTATCAGCTTCATTGTCCCTTATTAAAAACACAAATGATAATGATGTGGTTCCACAAATTAGGAAAAAAGTAGATTATAAGAAACTAAATAGTTAACTATTAAAGCATGACTGGAGGCGTGTTCTCGCCCATGATAATGTTGATGTAAAATGTTCTGCTTTCATGAATGTGCTAAATTCTTACAAAGACGATGCTACTACTCAATTTTAACCTCATAACCTCTTTTGGACTAATATGTAATCAAAATTCGGGAATGAAATAGTAAGGGCTATGAGCCTGTTTTTTCGTTTCCAATCATTTTATGAGTTGTTTTGTCATTGTTAAATAAATAAATAAATTTTCACAATTGCAATCGAAAAAAGCATTATAAATTTCTAAAGCCATGGATGATGAATAGCTTGTGCTTAGAAATAAAGAATCGAGACAAACTCTATAAAAAACGTTCTAAAACCCCACATAATGTGCAACTTGAAATTGATTTTATTACTTCTAAAAATAAAATATTCAAATTAATTAAGGAGCAGAAGGTGAAATATTTTTCTAATTTGAAAGCCTACCCTACCAAGCGACAGTGGGAGATTATTAATAGTTACTGTGGTCAATCATCCTCTAAGAAAAAGCCAATATCTTTGAATATTGACTTTAAGCCAATTGACTTTATTGACTTCAAGCCAATATAAAGGCTTAAGACTTTAAGCCTTAATATTGGCTTTATTCAAAGCCAATATCTTTGAATATGTGATTTTGGATGAACAGGTTCTGGCAGATAAATTCAACGATTATTTCATAAGAATTTCTGGACAAATTGTGTTATCTATAGCTGATTTAGATGATGCTACAAAAAAATCGTATGAACGCAAATTCAAAACTTATCGTTCTTGTAATTATTTGTTTTTAAGTCCGTTCACTCCTGACGAACTGTTGTATGAAATAAATTCATTGAAAAAGGGCAAGTCTCCAGGTCCTGACTCAATTTCTTCTGAACTTCTCAAGGCTACTTCAATAGTTCCAATTCTATGTGATATCTTCAATACTTCTTTTTTGGAGGATAGATTTCCTGTCGATCTGAAAATTGCCAAGGTGATTCCCATTTTCAATTCTGGATCGCATACCGACATTTCTAATTACAGACCAATTTCTTTGCTTTATATTTTTTCTAAATTACTTGAAAAACTACTCAAGAAGCGATTAATCGGTTTTTACAAGCAATTCAAATTTTTCAATAAGCAAAGGTAGATCATTGCATTCTTTTACGCAAATTGCATGAATCTGGTATCCGGGGGGTGGCCTTTAGATGGATCGTGTCATACCTGTATAATCGTAGACAATATGTGTCCATTGGTGAATTTAGTAGTGAATTGGCTTTGATCACTTGTGTTGTACCTCAGGGATCGGTATTGGGTCCGATCCTTTTCCTGATTTACTTGAATGATCTCTTTTCCCATAACTTTCAAGGCTCTTTGACTTCTTTTGCAGATGCTACTGCGTTAGCATATTCTTCTGACAGTGATATAAAATTGCAAAATATGATGCAGCTGGATCTTAATGACATGTGTTGTTAGTTCCAATTTAATAAATTAGCACTAAATGTATCTAAAACTAAATATATAAATTTCTCCTATCAGCTCCTTTCAGTTTTCCAGTTTCTCTTAAATGTCATAAAGTTGGTTGTAATAGTGTGTCGTGTAGCTGTAATGAGATAAATCAATCAGATACAATAAAATTCTTAGGTTTGATTCTTGAATATAAATTAACTTGGGACTCCCACTTACAGAAAATAATGATGTATTTCATGTTCTTGATAAGACGATTTCATCACTTGAAGCAGTTTTTCCCTAAACATTTTTTACGGATTATGTACTATGCATTTTTTCATTCTAAGCTTGTATACGGAATTTTCTGTTGGGCATCCATTTTTGTTTTTCATTATAAAAGGCTTGTAGTGCTCCAGGAGTCTGTAATAAGGATTATACAGGGAGTTAATAGGAGGTCACATACATTTCCAATTTTAAAGCACTGAATATTCTACCACTGAGACACACTTATGTGCTGAAGGTTCTGTCTTTATTTTATCAATTAAGTGGTAACAGATCTGTTTCAGTATATAACAATGATGTTGAAATTTCTGTTGTAACACGGCAAACTACTCAAATGATTGTTAGGCTTCCCAAATCGAACTGTACCCTGTTTCAGAGGTGTTTTCTTTTCCTTGCTCCGAAATTTTATAACTTACTACCAACTGATTTGAGAAGAATAAATTCCCATAAAGACTTCATGAATAAAACTAAGCATTGGCTATGGCTTCATTCGCCAGTTGAGATTGAAAGCTTCTTTAAGGTTTTAAGTTAATAAGTTGCCATATATATCCACAAATCTAATCAACCTTGTAATAATTACTGAATATTCCATCAATTTATTCTGTGTGATACGTTTTTATCTCGATGATGTCACTAATAACTGTCTTTCTGTTGAATTATTCTCAATAATCTATCGTAATATTTCCATTTATGCTCTTTTATTTTCACTACACTATGGAATTGATTGATATTTTTACTATATTCTCTGTAGATTGATAGGCATTATCG